>NC_141884.1:690504-1034507 GCF_030686135.1 Camelina sativa
CCATAATCATAACTCGTAACAAGTTTGTTTGCTTTTTGCCCCTTTTCTTTCATGAAGGTGGTGCACGCTCTATCTCAGTATTCGATAATGACATTGGTAGTGGCTCAATTTCTCCTATGATTGTGACTGGTGGCAAAAACGGTGATGTTGGTTTGCACGATTTCCGGTATATTGCAACCGGAAAGATGAAGAAGCAAAGGAACCCTGACGGAAGATCTTCGACTGATGGAGATCAAAACAAGAATGGGATGCTTTGGTATATACCAAAGGCTCACTTAGGTTCACACCCTACACCCTATATTCACCTGCATCTTCTGATTAAAACGGAAAGTATTTCTCGAACTTTCATTGACATTGATTCAAATTTTAGGGAGTGTGACGAAGATATCAACAATCCCACACACAAGTCTGTTCTTGACGGGAAGCAAAGACGGAGAAGTTAAACTGTGGGATGCGAAAGCAGCAAAGTTGATACATCATTGGCCTAAACTACACGAAAGACACACTTTTCTGCAGCCAAACTCTAGAGGCTACGGTGGAATCATCCGGGTTAGTAACCAACCACCTAAAGCTCAATCCTTTCATCTTAGAATTGTTTTTTGTTTTTTCAGTAAACTGAATTTAATACTATAAATTGGTCTGAGTTTGAATTATTATTCAAGTTTGCGTTTATGTTATATTGGTGTAGGCTGGGGTGACTGACATACAAGTTTGTCCGAATGGATTTATAACGTGTGGTGGTGATGGCACGGTGAAGTTCGTCAGCCTCAGAGATTCCTATGACGATGGTAAATAAAAGTAACATTTTCCGGGAAAGTTTTACAGTCGAGAAAACTAGTTATAGCTCTTGTCATTTTTTTGTGATGTAATTGTGTTTTCTATATACTTTATTTTTTGGTATATACATAACACGGGCATATATATATCAAAGATTATGAAGCAGTGGAATCTTGAGTTGACCTTCTTAATCCAGATTCTTAAATTTATCTTTGACTTGACTTCAATACTTGGGAAAATATCATCTATTTTATCTTTGACTTTGTTGCATCGTATTTTGACCGGTTTGATCGGACTGATTCTAATTGAATTGGAATAAAGTGTGGTGCAATAGAACCGAACATACCTATCTCAGGATTTACTTGTAAATATTTTTCTTGGTTAGGTTCGTATTAGCTCGATACAGTTTAATAAGATGATTATGAAATCTTGGACTGCTAAGAACCTGGCCACTATCGTATTACGTAGTGGAATCTTTCTTTTTATATTAAACTGCGCCATAATTTGTGCTGCAGACGAAATGATATGAATCATCAGATCTTTGATTAAACCTATTGGCAAGTACTATTCCTAATAATGTTAAGTTACAAGGTAAGGGTCCATTTCACTAAATATTATTCTTTTTTTTTTTTTTTTTTTGACCTCAAACCCCATATTTCACTAAATATTATTCTAACGACGTTAGTTGTATGTATATATATATATAGTAGTATATGGCCTTAATTATGACTGAATATGTTAGTGGTGACATTGACATATACAAAGCATATTATTATTAGAATAAAAATTATTAGAATAAAAATGGGGTCAGTTTCGACGATTGTATGTTATATATAGATGATCTGACATAGAGATAAACCTATATTATATAGTACATCTCTAATAGAGCATCATCTTATTAGTATACAACATTTGATCTGTGTGTGGGACACTGGTGAAGCACAACACTTTAAACAATCTCAAATCTTTTGGATTTATCGTTTCCTTGCAAGATAAACAGGTTTAAACAATTATATAAGAAAAAAATAGATATCAAAATCTTCTTTCCTTGAGAGTATATATATGAATCACTTAGTAGAAATGTCTCATCAGGTATATCATCATCAATAGGTGAATAGTGGAGAGAGACGGACAATGAACCATAATGACGACTTAAGACTTGAAGAGACAATAATATGCTTTCACCTAACGCTCAATTCCTAGTCGATGCCACTATTTACATCTTCTCTACCTAATTTTCAATTCTACTATATATTATTAAACCAAATTGACATGTAGAAAAAATAAAAAGAACTTGAATTTATTATGATCATCAAAGCTTATTGATGGCAACTGAGACTACCTTAGAAAAACGTAAAAAGTAATCAATGTTGTAGAAAACCTGAATGACACTTGGGTTAAAAGATAAATCGATAAGGTGAAATGAAATACGCAAAATCATTTGACGTGATCTATTTTAGCGCGTGGCGCGTAAAGAGTTCCCTCCCAATAAAAAGAAAAAAAAAAAAGGGGAATTGTCATGGATACCATGATTTTAAGTTTTTGGGTCAAAAATACCACAAGGCCCAACAATTTCCATTTCTAACATTTCCCATTAAACTATTTGACAAAAATATCCCTCATATTTTTTAAAACCCTCACTATTTCGCTTCTCATTGCCTCCCCTCACATGAAGAATCTGATACGGTGGTTGCCGGATTCTCGTCGCCTCGCCGGTCTATCTCACCGGAATCTCATCGCCTGGCCGGGGTAATGTTGTCTTGCTTTGTCTCGCTGTTTCGTGTTCTCCTTGCTTCAACTTGCATCGCCCTAGCCACCACCATCCTTTCTCTTCACCAACAGATTTGATACACCTCGCTGTCGTTGTTGCCGTTGTATCTTGTCGTTGCAGTCTGTATTTGTGGTTCTTCTTCTTCCTTGATCAATCTTCCCTACACAAAGCTTTGACATTGGTCATCGATGTTTATAAGTAAGCTTCGTATCTATTTGTTGTTGGTGTGGATGTTTTGCTTGATGGTTTGGTAGGCACCATCCGTTCCAATTCTCCATTCATCCACCTCGTTGATCCCCATTTGATTTTCTAAGAATCAATTATTGATTGATTCATTGTTTCAATTTCAATTTGATTATATTTGATTGATTCATTGATTTCACTGTATTTTAGAGTATATTGTTCATAAATTTAGATTAGTTGAACGATTAGATTGATACATCTCCATTTGATTAAGCTCCATTAGATGCACGATTAGGTTGATTCAGCTCCAATTTGATTCAGCTGCATAAGATCTCATTGCTCATTGTTTCGAGTTTTGATTCAGTTCATTGTTTTGATTCAGCTCCATTATTTTGAGTTTTCTTTGAGTTTTAAGTTTTGTTAGTCAAAGTCAGCTCATTGGTTTAAGTTTTGATTCAGCTCCATAGTTTTTCATTGTTTTGAGATTTGATTGCACTCTATAGTTTCTCATTGTTTGAGTTTTGAGTTTTCTTATCCAAAAGAGTGAGTTTAATCTTAGGTTAAGTCTTTCACCTTTACTTGTTTTGTCATTATGTGCCATAAACTATGTTTCTTTGCTTTACACATGTGTACAAGCACAATACATTAGATTGTTTATGATTTATAGATGTTATATTCTGTCTTCTTTTCTCCACATGTTTGCATATTTGTTTTCATCTGTTTGAAGATTTTATGCTTGAACATTTGTAAAGCGTACTAGACACTTACATTGATTTGATAATACATGAAGAACTTCATAAAATTCTTTGATGAGTATACGTAATTAGACTTGTTGTTTTTGGTTGTGTCACGTTTGACTTGATAATATAGGAAGAACTTCACAAAATTTGGATTTGCTTATATTTCATTTTAGTGTCTTTTTATACATTAAGCTTTGTTTGCTGACTTGGTTCAATGTTTCAGTTTAGTGTTTTTTAATACATTAAGCTTCGTTTTGTTGCTTCTTGTTTGTTGAAAAGTTCAATGTTTTTGTAAATTTGATTGGTTGCTATGGATTTCTACAAAATTTGAAAATTCAGGAAAGGGTCTATATAATTTAGGATGACTTTCCTAACATGATCTATGTTTTCTCTTTTATTATTGTAGGTTATGGGTGATTCTTTCGCTACTTATTTAAGACTCCCTGAGTTTCATTTCAATATAGGAGAGGAGCCTAGATCAGATATGAAGATAAACCAATTTCCAAATTAAGAGTGCATCAATGTAGTGCAAAACATCTTCTTGGTCGCAGAGTATGAGAGGATGAAGAATTTCTTCCTAGAACCTGTTAGAGGTTGATTCTTTGTTTTAAGATGGTATATTTAATCAGTTACAATGAATTATTGGAATATCATATGGTATATGTTTTCACATTAAGATTTAAATGTTGAAAATACTTGGAAAGGGGTGTGTTTTGTGAAATAATTTGGTAGTTTTCTACAGATTCGGGAAAGACTTGACATTATTTAGGAAGGGTGTTGTGAAATTCAGGACAGTCATCTTTAAAAAAACAAAAGGGGTAGGATTACACACAACTAGAAGACTAGAACCTGTGCCATCATTTCATTTAAGAGTTTGAGAATAACCAGTAAGCCAAAGCATATAATTTGAATATTGGTTAACAACTTCTAAATATATATATATATATATAAATGTATTCTGAGTTCGGGAAAGATTGAATAGTATTTATGAAGGATTTTGTGAAATTCAGGATGGCAATCCTAAAAAAAATTGGTGTAGGATTATACGCACCCAGAAGACTCGAACCCGTGACATCAATTCATTTATGAGTGTGAGAGTGACCAGTAAGACAAAGTCTATTATTCGGTTAGTATCCTGAATTCGGGAAAGACTTAACAGTATTTAGGAAGGGTTTTATGAAATTCAGAATGGTCATCCTAAAAAAATGAGTAGGATTACACGCACCGAAAAGACTCGAACTCGTGACATCATTTCAATTATGAGTGTGAAAGTAATCAATAAGCCAAAGCCTATTATTCGGGTATTGGTTGACAACTTTAATATAAAACTTAAGCAATTATCTTGAAATTCAGGATGACCTTGGTTAACATCATGAGTTATCTTGAAATTCAGGATGACTTTATAAACCTTAAACAATTCCATGTGCACCAAAATTACCAAGTTTATCTTGAAACTGAATAACCAGCTGAGTTATATCAGCTTCCACAATATCATTAACAACTTTGAGCACAATATTAGGAAGGACATTATAATGTTTAGGAGAACATAAAATCAAATCATTACCACTGATTAAAATGGAGCAATATATGATTAAGAGATTAAAAACTTCAAATTATGAAGGATTACATAATATTTAGGAAGACGTTCTTGATATTTAGGAAAGTCTTCCTAACTTTGTTTTTTAAACCTGAGAACTTATGGTTATCGAGTATATAAGTGATCATCTTCGTCTGTTGTATCTACCAACAACGTTCCCTTGAATTTAGCTCTTTAATTAGAAAGGTACCATCAACATCAATCATTCTTCTCATCATTGAATGTAATGCTTAGCTTCTTCCCATCATGTGCACTTCTCCACCAGATCCACCTACAATTCTGTAAATTACAACATCCATGTCAAGCTGCTAAATATAAAGCACGAATCATGAAATTTCAGAGCTAGAATAAACTTAAAACAACATTAAAAGTCATAAATTGGAGGATGAGGTATAACATAAAATGCAAGTCCAACAAGAACAAGCTTCCATTTTTTGGCAAAAGAGAAGCTTATAATGTTTCTTATGAGTAAATTTGTCTCTGTAGCTCGACATAGACACATAAAAATCAAGACAAATACGATTAAATAGGTAATCTCAAATCGGATCAAACAATTTGATTCACCTGAATCGATATGAATACACCAACCTTTGTGAATCCAATACCCATCGAATCATGAAAAATTGCCTAATTCCTCTCTGATTGAGGAGTTATGGTTTCATAATTTCCCAATTTCAAACCCAATGAATCGCTAGCTTCAAGAGAGAGAAGAAACAAAAATTATAAAAAGCAAATAACATTTCTGTTGAGATACGTTTAGAATTGAGATTGAATCGATTCAAGTAACAAAGCAATCATGATGTCAGAGGAAGATAGATGAAGACGATGCTAGAGAATGACACTGTCAAAGGAAGACGGAGATGATGGTGCTGGAGGAAGACAGCGCCATAGGTAATAAGAAATTGACGATGCTGGAGGAAGACGGGGACAACGTCATAGCTAGACGGAGCTGCCAGATCTCACCAAAAACAATGTCGTTCACCAACGAAGGAGATGGAATGATCGATAAACCTAAAAGCTTCGTTCAATTTGTGTTTATGCTACAAGGGTAGAATTGTCTTTCTAATTAGTAACTAATGGTATTAATGGAAAAATAAGGAATGTGTGGTATATTAGGAAGGAAAACTAATTTGATGGTATTTTAGGGTATTTTTCAAAAAAAAAAGGTCTTATCCGTACAAAAATAGATCTTTCTGTTTCAGGCCACGTGTAATTAATATCTAATCGAACGGCTGTCGCGTGAAATCTATGGGCAAATCTGTGGACTCAAAGACTCTCAATAACAATAACAACACTATGGGTCCTCTCAAAAAACGTTGTCGTTTAAGGGAAGATTGCGTGCTGAATGACACACAGGAGAGAAGAAAGAAAGAAAGAAAACAAATAGTAAACTGCAAAAACAAAAAAAAAGATTCAAAAAAAGCTTAATCGAAAGCAAACAAAAATTCTCTGACAATTCATTGAAAACAAAAAAGATCAGACCAAACTCTTATCTTCACGAGATTGATTAACCAGTTTCTGTGTTTCCGTCTCTTTATTGATTTTGGTGTTACTCTTCTCTCCCTCCCTTCTGGTTAGTTTTTTTTATCTCTTTTATATGAATTTCTGCAAACTTATTGTTGTTTCTCTCTGTGATTGATTCGTCCTCTTCAGTTGATGAATTATGTCACCAAAATCAGACAATTTGAATCATCAACCGCTGTTTTCGTGTCCGACTTTCGATTCTTAGAGTCTCACCGGGTTTGATCTGTGTGTTTTTATCCTTCCTCTGTTTTATAATATAGTTGAAGTTTATTGGATTTGATTTCTATTTCAAAGTACGATGATTTGGTTGGTATTTGGTAAGTACTAAGTACAAAAAAAAGAAAAGAAAATGAGTTTGCTTAAATTGACAAATAGAATCTGGCTCTGAGTTTTGTTTGCTTGTAAAACAAAATTAGGAACTAATTCTTCATTTTACCTTAAAGGCAAAAAACATCAGATTCTATTATTATTGGGGCAAATGAAAAAGGGAAAGCTTTTGTTTTTTTTTGGTTGATGGATCGATCTTGTCGGTTATCAGAAAGAAAGATTCTTCCTTTATAACTATTATTAGAATCAAAACGGTTCATATGAGATTTTGCTAAATCTGCCATGATTTTCTCTGAATCACATTGTTCTTGAATCTCTTTTGTTTCTCAGAGAGAGTTATGGTGAAATAATGGCAGCAGCTGAAGCTAGAGCAGTTTGGCAAAGAACTGTTAACCGTTGCTTTGTCCAAGAAGACGCTAAAAGAGCTCCCAAGTTTACTTATTGCCAATCTTCTTCTTCCTCAACTCCTTCATCAACTAAGCAAGTCGAAGACTCTGGTTCTTCTTCTTCTCGACCTTCTTCTTCTCTTGAACCACAACATCATCAGTCATCTTGTTCAGGTTTCATGCCTCTTCATCGAACCCCTAATTTCCCTGATCTCTTACCTCACAACACCGGTTTGTGGACTCCTCACCACCCCTCCTTTCAGATGGTGAATAAGAAGCCATTAGAGGTTAACAACAATGAAGTCCTAACTGAGAAGAAGCCTGAATTAGGAGCTGGAGAGAAGAAACAAGTAAAGACTTATAATTCAGAAAGCTTTCAAGAGTTTATAGAGTTGATGGAAACAAGGGAAAGTTATGGTAGCTATGATGAGTCCACTGAGAAGAAGCTAAATGAGCCAGCTTTTGATCCGAGCTCACCATGGAATCCTCTCTCAAACGAGAAAGCTGAACCGTGGTGGCGAACTACTGATAAAGATGAATTAGCTTCCTTGGTTGCACAAAGATCACTAGACTACGTTGAGAACTGTGATCTTCCAACACCACAGAAGATGAAACGCTCTTATTATGGTAGTCCACGTGATGGTTTCAGAGATTACTCTGTCTCTAACCAACAAACCATCAACGAGCATGGACCAAGCAGAGGAAACAGCTTCAAGAACAGAACCGATGCTTCGTCTGAGTCTGATTTAAGCAAATCAGAGTTACTAGAAGCGCTGAGGCATTCTCAAACACGAGCTAGGGAAGCGGAGAACATGGCTAAAGAAGCTTGTGCGGAGAAAGAGCACTTGGTGAAGCTCTTGTTTAAGCAAGCATCAGAGCTTTTCGGGTATAAGCAATGGTTACAACTGCTTCAGCTTGAAGCACTTTACCTCCAAATAAAGAACAAGAAGATTGAGAATAACAACAACAACAGCAAAAAGAGCAACGAAAAGCCACAGGTTTCCATCCCATGGAGCAATTGCAAAGCAAGAAAAGGTGGGAGGAAGAGAAGAAGCAAAAGTGGTAAAACGAATGGAGCTAAGTATGCAGTTAGTTTAGCTTTGGGGATGAGTCTTGTTGGTGCTGGTTTGCTACTTGGATGGACTGTTGGATGGATGCAGATGCTATCGTTCTAATCAAAAGATAAAAGAAAAGAGACAAGAGACAGAGAGACCTCGAAAGGTTTAATTGAGAAGAAAAAAAAATCATCTTTTCCCACAGTGAATAGAGCTTTGATGGTCTTGAATTAGAGTTTTTAAGGTTTGCTTCGAATGCAGCTTTTGGATTTGGTTAATGAGAATGTAAATTGTTGTAAGAATTTTGTTAATATTGTGCTTTTTTCCTCTATTTTTTTCTTGAAAATCAGAAGAAATTATCTTTCCTGAATGTAATGTAAGCAAGTATGTATCTTCATGTAAAAATCTGCATATATTACTTTTTCTTAGCTATATATGATCCCTCTTTCATGTATAGATGATCTATAATAGATCATGGTTTTTGGGATCAATTGAAATTTGAAAGACTTTATATTTACGGTTTTTTTTGGTAATTTTGAGTTCGGATCGTGTGTATGAATCATTTGTTCACTCTGAGATTTTTACTGCTGGGTAAATAAAACAGAAAGAGAAAAGGTTTAAATGTAATTTTCATTCTATTTTAGTTTTCGGTTAAATTACGTGGCAGCTATAATATGGGCTGAATTCGAACATTCAGGCCCAGTGATCTGAACCGACCCGACCCGACTAGAATCCATAATTGAATCCTCAGGTGAGAAAATGGTTTACTCTGGAACTATCAATCGAATCAGAGACATCGACGACGACGACGAGCTTCGGTCGTAATCCAAAAAGAGGAAGAGACTGAAATCGAAAGAAGAAAAAAATGCCGGTAATGGAGAAATTGAGGATGTTCGTAGCGCAGGAGCCAGTCGTTGCTGCGTCTTGCTTAATCGGCGGTATTGGTATGAACCCTAGAATTCAATCTCTTTCTTTCTAAATCCCCCTTTGCTTACACGCGGCAGATCGCAAAATCGATGGCATTCTCTTTCTTAGTTACGATTTGCTTCACATAGATTCTGGAATCGTCATACCTATGGTTTGTCAAAGAGAGTTTGTTTTAGATTGTGATCTAATCCTAGTTTTGATTACTCATTTATCTTTGATGTAAATCACTGATTTAGTAGCAAAAGGTTAAGTCTTTATACATTATTTTGATGATGGGTTTGTTTTCAATTTTCGTAGGACTATTTTTGCCTGCTGTTGTGAGGCCTATACTAGACTCACTCGAGGCATCCAAACAAGTTAAAGCTCCCCCACTTACCGATGTAAGCTTTACTACTAATGTCTCTCTCTCTCTCTCTGTTGCAATTTGGTTTTTTGTTACTTGGACTAGATTTAATCTGTAATGTATGTTTCTGGTTCGGAATCTCCATAGTTTTTGTCGTCCATATTGTTTCTGTATGTTTGGATGTGGCCAAGTTCTGTCTTTTTGGAATGTGATTTAAGCTTATACATCATCTCATTGTTTTTGTTCCTCCTCACCTTGCTTCATATTCTTGTGATTTGAAAGTTCCATCTTTGATTCATGTATGACTTTGAGAGTGTCATGATCATGTTTTCTTTCAAGTGAAACACCGGATTGGAGATAAAATAGACTAGTTAGTTAACCCATTGCTTAATGATTCAACACTTTTGATGTATAGTCTGTATAGGCAAACAAATGATTCAAGTATTAACTCGGAACCAATTTGCTTTTGCAGGTTATTGCTGGTGTCACAGGGAAGAAACAGAGTTAAAATCCAAGCAATGATTTTTCCCCTGTTTTCTTACATTTCAGATTTTATCCATGTTTTCTTTTTTTGTCTTTTAACTCTTTTATTCGCAAAATGAAATAAGGCAAGACTCATGTTTTTTTGTTCTGAAACTTATATAAAGGCCTGTGTATGTGTGTACACTCACTCTTGTTCATCACTTGATCGATCAGATGTATTCATTTCTTAATGACAAATGAAGAAAAGCTTCAAACTTTTTTTCTTGCCATGACTCATGAGTCTTAACATTATGGAGTATATATACACATCACACAGATATTAGCTTCTCATTATAATAAATCTTACATACACGCTTATTAGCTCTTTTACATCATCTTTGATCCTTCAACAGATAAATAGAAAGATGGTAAGATGTGTCTTGTAATGCAATTTGATAATAACAGGCTCAAACACTTTCACTTCTAAGCTTCTTGTTCTTCCATGGCATTGCTAGCTTCAGTCCCTTGCATAAACTTCCCTGCATTTCCCCAACCAAACCCATTTGAGTAAAAACACAAGACTTGAAAAGACAGACGAAGTCAAGTCACGAAGAATGAGCTGAGAAACACAGATACTTTACCCAAAAGTGAGATCCTTTAACAGAGCCACCACCATGGTAACTCCCTGATCTGTTAAACTTCATGATCTTCATGTTGTTCTCGTTGATCTCTCCTGCTCTCTGACTCTCCGACAAAAAGACATAATTATCCCTGACAACAACACCCCCTCTCCCTTTCCTCCGCAAGAACCGGAAGGGACCATGTCTCCTCTCGGGCAAGGGCATGTGCGTAAACTCACCAGGAAGGAGCAAACGAGGAGGCAAATCAAGACACTTGGGGTAAGAAAGAGGACGGAGAGGGTTCTTGGGCTTGCCTGGTTGGTCTTCCCAGCAAAACGGAACAGAGGCAAGAGTGTGAATCGGAGAAGCAAACACACGTGGACTTGCAGGCGATGAAGTGTACAACAATGATCTTGACTTTGCAGCTAACACAAGTGCCAGCTTCGCCTTCTCTTCTTCCTTTGCTTCTCTCATTTCTGTGTTTTCTCTTCTATGTGTCTTTACTTGCTTGTTCTTCCTGCTTAGAGTCTTTTAGGCTGTTTCTTTTTTAGGTAGTGGAAAGTGAAGAAAAGATTAGACAATGCATTAAATATGTCGCAAATCATTTGTGATCATTGATGATCCAACGGTGGATTTTTTACTATTGACTACTAACATAGACAACCTTTCATATAAGTCAATACTCTTTTGTTGGAGGAAATTGACAGACAACGTCACCACCAAATCCCTCTCTCACCAACTAAACTGTTATTATTTGTTTTCTTTTACTATTCAAAGAATAGATTGTCACTAAAGTTGTAACAGTGTCATTCTCTTATGAATTTTTTACAATATTTTGTTGTTCTAACTTCTAACTAAACTAAGTGCACCACTATTCAATATTTTTACCCAAGTGCTCATAAACTGTCTATGATCCTCTTTTCTAGAGGTGTAATGTAACAGTACGAGAGTACAATAAGCAGCAAACACTCGAAATACCAACGCGCACTTGAATCATGTCTTGAGACTGTTCATGCAAAAGGCGCGTGCGACTGTTCTTTTAACCATCTCTTCTTTAATAATCATTTTTGTACTCATGCAATTGATCACAAACTGCTTGAGCGCTTGTGATATACTACTCTACTACATTCAAGAAAATTTTGTACACAATTAAGGAATTATGTAGCTGACGTGAAAATAATTTGCCGACAAATGACTTTATTATGATTAACGAGTTAAAAAAAGAAAGCCCAAAGTGGACCCATTACTAAAATGTGGTTCATGAGTAGAGAGTTAAAACACATTTCCCACCGACACCGAGAGCTCATGATCTCTCTCAAGCTTATTGTGTTCTCTTGCATGTCTAAAAGAGTATAGTGATATGATTAACTTAAGTTATGAAAGAATTATTAAAATACGATGAATGTGGTCTTAGGTGAGTCGTTGTGTGTGGGTCTTTTCTTACGCGGAACACAAGATTAAGAGAGCAGGTTCTTTATTTGTTTTTTCTTTCTTTTAATTGTTTGTTTTAGGAGCAGGTTATTTGCATTTTGTCTTCTTCGAGTATATATATAATTATTATTTAATAAAAAAATAGATTATCATACTGCAATACTATTTAATCAAAAATTGCAAACACGTATATTCTATACTGGATTGACACATTTTTTTTTCTTTTGTAGGTTTTTTTTTTGGGTTAATTAGTCAACTGATTATAAATAAGCTGCGACAAGTGTGAAATGTAAAAAGATTGAGGACATGGAAAATATATATTATCTTATGACCTCAAAAAATCATGTCTTACAGTATCGATGTTCATGTCTTCTTTAATAATCATCTCTTCTCCATAGAGTATATATAATCTAATGAGCTAAAAAAATTGGGCCTACTACCACATTATTTAGTTTTATCAGGCCTACACAAAATCTGAAAAATTAGTCATGTAAATTAATTTTGGTCCGTTCAAGTTACTGATGAATTTGGTCCGTTCAAGTTACCGATGAATTTGGTAAAACATTATCCATAAATTTATATTAAAAATTGATTTTTGCTTTAACCAATATATACTATTCATCAGTTTTGGGAAATATATATACATTTTATTGCTAAGGAAATAAGTTGATTAAGAAAAGTTAGTCATGTTAATTAATTTTGGTCCGTTCAAGTTTCTAATGAATTTGGTCCGTTCAAGTTACTGATGAATTTGGTAAAACATTGTCCATAAATTTATATTAAAAATTCATTTTTGCTTTTCCCAATATATACTATTCATCAGTTTTGGGAAATATATATACATTTTATTGCTAAGGAAATAAGTTGATTAAGAAAAATAAGTCATGTTAATTAATTTTGGTCCGTTCAAGTTTCTGATGAATTTGGTCCGTTCAAGTTATTGATGAATTTGGTAAAGCATTGTCCATAAATTTATATTAAAAATTGATTTTTGCTTTCCCCAATATATACTATTCATTAGTTTTGGGAAATATATATACATTTTATTGCTAAGGAAATAAGTTGATTAAGAAAAATTAGTCATGTTAATTAATTTTGGTCCGTTCAAGTTTCTAATGAATTTGGTCCGTTCAAGTTACTGATGAATTTGGTAAAACATTGTCCATAAATTTATATTAAAAATTAATTTTTGCTTTCCCCAATATATACTATTCATCAGTTTTGGGAAATATATATACATTTTATTGCTAAGGAAATAAGTTGATTAAGAAAAATTAGTCATGTTAATTAATTTTGGTCCGTTCAAGTTTCTGATGAATTTGGTCCATTCAAGTTACTGATGAATTTGGTAAAACATTGTCCATAAATTTATATTAAAATTTGATTTTTGCTTTCCCCAATATATACTATTCATCAGTTTTGGGAAATATATATACATTTTATTGCTAAGGAAATAAGTTGATCAAGAAAAATTAGCCATGTTAATTAATTTTGGTCCGTTCAAGTTTATGATGAATTTGGTCCGTTCAAGTTACTGATGAATTTGGTAAAACATTGTCCATAAATTTATATTAAAAATTGATTTTTGCTTTTCCCAATATATACTATTCATCAGTTTTGGGAAATATATATACATTTTATTGCTAAGGAAATAAGTTGATTAAGAAAAGTTAGTCATGTTAATTAATTTTGGTCCGTTCAAGTTTCTGATGAATTTGATCCGTTCAAGTTACTGATAAATTTGGTAAAACATTGTCCATAAATTTATATTAAAAATTGATTTTTGCTTTCCCTAATATATACTATTCATCAGTTTTGGGAAATATATATACATTTTATTGCTAAGGAAATAAGTTGATCAAGAAAAATTAGCCATGTTAATTAATTTTTGTCCGTTCAAGTTACTGATGAATTTGGTCCGTTCAAGTTACTGATGAATTTGGTCCGCTCACGTCATATTCTTATATTCTAGTATTGCCTTAATTAGGTGAAGCAGAGGATGCACATGGCCCATAGGAAAATTGTTAAATTTTGGAAAATGGTATACATATATGATTAAAAGTTAAGTGGGAAAATATAATTAATTGTGTAATTGCTCAAAAATAATAATAATAATGCAATATTTTTTCTTCATAACCATTGGGCTATATAAACATGGCATGATACATTGATAAAATTCACAAAATTAAAGGCAAACATCATCAAGGATAAGTAAGTAGCTAGAGAAATGTCACGGAGACGAGTTTGTGAGACGCAGTATAAGCTTTCCGTCCCGCAAGAACGATTCTGGGACCGTTTTGTCCGCAATTGGACTGTCATTTGTAATAAAAAACTTAAAGGTATATATTATATAACTCTCATACTCTTATAATTTCATATATGTTCATAACTCTAATATATTCATTGTTTTTGTTGGCTAGACCTTCACCCATCTGCTCACTCGACTCATACGGAAATTGAGTCATTGGATCACCAGATGAAAACCATGAAGCAACGGTTCGTCAAACCTAAATACGTTGGAGGCTATAAGTATATTGCAGCAACTACAAAAGTTATTGACAGCGAGCCTAGTGGCTTGAATTGCCTCATAGTCGTCACTGCGGAGTACGAAAAGAGTGGCCTTGAGCTCAGAGACCTTGAAGAAGTCAGACTCCTTGCACATTATATTAATGTAGTAGCTTATCATTGCCGTGTTGGTGATGCTCGCGATTATCCCAAGCCAGTGCGTCTTAATAATGGCACCGGCCCGTCAAATCAATCCATGCCATAATCGAAGGAGGGTTCATCTATTTTATACCTAGAGTTTATATAAGATGAAATAAATAAATTGAACCCGCCCCCAATATATATATATATGTGTGTGAGTATGATACGATTCTTCATAAGGAAGTAAGTGAAGAAGAGGATGACGTGGATAGTGATAAAGACTCTGATTGTGGAGGAGGCTTGGCCGTTACGGTATCAGCTTAAAAGAGCTGTGAAGCTCTTCTTCCTCATTATGTTGAATCTGGGTTGTTAAGCTTCAAGAGATGTTCTTGAGCTCCTGAGTGATGTGCTCAGGTTTCGATCTATGTTGATCTAGCTTCTCGGATTAAACAATCAAACACTTCTATTTCTCTTTCTGATTCTCGATTACAATCTCTGTAACTCTTGGATCTATTTCTAATTGAATACCGTATTGCTTTACATTCGCGATAGTTCTACAATCTAACAGAGTATTGTATCCTCTAGGGTCATGTCCCTATGAGTTGAATCTTCTCTAAATAAAGTTGTTACGTATTATATGCATGAGTGTTTCAAACTATTAACTAAATTCACAATTGTCTACTGCTAAATATGATAACTGAACTCAGAACCTCTTCATCATTTCCTAAGGCGAGAAGTTGCAATTTTGCAAACAAAGACATGAGTTTTATTACCATCATCATCTAAAGACTGTTTTGACAATTCACAGGTGGGCTTTTACCTGTATAACTCACACCATCACAATAACCTTTGCTTTAATTCAATATCTACAAGACAATGAGATCAAATAAGACACAAAGACACAGAGACTTTGGATCCTTCTTCGACACTCTAAGCAAACCTAAAACTAGAATAAACAGACTCCCCTTTTCACTCTCTGGTGGCAACACACTCCACCAGCGTTGAATTGAAGACTGGAACCAAACTGAAGACAACTTACATCCACCTCTTTGGCGGATGTCTTCTTAGAGTATATATAATTATTATTTAATAAAAAAGGATTATCATTCATATTATATTATATAGTCTTTAATTCTTTTATGTTAAAGATAACAAAACCCACCTACGTCAAATGCAAACACAAACACAAACCACCTAACTTCGCATCTCGGTGGGAGGATCCAAGAAAGAAATCGAGAACTTCTTCATTAAACGTGAACTGTCCTCTGATCCGATTCAAGATTTACGATTGTACCTTCATCATCCAACAAAGACTTTGAGCTCATTTTCTTGACCTCTTCACTCGAATATATGAATAACTTCTTTGCCATTTTACAGAACTCACTGCACATTCAAGAACACAATCGTTAAAACAAGAGAGGGAGAGAAAGCTAAAGACTTAAGAAAGGGGTAGAGAGAGAGAGAGACTTACTCCCACGGATCGTCTCCTACAAGCATCATGTCACCTTCATCATCTGTAAACACAACAGCCCATTTGTCTTTTGGACTAAGCTCTCCTTCAATCTCAAACATTTTCTCTAACTCTTTGATTAATTCGTCGTATGATCTTAACAATGTCAAATCAACCGCGCGTCCAACCGCTGTTCCTTGCATTTGCACCTTTACAAATAACTTTTTTGAGAAACAACAAAGTTTGTCTCTTTTTTGAGTTTGAAGTGAAGAGTAATGGTTTGTTTTATACCTTGGTTCGGCTTCTTGTGGATGTTTGTTGCTTCTGCTCTTTTGTTGAGTTCGACGAGTTAGGATCTTGACACTTGGTGGTAGAATCAGAGTTGTTTGAATTCACACTTATTATTTGCTTTTCAGGAGGAATTGGAGCAGAAGAAGAAGGCTTGCTCGTGAGATCGAATCCGAACAGCCTACAGCAACTTGTGCCCGGAGCCTCGGTTGTCTTGCCTTGTAATCCGCTTGAGAACACCGAATTGTTCAAGTTCCTCTCGGTTGCTGGATCATGGAACAACAGTTTGACTGATGGATTAGACTCATGGCTCTGCGAGAAGCTGCTCAAGTAAGTAGAAGCTACAGAACTCCCTGTGATTTCTGCAATGCAGGACACAAGTTTCATAGTCAAAAGTATATGAGAAAAAGCAGTAAAAACTAAAAAGTAATTTCTCACTGTTTTTGGTTCTTGGTATGGTAATTTTTTTTACAATACATCAGACCTGCAGGTTAACTCTAAAAGGTACCTAAAGTTTAGTATTGAAGGTACCTGAAACTGATGAATCAATTGGTCTGGACCGTTTGGACTTTGACTGTGGTTGCGTAGGAGCAGAGGTTAGCGCGGATGGTGAGAAAGGCTCGATCTCCCATGATGAAACCTTATTTGGTCTTTGAATAGTGGATGGCTCGTCCCATTGGATCTAAATACAGGAAAACCAAAAGATTCTCAAGATTTACTAGAATCATATGATATATCATCTCTAGAGAATGATTCTAAATTCACTTAACCTGCAGTGACCTCCATTTCGAAGCTGGCCACTGAGAAGATAGATCTCCACTACCAACAATAGTACCTGTAAATCTGAAGAATGAACCAATCTAAAATTCAGACAACAACTACAATCAAGAAATCAACAAAGTGACCAAAGAGGAATTCAGAAATATACATTCTCTCAGGAGACTCTTCTCCTTCAAATCTCATCCTAAACCGCATACCGAGAGCAAACCCGTTCTTCATTGCCACCATATACTTGTTCACACTGATTATAAATTGGCTTATCCTGAAGAAATTAAAGTCTATATTATTAAAGCCTTAAAGCCTTTCACTAGCAACCTATATATATAAGATGCATAGATTGAAACTTCACCTCGGTTTATATAACACAATAAATATAGATTTTGTATTAACAGCATGAGAAGCTGTAGCAAGAACTCCCAAACGCATACTCTGACTCGAAATAACGGATGCAGGCATCGTACTTTGCTGCCTAGCTAAACGTCTCACACCAACCCGTAAATCCCCAGTTTCACCCCTTAAAACATCATAAAAAGATTACTGTAAAGCTTGTGAACTTTAGTAAAAGGATCAAGCTTTGTAGATACCTCAAGAACACAAATGCATCTCCGGCTACAAGTCTTTTTGAGGTTACAAATGTACTCCAACCTGTTGTAAGTAAATGCCTCCTCGGTTGACCTACATCGAAATAAAACAAACTCAATAGACTCTTAAACCTCTTAGATAATAGAGACTCTCTAAAATAGACTGTTACCTCTAAAAATATGCTTAAACCTCCATTCATAGCCGTGAAGATCTTTAGCTACAAGTTCTTGAGTTGGTGTAGGTTGTGTCATATCCTAAGTAATGAAAATCAAAAATCAATTAGATAAAATTCAGCTAAGAAAAGGCCAAAATCTGAAAAATGGGAGATGGAATGATAAAAAAAAGCAATTTAATTACAAGAGAAGGCAAACACTCAGTGGCGTGTTTACGAAGGACAGAGAATCCACCATGAGTGCTTGTATCAGAAGCTGTTAGAATCTTCACAAACGAATCAACCTTTGGTTTAGCTGGTTCGACTACAGGTGGATCAAGGCTTGTTGGTTCACTTTGCTGCAAATCAAAACCCAAAAAAAAAAAATCAAATTGACTGAATTGTTGATAACATATTAATTCAAAAATTCTTATTTTTTTGACTTACATCTTCTTCAGGGTGTAATGTGATCTGAGCGTAAACCTCATCAGTCTCATGCTCTGCTTTTAACACAACACTAAGAACACGGCAAAGTATCTTCGGAGGAAGATTAAAAACTGGTATCTCTTGATCAACGACTCCTTGATTAGTCGAAGCCACCAACTGTTACATAATAAAAAACATTCAATTCTTAAAATTGAGAAAACAAAAAAGGAACAATTTTTTTGAGCATTTAGGGATACTATACATACTTGTTCCATGTGACCTTGAGGAAAATAGAAAACTCGTTCACCATAACGAGGTACTTCAACAAGTGGCCCTGCACAAGCTTTCCATAGCTCCGTGTACAATTGATCATCTTCATTAGTCCCTAAAAAATTCCCCCAAGAGAAAACAAAAAAAAATCCAACCTTTCAATTTCAAAAGCAAAATTCGAAGCTTTAAAGTGGGTCTAAGTTGTTTAGCTCGCTAACAACAAACCCACGGATGTGAGAAAGAACTAAAAAAATGTTGACTTTTTTTTTCCACAAAGACAAGACAATGCTAGAAGAAGAAGAAAAAACTCAAACTTGGGGAGAATTGAAGTCAAAATTGAATTCACCTGATCTTCTGAAATCAGCATCCACTACTACATTCGCCATCGAACAAACTCACATGAACAAAGTAAAAAAAAAAATCCAAGCTTTACACAACGGGAAGAAACTAAAAATCGAGCTTCAAAGGAGAAGAAAACGAAAGACTCAGAGAGCGTTATTATTAATTAACCCATGAAAGAAGAAACAAAACAAGAAGAAGACAAGAGAGAGTCATCAAAGAAAGGGTAAGAAGAAGAAAGGCTTAAGTAAAAAAAAAAAACAACAAAAGAGAGAGACTAGACACGACGGTTATGTCTGTATTCAATCCATTACTGAACACATAATAAATTCATTACCAAAAGCACAAAATTGTGATAAGGAAAAATTAAATTCTCTTTCTTTCCTTTTTTTTTTTCCGGGTTTTTCTCTTTAGCTTCTTTCAGTTTCAGTTACGAAACCGCTCATCTTTGCCTTTTTGTCTTCCTTCCTTATCATCTTTATTTCAAACTCCGTGTCGTTTTATCTCTTCACTCATAAACTGTTTGCCGTTCTGTTTCTTGAGTTTTTTTAAAGAAACGTATATGGTCAATTAAATTATTGTGAGAAAGAATATGGACCGTTAATGACACAAATTGGTTCTTGAGTTTTTTTAAAAGAAATGTTACTACTAGTGAATTTAGCTCACTCAATCTCTCTCATGTCTTTATCAAGAGGCTAGTCAAAAAATAAGGCAGAAGTAGCTTCATTACCATAATAAGGCGCGTGAAGCCAAAAAAAAAAGAGATGATGTTTATAGTTTCCGTTAGGACGAGTTTTGTTAGATTTTGACGGTACCGTTACTTTCTAGCTTGTGTCTGGAACGTGGCAGGCAAACGTGTTGGCTCGTGAATGTACCAGGCAGAGATTTTTGCCAACTCATCATCATCGAACGTTTTATGGCTTAATCAGAGAAGAACTTTGGTATGCGTGCGAGTCTTTTTTTTTTTTTTTGTTCACGTGTTAATTCAACTTCTCTTTCTTGCTTCTTGCTTCTTCTCTTCACGCTCTAATTGAGATTTGTTTTGCATATTATGAAACTAATAATAGTTTTGTATTAGTGCGAATCAAAATTATTGTAGTATTCTTTAGAAGTCGATCGTCATTAAACACAAACATCAAAAATATTCTACGTTGATTTCAAGTTTACATTATATAAAACCAACAAGTTTTAATAATACGAGTATGATACTAAAGAACATAAAAAGTGGATAAAAAATCATGAAGAAAATCATGTTTAACCCCACCAAATCATGTGTGGCTTTCATTTTATGTTACTTCGAAGAAACATTTATACGAGTCAATTTCATCATATTACTTTATAAATCATATTAACAATTATTCATATATCTTAGTGACATATCAACAACATAATAATATGTGAATTTCAAACAATAATAAATATGTGAAAATTAATGAAAAAGACGATGTATAAGTTGGTCCGACACGTCAGAGGGAAAGGCAATGGCCATGCTGTATTGGACGAACCACAAATAAACACGCGTAGACTGTATTAATTTCAGACGCTGCTCGATTACAAAAGGACATCTCTGTTCTCCCTATTGAAGCTGGTCCAGTTGGTTTTCATAATGTACTTTAACTATACTGTACTCCCTCTGTCTCCCAAAGATTGAAGTTTTAGAGAATTTTCTTTATCTTTTAGAGATTGATGTTTTAAATATTTTTAATAAAATTTTGTTTTAATGATTACTGATGTTGTAGAGTGTATGGAGTATAAAAGTGAAAAAGTGAAAAAGTATTAATAGAATAAATTATGAGATTGTCATAAATAAAATAAAAAAATCATCAGAAAAATAATAAATTATAAATTAATCATATATTCCCTCGATCTTAATATGTGTGTAAAATCCTAAACTTCAATCTTTGTGAGACAGAGGGAGTATATACTTGTTGACTTGTTGTTAAAGCAAAACAAAGGTTTCCACAACTATAACCATATGTATATAGTTAACTTTTTTGGTAAAAAAATAACACTAATATGTATATAGTTAACTCAAGATGAGTGATGTCAATGTACATTTTACTCTCAAGTTGTAAATATACTTCAACGCACAAAGGTAGTTTTTACAGATAATAAACATGATTAGAATATAGATAAAGAGAAAACGAACAATAAAAAGTAGAGGACCGTTTGCTTCAAATTGTTGGTTGGGAATATGATTATTTAAAGTGGATGGGAACGCACGGATGGGAATATGATTTATTGTATTGTTAATTGCTTAATTAGTGGTGCAATGGAATTCATTTCACAACAACAATATTTTTCTACTACTTTTGCTGTAATTATTACTTTTGCCCATTTCATATTTTTGGGCAATTATAGTTAATCACTCGTTTAGTCATAATCGCCACTTCGATGAATAAGAATAAAGGTATATTCGTTTTACAGATATGCATGTCTCAACTAACTAGATCGTCATCGGTTTTTTTCTTTAAGTGATCTTATGAGAAAATGACATCATATCGAATATAGAGACTTAAAAAAATGAAAAATTATTACGAGTAAAATATTAAAAAGAAAGTTATGGTTATTTCATTGGTTGTTTAAAATTAATATAGCTGCAGTAAAGAGAATCAAATGGTTGGCTTAAGTTAACAACACATTCAAGAAAAGAAGATTTTATTCCAACGGCGTATCTATTATCTTGAATACTACTATTGCACTAATTTTTATCATTTTTTTACTTAAAAATACTGACTTTTAAGTCTTCTAACATATTAAAAAAAAATTAACTGGTTGATTGGACATTACATGTTTTGGGGCTTGAGAAATATCTTCCACTATTCGTTTTCTATAAGTACAAAAATGATTTAAGATTTTTTCACTTGTAGCTAGAATCTACCAAAAAAACAGTATCATCGTTTATTTTAGATTGACATTTCTTACTTTTATATTAGTAGTTATTATGCTAGTATCATTTATGGCTTTCTTCCTTTAAAGTTTTTTTTACCACTATTTATGTTACTAATCTGATTCAGTGTAGTTTTTTTCCTCTCACACCCGCACGTTAGACGGTTGGAGGTTGGACATACATATTTCAGACTAGAATTAGCAAGCAGAAATATAATTTAATTATGTGAGAAAAATGACCCTTCCTTTCACGTAAGGTGTAAGGTCACTGCGCTCATATGAGAAACACTGCGCTCATGGACCTTAGCTAGTAAAAAAATACATCATAAAACAAGAGATTAAAGTTGGGATCAATTATAATAGGTTTATCTTTGTAACCCATCGGTGCAACGGATCCGATCCATTTATTCGGTCAGGATTTAGAGATTAGATTCCGTGTATTTTTAAACTGCTACTTGTCAATTTATTTACATCTCTGAAGAATGCGTTTGGATTCACGCTTGCTTTGTTATGGTGGACCGGGAAAACTTAGGATCTCTCTATAGTTTAGTCAAATTAGATTCGCTGCCTCCAATACAAATTAACCTAGCTCATGCTTCGTATATATTACGTACCAAACTTTTTTTTCTTTCTTTCCAATCGGTACGAATATATAAAACACATATTAGATGGATTTCTAAATTAGTGTGTTTCATATGATCATATCAATGAAAACCAAATCGTTTCTTGACATGTGTTTCAAGTTTCGACTATCTTCTATAGCATAAATTTTTTTACTAAAAAGATTATTAACATGCCAAAAATTTACCGTGATATTACAAAAGAATTTAATTAATTCCATTCTCCATGAATGATTCAAGTTGGTTGCACTTGCACGTACTTGACCAATGCACATTCCGATAAATGTTTTCGTTTGACAAGTCTTCATTATCGGGAACAAATTGGTGTTATAAATTTTTTTTTTTTTTGGACAAGCGCGGATGAAATATTATCAGGTTAGCTTGATCACATGGGGGAGTAAGCTACATATTGGCATGTTCCGACCAGCTTGTTAAATATGTTGCCACAGAAATATATAATAAAGTGCAAGCGATTTAAAAATGAATAATTAGTACGAGGAGACATATGCAAATCAAAAAGACCACTCTCTATCTCAACTTCTTATAATGTTCCTGGTCGAGATTAATTATATAGTAATTATAAAATGCAAGTTTATGCATGCACATGATCTGAAACCTGGATCAATCTGAAGTGTGATCTCACAGACACACACATGTGGAAACTTATACAGTTCTGATTTTGATTTTATTATATGGTTTTAATCACATTTAGTACACGATGCAAACGCAATAAATCACGTATGCTAGCTATTAAGTACTAACTGTTATTCACCTATATATATAGAACAACAATTTATGATACATCAGTTTCAGATATGAGTTCTCAAAACTTAAACCCTACTATGGCATTTTGGAATATGTAATTTTGCAACCAACGATCCTTGATCATTATATAATGAAAGAACTCACCTAAGCAATTAAATTTAAAAAGCATTTAAGCCTTTTATCAATTTCTATTATTCATTCAACATTTTAATCCAATTGCATAATAATTAAACATCAAACACATGTTTGTTATGCACTAGCAGTAGCAGCAACAACATGTTGATTCAATAGCAACCATTCAAATCCCATTATAGAGAAGACCACTGAAATCCTATAAATATAAAATAGTATAATTGCAAACCTTTTATCAACAATAAATAAAAATACGTAAATTCTATAATTAAAAGTATTTCGTTGAAGGGGTAATCTCGTAACAAAATCGTCCGTACGACTCCAACTATTTGAGATCCGTTCGACTGAGGATATATCATTATCAAGAATAGTATAGTAGTTCGTACAATTTTTTTAATGATCATTTTAATTCAAATTCAAATAATAATTGAAAGCTATTAATGGATGACCCAAAAAATAAAAACAGAAAAGAAAAGAAAAATATATAACATACATATACATATAATATCAGTACATATTCTACTAAATTCTAACACTGTATAATATTTGGATATTAGATTACCACAATTAACATCAACAAAAACAATTATTTCCACGATTAATGTTACAACAAAGAGACATAGAAAGTTAAAACATAATTTTTCCTAGAAGTAGAAAGAAACACATTAAAGTTATTACATGAGGCAACAAACCTAAAAGTTGTAAAATGAAAATACAATTTTCTCTAATCTTTGTTTTGTGGTCTCTTTTTCTTCTTTTTTTTTTTGTGTTTCCCCGCTCCATGATTAGCCTCTTTTGAAAATTTATTTGTAGGAAATGGACCAAATGGTAGATATGTATAAAGGAACGGATTCCTAGTACTTGTTTGTGTTTATTTTATTTACCTTTTCCATTTTTTAAATTAAAATAAAGGTACCTCACACATGTTTGACAAAGGATTGGTCAAATTTCTTTAAATAATTAGTGGACAAATTAAACATTATTAGTAGCCAAAGAAGAAAACACTCCATTTGTTTTTTTCCTTCTAATTCGTAATATATAACTAATATTGTGATGTCTCTTAATAACATAACGTCGGACGTCGGTAGACTCGCTAACAAGATGTTTCTCTCAAATCTGTTTATAACAAATCATTTAACTAAATATTATCCCCAATTCACTTGAAATAGTTTGGCTTAATTATACATATGCAATCGAATTTCCACAAAACCTAGACTTTGCTATTGAGTGTTATAATAAATAAATAAAAAGACAAAAAATAAAAATAAAAATAATTACACTATGTTGGAGTGTGGGTTCATTGAATTGTATCTACTTCAAGCCAAATTCACACACACATAAATATAAACTTACATTTATAAACAAAGTTCAAAAAGAGTCAGAAAGAAGAAAGTTACTATATATATATATATTAACAATGGTTGGTCCACTGTAATTTATTTGTTTAAAATGCAATTTTCTTATATCATAAAAGGGAAGGAAAAAAGAAACAAAACGAGGGGACCAGATGATAAATCACATGATCGTATGATATATGACCATCTCTGCCTCTCAGTCTCTCTCACTGATGGGTCTCAATCTCTCTTTCTCTCCCACTCCATTATTTCTCTTTACTCATATTATATACATCTTTCTTTCATATACAAATCTAAGTATCTATAACACATAAGTAAGCGGGTGCAAGGAACAAAAACATGACAATCATTGATATCGCCAACGTGCGAGTGCCATATTTTATGGGCACCAGGACAATATTACCAGCCCAAACTTAATTGTTTTGTTGTAGAGATTTTATGACTAGTATAAAGTTTTGAATATGAAAATATAAATGATTTACAAGACATCAAATGTCTTTCAACAGTTATATTTGCTAAGTAAATAAACTTACGGTTAATATTAGTTTGTCGTCAAAAAATAAACAAATAAAAAAGCTGCCATTTCGCCCCTCCTTTAATCATGTGTTATCAACTACGATATTGTTAATTAGGATTAGAAAGAGTTTAGTGGTCATAGGTCCAGATGATTAGCACCAAACTATAATAAACCCCTATTAGGCTATTATCACCTCTTGTTCCCCATTTACTCTCTCTCTCTTTCTTTCCCAGTTTTATATAGTAAGACACTCCACTTATCAAGTTTGAAAAGTTATAACAAAAAATTTTTAAGCTCAGAATTAATCAAAAACAGATTTCGAAATTAAGGTGTATATATCAAAGGCTAACAGAAAATATTATGATACTGAAATCTGAAATGTCAAATGAAATGGGCCACACACAACACGATGGAAGCCAGACAGACTTCGATTACAAAGCCCACATATTAACTAATTTTCCAAATCGAAGATATACGAACAATGCTTTCTTTCCCCATTTATATAATAAACCATAATCCATGACCATGACAAAGACAAAATGCACATCAAACACATAGTAGTACCATAACCATACAGAGATCAACATGCTTTACTTTTAAGGAAAAAAAAACAAGACAGCCCCCATTAAAATGCCAAAGCCAAAAGAGTAAATCCAAGTTTTGGAAGATGATGCTCTTTCTCTAATCTAAACTTGCAAATACTATGCAACTCCCGATTTAAGACAAAAATATGCATGACCAATGCAACGACGCTTTGATTCCCTTTTTTCTTTTTTCTCCTCGAACCCATCTCTCCTCCTGCCAAACCAATTTTAAAATCAAGTCAAGATTGGTTCCTGAATACAGTCTGAAAACATTCTTCAAGTTAGTTAATACCAACACTTACCACGTCAAGCAATTCCACAGTTGTAAGCATTGCAGAGCTGGATCAGAGCTGCTTGGTTAGCTTGTTCGAGATTCTCACCAATTATTTGTGGGAACCTACCAGGTGAAGCAGAAGAAAGCCTAGAAACAGATGCAACCACGAACTGCTTTGGATCCTTGATGTCTTTGAGAGGATCCTCTTCTTTTTTCCCAGCATTGTGAAGGTTCACAAATGCAGCTGTGTATCCAACATTCTCTGAGATTTCTGGCATTTCAGGTTCATCGAGGACCCTTTCTTGCTCAGGCCTGGAAACAAGCGTCACTATACTGTCAAGCATCTTCCCCCAGAGTTTCGTAGCTGATGGATCCAGGAGAGCCGGAGTCTCACATATGAGTCTAGTAGCAGCAACTGCTGCTAACTTGACCTCGATAGTTCCCATGATCAGTTTCAGGTTCGGAATCCAGAAATGCTCCAAGATTGCAGTTAAGATGTTTGGCTGGACGGTATTCATAGTCTCCACTAGATAAGCCTGCCCGTGCTTCACCAAGAAAAGCGACATGAATATTACTAGCGACTTCTGGAACTTGACTGTCTTTTTGTTTTGAAGGCGTGTGAACAGAGCACCCCATACACCCTTCATATAAGGTGCAATCACACTGTAGTCCAGATTCTCAATAATCGTGTTAAGGATATAAAAGCCTTGATCATCTGTGCTAGGAGATGCAACCAGCTTTTCAAATATCCCCAGCACTTGACTCAACCGATTCTCTTGAGTAACTTCATGAGGAGCTTTCTGCAGAAAAGCTTGAAGCAGACGCACAAGCGCTGGAACATTGCCACTTCTCTTCCATGACTCAGGCGAGAGGAGCAGCAAGAAGATCTGCATGTAGCTTGGGGCGAGAGGTGGTCGATTTAACTCAACAAGCTGAGCCAGCAACTGAAACGCATAAGGCAAGAACTCAGTGATATCATTGGCCAAAATCGTCTGGAGGCTTGGGAAAAGACTCGTTTCAAAAGCAGATATAAGAGAAATATCGCGTTCACATGCCCGTCGAACAAGTACAGCCACAGACTCAAAGAGATAGTGGTTAAATATAGGATTTTTCGGATTTTTGCAAACATCATTGAGAATAGAGGTCAATCCCCCGATGCAAGGTCCAGCAACCTCAGCACTGATATCAGCAACACCAAGGACCCGCATTATACACTTCATCAGATATTGATTCTCCTCTGATTCTGGAAACTTCAGCGCATCAAACAGGTTCGTCATCAACTGCAGCAAAAACGGACTTATATCACCAGCAGCATACCTATTACCCTGTCCGCCTTCCTCCTTCACTAACAAGAGCTTCTCTATGCAGCTAGCAGCATAAGAATGGACCACGTTCGACTCTGCTTTAAGGAACCGGACCAACTCTGGGAACAACTGCATTGCAAAAGGCTTTGGCATATGACTACGAAACAGGGTTAAAAACTTCAAGGACCCTGCCTTTAGCATTGGAAAACTGTTGACGTCGCGGCTTTGCAGCTCTGGGAGAATAATGTTTGTGAAGAAGCTTTGAACATCAATGAGATCTGTAGACACAGACGCACCCCCAGCCTTTTTACTAGAAAGAGAGACAACCAAGTAAATTGCACAATCCTTGTCTTTCCAATTCGTAGCCGGGTTTGCTGAAAATGAACTCAAGAGCTTCTGTATCTCAACAGAAACTACTTCTGTCACCTGTGTTTTGTAGTTGGTGGCAAGTCCTTTGAGTAGCTCACAAGCTATTCTCCTTCTAGTGTCCACATCACTTCCCTCCATGTCTCTACGGATAAACTCTATATAGTTCATATCGAAAACTTCTTCATCTTCAGCCCTCAAAGAAACATTGGGAATCACAATACTCTGGCAAATTTCCTTGATAACATTGTCGCCCGCAAACAAAGCATGGTGAACACTTGTGCTCACAGTGGTCAAAAACTTGATTGCCGTAGTAGCTAGTTGATCCCTGCTAGGAGACTTCGACACATCTCGGAGCAATGTCCAGACGACCAATGCAAAATCATTCAAAAAGTCTTTAAACTCTTCCTCGTTTTTCTCGATGTAAAGATTGATATTCTCGCAAACAGCAGCACGAAGATCATCAACAAGTGTTAACCCCTCTTTTGTGCTTTCCAAGGCGGGATAGTTCGAAGCTAAATACTTCTTAAACTCTCCCATCCACTCCTTCATATGATCTTCGAAAAACTCTGGCAAGTCCTGAAAGTTCAACGAGTAAAATATCCTGCAGCAAAGCCTTTGGGACTCAAACAGAGGCTTCATGATCGCAGCTGAGCCACCAGAACTCGCAGAAGAATCAATCAACGAAGACGTTTTCAGGAATATCTCAGTCAACGGAGCAGCAAAACTATCCAGGCAATACTTCAAATCAGTAAAGAGATCATCGGTTCTATACTGATACCTAAACTTTTTGAAAATCGAACTAGCGGTTCCAAGAATACCATTGATGGACGCATAATCGCCAGCGATAGCAGCGTTTTTAAGGTTGGCGATAAGCTCAGGAAGCAAAGCAGGCCAAGATTTGGGGAAATCGTGCTTACCGATGACGGCTAGGGCTTCACTCAACTGGCTCTGGATACGAGGAGAAGAAGAGAGCATAAGAGAGACGATGAGTGTCTTGATCTGCTCCTTCTCCGAATCTACGATCGGCGAGATACCAGAATCAGCGGAAGGTAGCCACCGCGAACGGAGATGGTTCTTAAAGTTGACAGCAGCGGCGTGACGCGTCTGTTCATCGATTGACGGCTCAGCCACCAGACGGAGAACGGCAAGGCCGTAGTTAGGTGCATCGGAGGCCTCCGCTAGTGATTTCTCAGCTGATCGACGAGGTTCCGGCACCGGAGAGAGCGTGTGGAGAAAACACTGCGAGAGGAACTGTAGAGTAGTCTGATTCCACTCCATCTTTTCTTAGAACACTAGGGGGATCGAATCGGAGGTGTTCGATTAGGGTTATCGCCGGAGAGAGATGAAGCGAAGAGGACGGCGAAGAGAGACGAGAGAGTTAGCGATTTTTAGGGTTTCTGATGTTCTTCAAAAGAGGGAAACGGAAAGCTTTTTTATTTTTCAAAGAGATCTTTTTCATTTAACTCTTTCACTCTTTTTAGAACTTTGGAATCATTTTCCGATGAGCGCGACAAGTCGGGTTATCGGGTTTTTTGCCAATACCCGAGAGAGTAAGTCGGTTAAATGGGCTTTTTCTTTTTTCTTATAAGCCCACAAATCTAATGGGCTGAACCCGAATATATATAAACCTCACAAACATTTGATTTTATTTTTAGACATTAATAAGTACGTCTAATGGTTTCAGTCTTTCAGAGCAAGAATTTTTGTCGGTAGAACTTTGTAGTTCCCGAGTCTGTCGGTGACGGTGCGTGCATTTATATGACTTATATAATTGTAAAAGCTTTTATTTACTTCATGTTCGTAAACAAAAATAAATTCTTGAGGAAAAAATTAATAAAAGTCGGTAACAAAAACGTGTTGCAAAGCGTGTGGAGAGTGGTATTGGCGAAAAGTCGTGTAGTGAATTAACCTAAAAAAGGGAAGAAGATTTGGAATACAAGAAAATGCCGACGAAACGACGACGTAGACTTTCTTTGAACTTTGTCTCAAAGCCGTCAACGTCTCTGACGCTGGTCCAAGCGTATCATCACGTTCGTTTGTCTACAATAAGGAAAACATACTTCCGTAAACAAGAAAAAGAGTTTTCTCATAGTCAAATAACTAATAATTTGATAACGTTTTTTCTTCTTCAGTTTTTGTGCTTGATTTTGAGATGTTAAAGCAACACTAAGAAGATTGCACATGTTAAATTAATTAGCTTATTTTCGTATTGTATCATTCTTGGGTTTAACTAAACCAAAACCCATTAAGTTAAGTGTTGCGTTAGCTAGCATTTGTGAGGCTTTTGTCACACGTGAGAGGTGTGAGAGATTATGATGATAAACAAAGAAGGCCACGTGGCGCATGATGTATTTTTGTCTTCATTTAAATATTAAAGTAAATAAAAATGTCGACGTCACGTGGCCCAATCGAAGCCCACGAAAAACGCGTGATATATAAATAGAAAAGAAAGCGATTCTTCTTTATTTATTTATAAGGCCCTTTGTTCCTAGTTAGCTATCTGATTTTCCCCGTGATTTCCTAAAGCGTTAATTACCCCCACTTTGTAGATTAGTTTTATTTTCTACACATCGGTAACTTTCGAAAAAGTAAATACTTTGAATTACAAAACTATTCATATAATGATGATATAACTATATCCTAGACAAGATCCAAAAGAGTACAACTGATAAGATGTTTAAAATATCTTTCTACACTTCTCTCATTTACGGCGAAAATGGAATAGACGCGTTTTTTGGTTAGAATTGAGAAAAGGAAATGCGAATTTGAGAGGACAAAAGAAGTGAAACACGACAAATCATTTTTACATTTTGTAGAAAGAAAGAAAAAAAGGGGCAATGTGAGAGACAGGAGAAGTTATTGTCTGCAATAAAGACCACCGTAGTCACGAGTGTCTGTGTCTCTCTACAAATGACCCCACGTTTCTCCTTTCCTCATTCGCTCTTTGCCATACGTTTCAATGTTAGTGAGCCCTACTCTCCAACTCTTATCCCATAGTATTTTTTAACTTTATTTTTAGTTCGTAACGTTCAATTATATGCATATCTCGTTATGTATAATAATACGAATAAATTTCAAGATCATGAGCGTCTGGTCTTAATTAACAAGCCTACGCAAAAACATATGTAGTTACACACTTACACAGTTGATTAAAATAGATGGATGAGATAAGAGTTAGTTTGATCGATAAGAGAAGACAATGGAATCTCTAAGTTGGTGCGACTTCCAAATTACTCAAAGAGACACCAATCATGGCGTTATCATCATCTTAATTAATCTATAAAAATAAAAATAAAAGGGGTCAAATTTTGCATGTCACGTCACCTTGTACATTGTACATCATACATCACATATTTTAATCCAGCTTCTCTATAGATATATGATGATAATTTCAGAATTATTATCACAAAACGATTGATTGACTTGAATTTTCTAATCCACATACAAACATGCATGTTGTGTAAACGTTTGCCTATTTTGGACTTTCGTTTTGGTATCGCGGTATTATTGGTTTCTACGCTGCCAAGTTGTCGTTACTAGCTCGTACGAATGAAAGATATATTATGGACAATTAATGGAATATGTTGGATAAATTGGAGCTATGCCAAAGCTTGCCTGGATTGCAAGCAAGATCCGGTGTGACAAGCCATCATCACACATAGCATCGAAAATAATCTTGTGAAGACATAAATATGAAATTTGGTAGAAACTCTAGACGAATAACTAGAAAATTGATGATGTTAAACTACTTTTAATTAGTATACTGTATGAGAATCTTCCTATGAAATTAAAACGTGGTGAGACGTACGTATATATCTCGTATTTATACGTAACCACCCGTGATTAAAACTCATGCAATATTAAATCTTAAAACACAGGCTATAAATAATAATCATGTAAACAATACAGAAGTTTTTTTAAAATAAATCGAAATTAATTAAGGGAAGAAGAAAACAAAAAGAAAATTACAAACACATGAGGATAGAAAAAAAAGTAGGTTAGAGTCATCACATGTGCTCTCTCTCACAGAAACGAGACTCCTTTTGTTGAACGTTACTGTTGGGCATGAGATTCACGCATATCCTATGCGGACAAATATATATATTTTCTTTCCCAATTTTTTATAAATAGAAACGTACTATTTTTATACATATATTGAAAATTTATTGAGTGTTGTTGATAAGAATAAATAAACCTATAGTCCTATTAAATGGACCCACGTTAATAACGATGTCTGAATTCTGAAATAACAAACACACCCCACCAGACAATTCAGACAATATTTTCTTGTTTCTTTATGCATGTGAGTTACTTTTATTGGTTTGTGAAAAATAAAACAAACAAATTAATTTAGTACAATTTAGTACACAGAATAAAATTTAATAATATTTTGGCCATGTGATCTTTTACTTTCTTTTAAGCTCATCCTACTCCATGTATATTGAATCTCATCTCATGTAGTTACATACACACGTGTGTATATAAAACACTATTAACGCACTCGCTAATCACGTTGTTTCACTAAATACACATATCGTCACCGTTAATTATTGACTTAACTTTACGAATTAATTGGATTGGGAGACAAATTCAAAGACAAAACGAGATTTAGTGATTAAACGGATCAGTAAAGAAGATAAATGAAAAGAGATTCGGAGAGAAACAATCAAAGTAAGTGATCATAAAATCAGGAAACAGAGTATATAAATTACAGATTAATCGGGTTTCTAATTCTAAAACCTTGGATAAACTCAACTCAACTCAACCATGGTTAACTTGAAATAACCCAAAGTCATTAACGTGCTCATAAGTAACCATGGTTTGGGTTTTTATTTAAAAGAGCTTTCTCATCAGTCTTGTCTCCTTCTCTCATTCTCTCTCTCTCTTTCTCTCTAACTGTATCTTCTACAACCTCTTTGTTTTCATACTCTCTATTCTTTTGTCTGTATGACTTTTCTAGTTTCAAAGCTCATTCAATTGTTCTCTTTGTTGTAAAAATCAAACCTTTTTGGAATCATTCTCCCGGCGAGAGTTTTCTTAACCGGCACAAGCTTCTGTCGAGCGTGATTCATCACTGGTGGGTGTTCTTCAAATTGTTCAAAGTTCCAACCTTTTTTAGAATTTGGTCATTTGAATCTGAAGCTGGAGAGACTCGAGTTTATATGGTTTCAAGCTTTATTGAGTCTATCTGTAGAAGAAAGGTTTGGTTTTCTCCGACTAAGTTGTTTGAGGTTACAGAGATTTTTCTGGTTTTGGGTTTGGTGAGATAAATTAAAAAGATGAGTATGAGTGATTTGGGTTGGGATGATGAAGAGAAATCGATGGTTAGTGCCGTTTTAGGGCATTTAGCTTCTGATTTTCTTAGAGCAAACTCAAATTCGAATCAGAATCTGTTTTTAGTTATGGGAGCTGACGATAGTTTGAATAAGAAGCTCTCTAGTCTCGTAGATTGGCCAAACTCTGAGAATTTCAGCTGGAACTACGCTATCTTCTGGCAGCAGACCATGTCTAGATCCGGACAACATGTCTTAGGTTGGGGAGATGGGTGTTGTCGTGAGCCTAACGAGGAAGAGGAATCAAAAGCTCTTAGGTCTTATCATTTTAACAACATGGGATTAGATGAAGAGACATGGCAAGATATGAGGAAGAGAGTGTTACAGAAGCTTCATAGGGTTTTTGGTGGATCTGATGAAGACAATTATGCTTTGAGCTTAGAGAAAGTTACTGCTACTGAGATTTTCTTCTTAGCTTCTATGTATTTCTTTTTTAACCACGGTGAAGGTGGTCCTGGGAGGTGTTATGCTTCAGGGAAACATGTTTGGTTATCTGATGCGGTTAACTCGGAGTCTGATTACTGTTTCAGGTCTTTTATGGCGAAATCTTCTGGAATCAGAACGATTGTTATGGTTCCTACTGATGCTGGTGTTCTTGAGCTTGGTTCTGTTTGGTCTTTGCCTGAAAACATTGGTTTGGTTAAGTCTGTTCAAGCTTTGTTTATGAGGAGAGTTACGCAGCCTTTGATGGTGACTTCAAACACGAGTGGAGGGATTCACAGGCTCTTCGGGCAGGATTTGAATAACTCAGACCATGTAGCTCACGCGTATCCTAAGAAGCTCGATGTGAGAAGAAACTTGGATGAGAGGTTCACACCTCAAAGTTGGGATGGCTATAATAATAACAAAGGTCCAACATGTGGTGGTTACACAACTCAGAGAGAAGATGTGAAAGTGCAAGAGAATCTGAATCTGGTTTTAGATAATAGCAATTACAAGACGCAGATTGAATTAGCGGCATCATCCATAGGGGCTTCTTCGAATCCATCTACAAACACTCAACTAGAAATATCAGATTCTTGTACTGCGAAAAGACCAGGGAGCTTATTAGCAGCATCAGGATTAGGAGCAGGAACAGTTTCAGTTGTTGATGAGAAGAGACCAAGAAAGCGAGGAAGAAAGCCTGCAAACGGAAGAGAAGAGCCATTGAACCATGTGGAAGCTGAGAGGCAGAGACGCGAGAAGCTTAACCAAAGATTCTACGCTTTACGGTCAGTTGTTCCAAACATATCCAAAATGGACAAAGCTTCTCTACTTGGAGATGCGATTTCTTACATCAAAGAGCTTCAAGAGAAAGTAAACATCATGGAAGCTGAAAGAGTAAGAACAGAGAGCACAGTTGAAAGTACTCCCGAAGTTGACGTTCAAGCGGTAAATGAAGAGGTTGTTGTAAGAGTGATCTCACCGTTGGATTCACATCCAGCTTCAAGAATTATACAAGCAATGAGAAACTCAGAGGTTAGTGTATTGGAATCTAAGTTATCGTTAGCTGAAGACACAATGTTTCACACTTTTGTGGTTAAGTCTAACAACGTCTCGGATCCATTGACGAAAGAGAAGCTTATAGCAGCGGTTTGCCCGCCGGAAACGAGCTCGACGCAGCAGCCATTACCGTCTTCTAGTTCACAGGTTTCTGTTGATTTCTAGCTAGGTATCACATGATGGTGATCAAAAGCTTCATTGTTTCAGTATAGGTAACTTCCAGGTTCAACTAGAGAAATAGATAACATACTTTTCTTTTTCATTTCTGTTCTCTTTCTTAGAATGAAAGGAATCCAGTTTTAGTATATTCCACTAACGTTATAATACCTAGTATGTCGATCATATTAATTCACATATATTTGTATCTTGGGAAATAATTTTCCTACTTAAGAAAATGAAATAAAGTATGAAAAAGATAGTATATGACTTTTTTCTTTCTTTGTGATCCATGTGTTAAATATGTTGATTTTCTTATATTCTCATCAAACAAATCACAATTTAATGGATTAAAACGGACTTAGAATCAATTTTTAATGTGATTTTTCTTTTTGGCATCAAACATACTAATTTTAGAGCAAAATACTCAAGAACATCTAAATATATTTGCAGCAAGCTTCAAAATATTTAGTGATTTTGTTATTTTTGTCTCCCAATGAAGCAAGAGTTATAACCTAACAAGTTAATATAATCCAATCAATGTTATATAGTTCACATAAACTTGTATATCGTTAATATAATGATTATAATCCAATCAAAATGTCACATTGCATCCCACATTATTTTGTTAATTCATCAAAAATTATATTTTCGTTTTGTTTTTGTTTTTGGGCTTTCTAGTAGATCTACAAAGCCCATGCTAGAGCCCAACTTCAAAAACGTCTCTTCTCCTCTACGAAGCTTCAACTCTGATTCATTTTCACTTAGGGTTTGTTTCTCCGATCAGATCCAATTTCAATTCCTTATCCAGCCAAATTCTCTCCTCCGTCGCGATGTCTCTCCGCCGCACCATCCTCGATCTCCACCGTCAAACCCACAAAGCCGCTCTCTCAAAGTCGTTACCTTTCTCCATGAGCCAAATCTCCTCCGCGTCCGCCACCACCGCCGCCGTGAGAAACCCACTGGGAATGGGAAGAGACATCTCTTCAATCCCCTTTGCCCTAGCCCAGAAACTCAAACCGGATTCAACCAATCTCGTCACCGATCGTTCGATTTCTTCTTCAATCCGACAATCTGATCTCAACAACGCAGCTAAATTCTCGCGTCTCTCGTCTTCACGAGGTTACACTAACGCATCTTTCTTGCCAAAAATTCATTTGCTGTATCATATCAACGAAGGTATGGAAGAGATTTTGGCGGATTACGTTCATCAAGAGATGACTAGGCACTTGATGGTGATCTCTTTGGGTTTGTTCCAGTTCATCGTTATCAAAGATATTTTCGTGTTTCTTTTCTGAAACAAGTTAACATCTTTTGGGAATCTAAAGATGTTTTATGAATAAGAACATGATGCAATATTGCATCTTTTTTTATATCTTCTGTGTGTGTTGGTTGAGTTTCTGGTTTGGTGTATTTGGATTCAGCTTGTAAAGGCTTAAGTGGAATTCTAAGTCTGTTTCAATAACTTTTCTCTTTAGTAAAAGAGTCAGGAGTGTTCTTCCTGATGGTTGAGACTCTGTTAAGCTTTTGATTGAATAACGAGAACTTCTATCAGCTCTCTTTCTTTTTTCGTAGTTTCATCAATTTGTTATCTCAGTTGAGTGTGATTAATCACTTAGTTTGTATATTGATTCCGATTGCTTCGTTTTGGAACCTAGCTTTATTGTAATCGTATAGCTCTTACGAGTGAGTTGTGTAGTATAGAAAGTTGTGTGAAATTCTCCGAATGGATTGTTTGAAAGTTATGAGAACAATTTGTGTGATTTTGGAATTGGTGTGTGATCTTTGGAGTTATATAAAGGCAATGGCGTCTTTTAAGAAGTCAGAAACAGAGAATTAGGAAAGCTATCAAATTGAGTCTTGTACTCGGATCTTCATGAACCTGGTAAAGATGAAACTTTTTAATGTACATGGTCAAATTACAACTTCCATACGGTTACAGTTGTACGTACTGGTTCAGTGACTCCAAATAATACAACTCGGAAGCTATCAAATGGTGTGTCTAACATGTTCATGAGCCTGGTAAGATGCAACTGTACCTAATATATTCATGTTCACGTTCCACATAGTTGAAACGTTGAATAGAACAGAGATCTGAAACGAGTCGAGGAAGAATATTAAAGGCCCAACGTTTAGGCCCATACACGATTACGATTACGAATGTACCGGTTCAGTGACTCCAACTCTCTAATTCTTATCTAAAACCTCCTCAAACCGGAAACGGTTAAATAATAAATAACCCCAAAGTCTCTCTGGCTTGGTTTCCACTCCAAGGTGAAAAAAAAAATGGAAAAATGTGATCACCTGACCGTCACTAGAAGCTGGTAGATAAATACGGATTAGTATAAAAATAAAAACGAAACTGGTTGGGCGTACACCGTTTCGTCGACAATAAACAAGTACATTAAAAAAAATAAAAAGAATAATCAATTCAATAGACGACGCGTCATCGACGCATTCGAGGTAACGACACGTGTCCCTTCCTTCCTGCCTACTTTCCTTTTGCCTTTGTTTTGAAAAATCTCCCGTCTCTATTGACCCATTGGTTTCGCGAGCTGTGAATGCTTTATACGCCATTGATTTGAACCCTAACTCTCTCTCTCTATCTCTCTCTTGATTTTTTACTATTCTTGGATCAATCCTTTATAGCTCCACGCTTTGTCCGACCTTACCCCTTTGGTTCTTTCCTTCTGGTAAGAATCCGCTCTCTTTGATTTTTTTCTTTTTTTTGATATTTCTTTCTTTCTGTATATGGTACGTCGTCATCGAAATCAGATTTGCCACCGATTCTTGAAAAATTCGCCTGCAGCGATCGATCCCTGATCTGTTTAGCTTTGATCTACTCTTTTATAGGATTTGTTGTTTGTTTCTGGAAGAAGACGCGATGGATTTGGGATTTTAGGGCTTTTTTTTTGCGGTTGCTTGTGTATATATTATAAACAAGCCGGTTTGTTTTTTTTTTCCGTAAACAAAAGTTCTTTAGATTTCTCCAAAGATGTCATCAGCTGGTGTTGCGTTAAGTCCGGTTCGTAACGAACCTTCGATTATGCCTCTGGTTCGTGCGAACTCTTGTGTTGATTCCTTTCCAGACGACACCATTATGATCTACCTCACACTCCCCGGATCCGTTATACCAATGCGAGTGCTCGAGTCTGATTCTATCGAGTCTGTTAAGCTTCGGATTCAGTCTTACCGCGGGTTTGTTGTGAGGAACCAGAAGCTAGTTTTCGGGGGACGAGAACTAGCTAGAAGCAATTCTAATATGCGTGATTACGGTGTTAGTGAAGGCAACATACTTCACTTGGTTCTTAAGCTCTCTGATCTTCAGGTTCTTGATGTTAAGACTACTTGTGGGAAACACTGTAGGTTCCATGTTGAGAGAGGGAGGAACATTGGTTATGTCAAGAAGCAGATTTCTAAAAAACGTGGTGGTGAGTTCGTTGATCCTGATGAACAGGAGTTGCTTTACGAAGGTGAGAAGTTGGAGGATCAGAGTCTTATTAATGATATTTGTAGAAACGATGACTCTGTTTTGCATCTTCTTGTTCGGAGATCTGCTAAAGTTCGAGCTAAGCCTGTCGAGAAGAACTTTGAGTTGTCTATTGTTGCCCCCCCACAAGCTAGTAGTGATAATAATAACAAGGGTTGTGAAGCTGACTGCGTTGTCCCACCTAAAAAGCTATCTTTGGAGCCGGTGATTATCAACTCCAAGGCTCAAGTACCTCTGGTGGTTCAAGATATGGTTAAGTCTGCTTCTGATGGATTAAATAGTGGGAATCCTCCTGTCAGGTCAAGAGAAGGCACGGGAGGTGCTTATTTCATGCAGGGTCCATCGGGAAACAAATTTGTTGGTGTATTTAAGCCTATCGATGAGGAACCAATGGCTGAAAACAATCCTCAGGGTTTACCACTTTCGCCAAGCGGTGAAGGTTTGAAGAAAGGAACAAAGGTTGGTGAAGGTGCATTGAGGGAAGTCGCTGCTTATATTTTGGATCATCCCAAAAGTGGGAACCGATCTATGTCTGGTGAAGAGATAGGTTTTGCTGGTGTACCTCCCACAACTATGATTGAATGTCTTCATCCCGGGTTTAACCATCCCAAAGGAGTCAAAACCAAGATTGGGTCACTTCAGATGTTTACAGAGAATGATGGCAGCTGTGAAGATATGGGTCCGCTTTCATTTCCAGTTGAGGAAGTTCATAAGATTTCTGTGCTGGATATCAGACTGGCCAACGCAGACAGACATGGTGGGAACATTCTGATGACTAAGGATGAAAATGGAAAGATCGTTTTGGTTCCTATAGATCATGGATACTGCTTGCCTGAAAGCGTAAGTGCTCTTACTCTTTTTTCTCTTACTTTCTTAGATTTTGTTTTGCTTATATTGAGATTGTCAAGATGAAACTAACTTTTGTATCTTGCAACAGTTTGAAGATTGCACGCTCGAGTGGCTATATTGGCCACAAGCCCGGAAACCATACTCTGTGGAGACTCAAGATTACATTAGATCACTGGACGCAGAGGAAGATATTGATCTACTGAAGTTCTATGGATGGAAAATGCCTGTGGAGACGGCTAGAACGCTCAGAATCTCAACGATGCTTCTGAAGAAAGGAGTGGAAAGAGGACTAACAGCATTTGAGATTGGGACCATAATGTGCAGAGAAACACTGACTAAGAAGTCTCTAGTGGAGGAAATGGTAGAGGAAGCTCAAGAAGCGGTGCTTCCAGGGACGAGCGAAGCTGCATTCCTCGAAGCTCTATCCGATGTGATGGATTACCATCTCGATGAGGTGGTTAGCTCTCAGGAACACTAAAGGTTGTTCTTGTTTGTCTAAAAGAACTCTGGTATATACTCTTGGTTTGCTTTTTTTATAAACCTGTTGGCTTTTGTATTTTTTCTTTATGACATCATATCTGTCATTCTTTGGACATGTTCAAGTTGTTGGTTCATTTCACTCTGACATATTTCCTTGATGACAATTTAAGTGTTTACAATAGTTTTTTTTGTTTTGTTTTTTTTTTTGTAACATTTTTCTTTTTTCTACACTAAATATATACGTCCTGTGAATAATCTAAGCAATGAATGAGGTCAAATCTACTGTGAAACTCCAAAATTGTCACTAAAGTCGATCCTTGAACTCTTTATTCAAACCTCAAAAACTCTTACAGGAACATCAAAAGACAAATCGATGAGAAAAAGTCAAATAGAGTGAAGCACAAAGATGAGCAGAATCATCAATTCGCAATTAGAGTAATTCTTTAGGCAAAAACGCCTAAAGAAGAAAACATAATCTGTGTTGGACCAATACTTGCGTCTTTACAGGGATTCTTCTATTAAAATGCTAAATAGCATCATCATTCTATTCTGAGATTGTTTATATCATCAGGACAATCAACTATCCTCATTGGAAGCGTTTCTGCATATATCATCATCATCTACTATGAATCAACGTATAAGAAGATCTTTCGGTACAGTGAAATCTGAGCTTTACTTAATCATTTTTCTTCTGTTTTCATTTCTTTTCTCTCTATTCATTCTTGTCATCGGTTTTTTTTTGCTTTGAATGCTTTTTTTGGTACATCTTTCTTATAATACTTGTTTTCTTTTTTTGACGATAGTTATTTTAGGTACTATATAAAGAATTACTATAGATTTTTGAATGGCCTTGTTCTCTCTTGCAAAGGACTGTAAATCCTTATGTCACAAGTTGAATTAAATTTAAAGTGTGTGCTAAGGGTTCTCATGATTTGAATAATAACAAAGTGTTTAGTCTTCCGTTAACATGTCTCCATTCAACTTCTTCAAATTGTATCTTGATGAGCATTATCTGTTAAAGAGAACAAGTACGACCTTTCCATAGATCCATCAGACTACAATATTATAATATTCCTCATCTAACCAACAAAATAAATATTGTTATTTTTTATTAAGAAGAGATAGATCTCTCAAGTCTTAGCTATTTATATTCAGTGTAATCATAAGTCTTCATGTCCCTCCCTTAGTACCAAAACCACAATATGACTTTCTCAAAACAACTCTTTCTTTACCTCTTTTGCATCGTCCCTCTTCTACATGCTTCACACCCAAAACAATGCTCTTCTTCCTCATGCGGTCGTGACGATGTTCATGTCCGTTTCCCTTTTTGGTTACTCTCGAGACAGCCTGAGTTATGTGGCCACGCCGGATTTAATCTCCAATGCACAATCAGTCCCAAGACAGCTCTTAAGCTCCCTAATTCCGGAACATTTCTTGTCCGAGAGATTGACTATATAAGGCAGCAGATTCGTCTCTATGACCCCGAAAATTGCCTAGTAAGAAAGCTTTTGACCTTTGACATATCGGGATCTCCTTTCTCTGCTCTCTACCTTGTCAACTACACGTTCTTGAGCTGTCCTAATGAGGTTGCAAAGTCGTCCGGGTTTGACTCCATCACATGTCTAAGCAATTCAACGACCTCGTTCTTAGCTACAACTAGTTTGGATCTCGCAAAGTCTATGCTGCCTTCTTGTCAGATCGTCAAGACATTAGCTATTCCGGTTTCTCGGCCGGTTGTTGTCGAGAAATCAAGATTCTCGACTGATCTCAAGAATCAAGACCTTTGGTTGAAATGGGACTTTCCAAGTTGTAGCGATTGTGAGAAGGATTACTTGAGATGTGGATTCATAAGTAATACCTCTCTCCAAGTGAAATGCTTCCCTTTTGAAAAATCAGGTACTAATAATTACTCACAATTCTTTCTCTTCTTAGTTCGTATAGTTAACTCCATTGAATAATAATGAATGAATAAATAAGTTGCTCTAGTGGATTTGGATATCTATAAATTGGGGTTTTCAAATAATTATCCACTCATTAAACAACTAGGAAAAAAAATCTATTTAGGCATTACATTTGACATTGAGCCGTTGACTATTGAGTAATTAATTGCTTAATTACAGTTTTCAAAAGATCAAATCCAATCTTTTCATGTTACACGCTAGAATGTCGTACTCCGTATATAAAACCATATAATACGAATATAAAAACAATAATGCGCAACATGACGAGTTGATTACTAAATTTTTACTTGTTTCATGGTTGCGAATTATCACAAGTTTTAGTTGACGAGAAAGGAAAAAAATAATAGGTACATGTTGGCTTGATTAAATTGACCTTTGGAAACTTTGCAGGTAACAATACGGGACTACATGTGCTTAAAATTATAATCCTGAGCGTAATTGGACCGGTCACGATCTTTGCTACTTGTATTGCAATCGGAGTATGCACCTCCGAAAGATTCGCTTCCCGGAGACAACGCAACGTGGCGGTCGCTGCCCTGCAGCCAAATGAGGTTATAGTAACGACGGGTCTTGACGAGTCTGTAATAGAATCATATAAGAAAATGGAATTAGGAGAGAGTAGAAGATTACCGGGAACTAATGATATTGTTTGTCCCATTTGTTTATCGGAGTATGCTAGCAAAGAGACCGTGCGATGCATACCGGAATGTGATCATTGCTTCCACATTGAATGTATAGATGCGTGGCTTAAGATTCATGGTTCGTGTCCTCTTTGTCGGAATTCGCCTTCTCCGGTGCGTGAAGCTGTCTGAATTGTTATATATGATTTATATATATAGAAGAATTTATATTTGTAAACATATAGCAATATTTACATTTTGTAGAAGAAATTTATTTTTAACTTTTGAGGTTGTAATGGATGTAGTAGCGATTAATTACGTTTGTTTACAATTGACTTTATATTTTTAGAGTTAAATTTGTTTACTCAACTAGTTATAATTATTCTGTATCTTGTTTCAACTTATGTTTTATGTAATGGATGTCATCTTAATCGTTGTATTCTTTATTGATATATAGAGGCAAAAAGCGATCATCATCATCAGCTTCTGGTTATTCTTTAGATCTTGACATTTGTTGTTCCAAGCCAGTTCCGACGATGTACATTGGATCTTGAAATCCATCCAAATTTCAAAGCTCTCTCGTATGTACTAACATCAAAGAAGACAAGACACTAAGACAGTGTTGTGGTTTGAATAAATAACGATATTTTTGTCAATACCTTAAGCTCCATAAACTAGTGTTGAATTTGGAACCATCACAATATATGTATTGGAAGACACATTTTTTTCTTGGTATACAAACAAACCTGATAAAAAAAAAATTGAAAACCATGTAGAAAATAAAGAAACAAATAATGATATTGACAAAAGAAGTTACTTATTATTCTTTCTTAGCCGTGCTTCTGATATTAATAAAGCATAGAGTCCGTCTTTATGGCGTCAGGCAATTTAGTTTAGTTCTGTTCTGTCTCACCTTTTTGATATAAATTTTGATTGTGAGTATGGACACGACTGTTGTAAACGGTAATCGGTAAAAAAAGTGACCGTTGTAATTATTATTCTTTTGGGAGTCCATTGTCTTATTATAAAAAGGGAAGAAAAAAAAGAAAAGACAAAAATCAAACTCCTCGAAAAAAGGAAACAATCAAATCAAACCTAAAAAATTTCCTTTAATGTTATTTTGAAAAAGCTCAACCCTTTACTTATTTTCTTCTTCTTTATTATCAGAATTCTCTGTTCTTCTATTCTTCTCCGAGAATTCTCTTTCTCCCAGCTGATGCAGTTCTCTTCTCGATACCGATACGATCAATTGCTGTCGTCGATAATGATGATCTCTGCAACAAAAAGAACTTGTCATTCGCAAGGTTTGATCTCCATCCTCTGTTTTTGAGTCGATCCGAAACTTCGTCTCTTCCCCTAATTAAGTAAGTATATATATTTCACCGCAGGGCAAAACTAGAAGGGGATGATAGGAAAGCGAATAAGCTAAGAAGAAGGTTCCATCATTCCACTCTCGCTCGCCTGAGGAGAATCTGACTGTTTTTTTTGTCAACAATTGCGACACTTTCACCAACACAACGGTGCAGACGAGGCTCGCATCTGGGATACTTGCTTCAACAGTCCAACAATGTATTATTTTCTTCTCTTTTTCTCTTTTTATTTTTAATATTCTTTCTTCCTTTTAAAAAATAAATAATATGTTTTCTACTGAAAAAACTATATTTTTGAAAAATAAGTTTGAATTAATTATTTTAATCTCATAAAAGCTTTTAAAGTAACAAAATGTTTTTAAAATATTCAAATAACTTTTAAGTGTTAAATTTCAAAACGTCGATTGCAAACCAAGCTTAAGCATCTAGTCCGGAGGATTTCCTTTGTTCCGTCAGTTTGGTGTTATAAGTTCAACATGTTTTCACGTAATATAAATTTGACATTTAAGAGTTATTTGATTTTTTTTTTTTACAAAACAATGTTTTTGATCGAAAATTTGAATTAAACAATATGTTTTTAAAATATTCAAATAATTTTTAAGTGTTAAATTTTAAAACGTTGATTACAAACCGATCTTAGGCATCCAGTCCGAAGGATTTCCTTTGGTCCGTCAGTTTGGTGTCATAAGTTCAACATGTTTTCACGTAATATAAATTTGACACTTAAGAATTATTTGATTTTTTTCTTTTGCAAAATAATCTTTTAAATAAATGTTTTTAAAATTCTTTTTTTTTTACGCTTGTTTAATTGAAAATAATGATTATTATGTATTTTAATTGTTGAAGCTTTGTTTTGTATTGTAAAAACAATTAAACAAAAATATGCATTACAAAGAAAAACATTATATATGCATAGAAAAAGGTGACTCGAGAGGATATTAATAAATTTGATCCAAGGTTTTTATGTCATCCATCCACTGGTCTATAAAACTTAAACTTTAAGTCATTAAAATAAAAAGGGTTGTATTCCAAACGAAAGAAATCAAGTTTCTGATTGGGGCCATCTACTCTGTTTCTAAGTTGCTCTCGACCAATTTCTCTACAGACTGGGACCAAAACCTGCATCTTCTAGTAGACGCATCATTGGGGCCATCTACTCTGTTTCTACTTCGCTATGCTTTCCAGGCCTCGGTTTATTCACTCTGGCAAGAGAGAAATCGACGTCGCCATGGAGAGTCACCAATCTCCTCTGCTCAGCTCATCAAAAACCTCGACAGACAGGTCAGGAACAGGCTGCTCTCACTTCAAACGGGAGGAAAGCTCACAGGTTGTATGGAGAAGTGGCTAGGTTCTCGTTAAAGACACCATTTTATAAACTCAAACTCTAGTTTATTCGCAACAAAACATTTAACTTCATGCTGCACTTGATGTAAAAACTACTTTTTTTGGAATAAATTTTACATTTTATTCAAAAAAAAAAACAAACGAAAGAAATCTAGGAAATAAGAACTTGCATGTCTGCAAGATACGTATATATGTGTTAGTTACCTATAAAAGTCTCTGCTTAAAGAAAAAGTGGAGATAAGTCCCATAGAAAACAATTCTACGAGATAAGTCGTCTATAATACCACCATTACTTAGACAGAACTATTTCGTTTGCAAACTTATTTTAGTTATCTTATAATAAGCCTGTTGTATGGTTTTTAGTAATCTTAATTAATAAAAGGTATATACTCTTTTAATCTTAACTAATACGAATATTTAAGTGTTAATAGAAATTAAGTCTACATGTCCCTCCCTTCATACCAAAACCACTATGACTTTCTCAAAACCATTCTTCCTTTACCTCCTCTTCCTCTTTCCTCTCCTACACGTTTCACACCCAAAACAATGCCCTCCTTCCTCATGTGGCCGCGACGATGTCCATGTCCGTTTCCCTTTCTGGTTACTCTCAGAACAGGCTGAGTTCTGTGGCTATGCGGGATTCAATCTCCACTGCACAGTTAGTCCCAGCAGGACAGCTCTCAAGCTTCCTAATTCCGGAACATTTCTTGTCCGGAAGATCGACTATTTAAGTCAGCATATACGTCTCTATGACCCTGAAAATTGTTTGGCAAGAAAGCTTTTGACCTTTGACATTTCAGGATCTCAATTCTCTGTTCTCTACCTTGTCAGCTACACGTTCTTGAGCTGCCCTAATGAGGTTGCAAAGTCATCAGGGTTTCACTCCATCCCATGTCTAGGCAATTCAACGACCTCTTTCTTGGCTACAACTAGTTTGGATCTCGCGAAATCTATGCTGCCTTCTTGTCAGATCGCAAAGACAGTAGCTATTCCGGTTTCTCGGCCGATTGTTGCTCAGAAACCAAGATTCTCGACTGATGTCAACGATCAAGACCTTTGGCTAAAATGGGATTCTCCAAGTTGTAACGTTTGTGAGATGAAGTATTTGAGATGTGGTTTCATAAGCAATGCTTCTCTTGAAGTCAAATGCTTCTCTTTTGAAAAATCCGGTACGAATTACTCTGATTCTTTCTCTTTTCATACGAAGAATAAATTGTCTCTGTGAAAAACTTCAAATCGAAGGAATCTTTGATTTTTGGGGGTTTTGAAATAATTATCTACTCATTAAACAAACTAGAAATAAAAAATTAATAATCGAGTAGGCATCATTACGACCGAGCCATTGACTATATATATGATTGCAGTAGATCAAAAATTGAATCATAACATGTCACACGCTAGAATGTCGTAGTCCGTATATAGAAACTTTATTATTATAAAAGAAAATAGTACGTTAACCATGACATGTAGCCTACTACTAAATTTGTATTTGATCACTTTGAAAAATAACTTGATTTTTATTGATAAACCAGTTCATACGAAAAGCATGTTTAATTTTCCTAATAAATGATTTCACCTTATTATGAAAAATAATCTAAATTAAACTGAGTCTATAAAATATTTTAATTTGCAGGTCCTTTAGGCAATGTTTATGTAAGCGTGTCCATAAGCGTAGCAATCACCCTCTTTGCTATTTTTATTGCTATCCGGATATACAAATCCCATAGGTTCGGTTTCCGAGGACAAGGGCATTCAGCTATTACAGGCGCAACCGTAACGCATCAACCAAGAGAGGTTATTATGGCCACGAGGGGTCTTGACCAATCGACAATAGAAACATACACGAAAATAGAGTTGGGAGAAAGTAGAAGGCTTCCGGGAAATAATGGAATTGTATGTCCGATTTGTTTATCAGAGTATGCGAGCAGAGAGAGCATACGGTCCATACCGGAATGTGAGCATTGCTTCCACGTGGAATGTATTGATGCGTGGCTCAAGATTCATGGTTCATGCCCTCTTTGTAGGAATTCATGTGCGTCAAGGAGATGCTAAAATATGTCAAACGTTGTAAAGATATGTTGTGTCATGGAACCGACATAAACTCGATACTCATTTTCTTTTTTTTTTTTGTGGGGGGGGGGGGGGGGGGGGGAAGATTAAATGATGGCCACGGAAAAATTCTTGAAATTGAGTAAGTATGATTTGGGGAATTCTTGTATCGAGGGGATTTAGTAAAAAGGCTAATTCGACTCCTTTCCAAAATCCAAGATTGGATACTACTGTGATCACAACGTTTTGATGTAAAATCTTTGACTTTGGTTGTAATTCTTGAGTTTTAGTTGATTACTTGATTTACAAGATTCGTATATAGAGTGACAATGTTATATCTGTGGGATCATGTAATTATCCCCTTGTGATATGTATATGAAGTGGCTAGGGAACTTTCGCTGAAGCAAGGATGATCCTACGCACACATAAAAGTAGTATTTCACGTATGGTGTCGATCGTTTAAAAAAAAAAAAAGAATATACATATATGGAAATTTAGGCAAGACCCAAGAAATCAATACATCATGCCAAACGAAAATCAGGATTCCTCGTAACATGGATTCCATATAGTAAAATCAGGGTTGTAACATACTCTAAGAATCGCTCTCAAGCTTAATCTTTATAGGGTTTCCATCTGTAAGGATATGTGATTTGATATTCTCCACCTCTTTGGATACACATGCTAAAATTTCTGTGGAATTATTCTGTTCGGCTCCAGATTTCAATCTCTTCTCAACGTTTTGACGAGCCAACGAGAACAATGTGACCGCCCTGAAAAAAAAAAAGGGTTATTAAAGGTAAAAGGCGGTTCGGTTCATATAGGAGACTGATACTTCAAAAACATATATACCTTTCAAAACCTCCTGTTTCTGAGTGCAACCGTGCGAAGCTGTCAAGCTTATGTATACCTATTTATAATTTCAACAACAACATGCAAAAAGAAATAAAGAAATAAAGAAATAATAATAATAAGGATTGTATAACAATGATGCAGTAAAATGATATGAACAATAATGACTTATTATATATACCCATAGCTATGTTTGTGCGACATTATATATGTATGAATACCAAAAAAGCTGAACTATTGTGTTTTAGTTGACTTTCTCGTTCGAGTATATGGACTGACAAATTGACAAGTGCAAAATCCCATTTTTGAGTATAATGTACTAACAAATTGACAAGTGTAAAACACAATTGCGTTTTGCCAACGGATGTAAATTAAGAATGTGTGAGGCGCTAACCAGATATTATTGCCATGAATGTATATAACTAATGGATTTGGTTTTGGTCTATCTTTATTTAAAGTATTTATAATGTTGTGTCGAATAAGAGACTAGATATATATATATATATATATATATATAACCATCTAGTGATTTGTATCAAAAATTTGACTGTCGATTTTAGCAAACCAAAATTTTAAAATAAATATGAACGTTTAATAGAATTAAGTATTTTCTTAAATATTTGAATACTATTACTTTTGTTTTGCAATAAAAATAGAAGTATCTTTTACAAATAAACTTTTTTTTTGAAAAAACTTTAGAAATATATATTACAATCAATGAATTATCTGAAAATCCAAGTGAAAAGAAGAAAGAAAGAAGAACAGAGTTAACTTACCTAAAGCAGACTTAAGTCTTCTACTTCATTCTTCAATCCATCTCTGATCTGCACATATCGACGTATGCAATGCATGACAAATATGGAAAGAGGGATTTTCCTATCAATTTTGGACTTGAATATTGGTGAATTTTTTTATTTATCTATTATCATTATAATATTACGTAAGAATAATGTTTATAATAGTCTTGCAAATTTGGTTTAGACAAATAATGTTCAAAAGAGATGGTTAAAAAAGTCATGACCTCAGATTGTACACAGTTTGTTCTGGTACAATATTATTTAGATAAAATCAATTGTAAAACAAAACACAAATACTAAGTCCTGGAAGGGGGAAATGAAATAAATTGAATTTTTAATTTTCCCCCAAATTGGCTAAAATCCTAATTATCTTAGCTACATTTATACAAATATAAATATTATGAATTATCTTAGCTACATTTATTATACGGATTTGAAAAGAAAATAGTACGTAAACCATGACATGTAGCCTACTACTAAATTTGTATTTGACTTTGAAAAATAACTTGATTTTTATTGATAAACCAGTTCATACGAAAAGCATGTTTAATTTCCTAATAAATTATTTCACTTTTATTATGAAAAATAATCTAAATTAAACTGAGTCTATAAAATATTTTAATTTGCAGGTCCTTTAGGCAATGTTTATGTAAGCGTGTCCATAATATGTCAACGTTATTATGAAATGTTTGTGTCACTGAACCGACATAAAATCGATACTCATTTCTTTTCTTTCTTTTTTTTGTGTGGGGAAGATTAGATGATGCCCACGGCAAAAGTCTTGAAATTGAGTAGGTAATGATTTGGGGAATTCTTGTATCGAGGGGATTTTAGTAAAAGGCTAATCCAAATCTTTTCCAAAATCCAAGATTGGATGCTACTATAAGTCTATAATCACAACGAGGATTTCACATTTGATGATTCAAGCAAGTGTTAGAAGTACTTGCTACTAACGTTAGAACTCGAGCTTTTAGGCTCACTGGCTCACACACAATACCACAAAAACCTTGTGAAAAATAGTGTTGCATGACAGCATGAGATTTTCTAAATAATTTCCAATTACAACAACCCATCAGGGTTTAAGGTTTTCCCTTTAACTCAATAAATTTATTTTACAAGGTTTAACAAGATTTATCCATATTCAGTGGTTGTGTCTATGAATGTCTTATGTAAATATTACAGGATATAACAGGAAACTACAACGAGAGATGCTTTATTGCCAAAGATCTAACAAAGATTCCTAAATTACTTTTACTCTCTCTACAATCATAAAGAAGAACAAATTAACTAACCTCTCCACAAGCTAATCATATTCAAAATTCCAATTGTAAACAACCCCTCAAACATTTTAGTTTCTTTCCCAAAAATGAAAAAAAAATAATACAAAACGACAAATCATAATTGTGTTTATTTTTGTCCTCAAATACAAATTATTAAGGAAATTAATTAAACCCAACGTAGATTAGCAAAAAAAATTAACAACAAAACAACCTGGAATTGATCATCATCATCAATCATTCAATCAATCAATCATCTTCGTCAATCGTCCATCGCAGCTGTTGTTGATTAGATCTACTCGGAACCTCCGTCGCAGCTTCGTCCACCGGTAAATCGGACGCCAGATTTGATAGAGAAGAGGAAGACGAAAGCGATTGGAGATTAGACGAAGACGACGATGAAGGAAACATATTCAGAGCCATGATGTTTCCTTCGCTCCAAGATCTTCGGATCGGGAACGATATGCTCTCTGAGCTTCCGTGTCGGCGACAAGACGGCGGCCGTTTCTGATTTTGATTTTTTCCAACGCCGCCGCTTGATTTATCGTGTAGCGCACATCCGCAGTTTTTGTGGTAAGGACGTCTCTCGATGGCGGAATCGAGGCCTGAGATACATCCTTCGAAGATGCTGCGAAATATCCCGTCGGCGGCCATCGTCTCCGATTTCGAGATCCGGTGGAGAAAGTATAGGATCTGAATCTTCTCGTTAATCTCAGATTTTACTATTTATATTCAGATATTTAATTGTAAATAATTTTGGGCTTAGGTTTGATAAAGCCCAATAAAGTCTAATCTGACGGCCTGCTTTTGCCAGTCTGGCGTTACAGCTGAAACAAGGCCGTTTTACCATTATATCCTTTTCTAAGCTACTGAGTCAAACGACGTCGTTAGACGCTCTCCAAGCCATGGGGTTGAAACGACGACGTTAAGAGTTTCAGCTGCGTATATAAAACCCGATTTGAAATAATACTGTTACGAGTTCTTCAACACAAAGCATCTTGGAGTGAGAGAGAGAGAGAGAGCAACTGAATTTGACGATCGTCTCTTAGGTTTCGATTAGGATTTTACGTTTGCGATGGTGGGGAGGAGAAACGAACGAAGATTTAGGTGCAGAGACCTCGATCGATGGGTGACTCCAGTGATTATGGGGTTTCTCTTATTTCTCGTTTATTCCACCGTCATGATCGGCTACAGACTTCACTCGCGTTCATCTTTTGGTTCGTTTTCTTCTTTCACCATTGATCGTTTCTTTCCTTATCTCCCAAGTCTCGTTTCTTCCCTTCTCTGTTTTCGAATTTTGTTACACCATTGACCGTTTCTTTCCTGTCTCAGTCTTTCGTTTTTCTTGATTTTACTTGATGATCGTAGTTTTTAAAGATGGGTTTCTTGTATTTTCTTTATGATGCTTTACATGTTTCAGTAATTATTTATGAAGATGTTCTTACTTCTGCAAATTCTTTCAGATAAAGACAACACCGGGAGTAACTTCATCGACAAGGTAACGTTATCAGCTTACCATCATCACATTGTACTTGAAGATTTGAAAAGAAATATTCTTTCATCGATGGAAGCATAACATAAGGTGCTTCAATCTTTCCTATGGGTATTCTGATGGGCGGGGCTTGTTGAATGGATGTTTTCAGGATCTTGACTGGAGGGAACGTCAAGCTATAGAATCTCTTCGATCTCTTTTCACAAAAGAGGCATGTATCAATTTTTGCTGCTTCCGTTCTCCTTTTGTTGCTACAACAGAAATAACTAACTAACCAGCGTTTAACACAGGTCCTTGGTGTTCTCAACTTCACCACATCCAGTGAGAATCCTTTGAGCGTTGAATCACTCAGGAAGAGGAATCATTCAGTTGTAACTTCTTCTGAGGTAAAGATATATATACTTTATCATAATTGGGTTTTGATTTTTAACTTGATACTTATGGTTCTTCTCTACTTTTCTTGACTGGTACGAAGTTACCGATGCTGCTTGTTTCTTTTCACTTATTGTTTAAAGGGGAACGAGGATGAAATGGTTCCTGGTTTCGGTCATGGAACCTGGATAGGAAAAGGATCCCAAGCGTTGAATGATACACCAGAGATGTTGTCTGAAAGGGTAACTTTTCCTCTTTCTTTACTCTGTTCATCACATGTGTGATTAGGTTGCTTTTATCTGATTGTTATGTCATGTTGTGTTGCTTAAGAGCCTGAGACAGGAAAGAAGAGTGAAACGGGCTGATGAACTGATGAATGACGACACTATCCAAAAGTTTGAGAAGGCAGCCCTTGCACGTTCCAGATCTGTCGATTCTGCACCACTAGGAAACTACACCATTTGGAAAAATGAATACCGGAGGGGCAACAACTATGAAGATATCTTACATCTCATGCAAGATCAAATCATTATGGCACGAGTTTACAGTGGTCTTGCAAAGTTGACAAACAATCTCGCATTGCACGAAGAACTAGAAACACAGCTAGCCAAAATAGCATCGGAGGAAGAATCAAGTGATAGTGATACTGATCAACTGCAGAGGTAATATTGTCAGAAGTTCCTATTCTTCTTAAGATGAGGCTCATGAAATGGTCTAGTCTGAAATGTTTGATCCTTTTTTTATTTTAGCAGAGTTCTTGATACTATAAGAGACATGGGACAAATACTGGCTAGGGCGAAAGAGCAGCTATATGAATGCAAGTTGGTGACAAATAAGCTGAGAGCAATGCTACAAGCAGCTGAAGAAGAACTCGAATACACGCAAACTTATACAACGTTCTTGACTCAGCTGGCTTCCAAGGCACTACCAGATTCTATCCACTGCTTGACCATGCGCTTGACTCTAGAGTATCATCTCCTGCCTTTACCAATGAGAAATTTTCCAAGAAGGGAGAATTTGGAGAATCCAAATCTTTACCACTACGCTCTCTTCTCTGATAATGTGTTGGCTGCATCAGTTGTTGTCAATTCCACAGTCATGAATGCAGAGGTAATGATCAATCACTAGTCAGACTCAAGAGTGCTGTAAAGACAGAAACTTTCAACTTACATGGTCTACTGGTTTTTTGTTGTTTTTGGCAGGATCCTTCAAGGCATGTTTTTCACCTTGTGACTGATAAACTCAATTTTGGAGCAATGAGTATGTGGTTTCTGTTAAACCCTCCTGGAGACGCAACCATCCATGTCCAAAGGTTCGAAGATTTTTCTTGGCTCAACTCATCTTACTCCCCAGTTTTGAGACAGCTCGAGTCAGCAGCTATGAAGAAGTTCTACTTCAAGACAGATAGATCTGAATCAGTTGAATCAGGCTCAGAAAACCTCAAGTACCGGTACCCGAAATACATGTCAATGCTTAACCACTTGAGGTTCTACATCCCGAGGATCTTCCCAAAGTTAGAGAAAATCTTGTTTCTTGACGATGATGTGGTTGTTCAGAAGGATTTAACTCCCCTGTGGTCCATAGATCTTAAAGGGAAAGTGAATGGTGCAGTAGAAACCTGTGGTGTCACCTTCCATCGCCTTGACACTTACTTAAACTTCAGTGATAAACACATTTCAGAGAACTTTAATCCGAAATACTGCGCATGGGCTTATGGGATGAACATCTTCGACCTGAAAGAGTGGAAAAAGAACAACATTACAGAAACTTATCACTTTTGGCAAGACCTGGTCAGTTCTTCTTCTTGACTTTTGGTACTTACCATTCATCTGCATCTCTGTTCTGTATAGCGTGTAGGTTAAGTTAAAATTTATTCGTTTGTTCCTCTGTTTCTGCAGAATGAAAACCGAACTTTATGGAAACTTGGAACATTGCCACCAGGGCTCATAACGTTCTACAAGCTGACACTACCGCTTCAGGGCAAATGGCACTTACTTGGCCTGGGTTATGATAAAGGAATAGATGTCAAGAAGATTGAAAGATCAGCTGTCATACATTACAACGGACACATGAAACCATGGACAGAGATGGCGATAAGCAAGTATCAGCCATACTGGACAAAGTACATCAATTTTGATCATCCTTTCATCTTTAGCTGCAGGCTGTTTGAGTGAAGAAGACTAGGCTTCTTAGGTTACTTAGGTGCATAGCATTAACACAAAACATGTAAAAGTATTGATTCTGAAGGTATAAATGATATAGAATAATACATCTTCAAGTTCAAATTGATTCGTTATTTCTCTGTTTTTGCAGAACTCGATGAAAAACCTGGAACATAGCCACCAGGGATGTATACACGATCTTGGTTGATTGTTGTGTCACATAGGGTACATATATTATAGCTAATTCATTTCAATCCAAAGGTTCAACTGACATTTTTCCTATAACTGTCATTCAACTCAAAATCTTAGTTTCCCGAGGATACTTATTCCTTCTTCAGTATCGGCCTAGCTTTAGCAAAACAAACCTGACATAAAAGAATCTCTCACTTCTTGTTCTTTCGGTCCTTGAGTTGTCTCTCCAGACTTCTGATCCTCTGATTCAAAACTGAACTCCGTGAGATTCTTCTATCTGGAACACTTGAAGATGACTCGGAGGAGGAGGGGGACACAGGAGGTTTTTCTTGAGCAACACTTTGGTCTTTTGGCTCGGGAAAGGTAAATGGCAAAGGCGAAGATGAAGACGGTGATGGCTGCCTAGTAGAAGAGTTGACAACATCTGGGAGATTCAAGAGCTTCCTCACATCAGGACGTCTTAATGCTGCATATTACACAAGCAAAAATCAAAACTCTTTAGGATTTGCAAATCTCACGTCTCAAAGAGTAAAAACAATGTCCAGGGGACTTACTTAATCCATACACAAGAGTAAACAGGTTGGAGGTAAGCCAGTAACAAAACAATGCCTGCAGGCAAGAATCATTCGTTTGTGGTAAGCAAAATGTAATATTCGTACGTCTGCAATGCATATCAATATCAAAGCGTCAATAGAGGAACAGTAGGCTTTACCTTTTCAATGCCTATCAAAACTGGAATAGAAAGGAAGGCAATAATTCTTGAGAATTTCTTCATAGTTCCAGCCACTGGATTGCCTTCAAGACCTTCCTGCATGTTTGACTATTGGAAAAAGAAACAAATTTTGCGAATTATATATATTGGGTCATATATATTAGCTATGAAAAAATAACCAATTACCAAAAGTAATAGAGATAAATCTTTGGAAAAGTTACAAGTTTTAGTAAGATTTAGAGGTTATATCCCATCAGGATCCCATTATAGAACTCTGATTTTTCGAAGCTGAGCTTATCAACTAATTTTCTATGAACGAAATAAATAATGGGCCATTCTAATTCAAAACCTCAAAAAGGACGCAGAAAAAGTATCAGCAAAGAGATATGAGATTAACTAGGTCAACAAAGCATATACAAAGCTCTTACCTCCACCATAATCAAGAAAGTCGCTGCAGTGAGAAGTGGCAAGATATATGTAGTATCTGCAGTGGTGAGATCAGTAAACCAAAGAGTTCCCCCGGTTTTAAATGATGGGACTTTCTCCGCCATATTCCTGATCTGTAGACAAACATCAGTGAAACATATAGCAATAATAATCAGAAACAGCAAAAGACTAAAGTATATAGATAAACATCTTACCGCAAAGAAAAAGCTGATGAAGATGGGACCTTGAATAATAAGTCCTTTGAGGGGGGTAAATGGAGTTACTCCATGTCTAAGCAAATTCACGAAACAATGGAAGCATATCAGTGAATGAGGGACTAGTAGTACGTTTAACTTGAAGAGAAAATTTATTCCCAACAGTCATTCATAAAGATGGACTTACTCTTTAAACAACAATTGCATCCGTCTTTGACCTTCAGCCATGGCTTCAGGATCCTGAGCCTAAAAATCATTATAACACATGCAAATGGTCTTAACCACGACACTCTAGAAACCTACTCAATATCAGAATAAAATTCAGACAAGTGGTAATTAGAAACGACAGTTGCAACTTCATCAACATTTTCTAATCAAACAAAAAACTCTGAAGATAGTTACTCAATCAAAATTATAGTTCACAAGTGATAATTAGAAAATCCAGATGTAATCAACCATATACTAACTATGAAAAACTGAGTTTCTCTTACATGTTAAACTAGAAGGCGTTTTCATGGACTTGAACAGTGTCAAAACTCACAAACGTGCACACACAAGGAAAAAATAAAGAAAAGGAGCAGGAACAAAGTGTACCTTAGTGCTCATCTCTCGTCTTAACTCCTCCAGTTGCGGCCTAAGAACCTGCAAAAACATGATAAATAAATCACAAATGGAAAAGAGGCAAATCCTAGTGACTGAAATATGCAAGCAGAGAACAAAAATCTAAAACTAACATTGAGTTTGTAAGTAGCCTTTAACTGATTCAAAAGAATGGGAACTGTAACTCCACGAATGAGAACAGTTGTCAAAGCTATTGAAGCCCACCTGCCAAACAATTTTACCACTGAGTCTCTTAACACTTTAAAACAGAACCAAATAAAATGAACTTAAACAAAAACTATGCATATATACCAATTCAGGCCTGTAAAAGAATGCACACCATCAATCAAATGCTGCAAAGCAGCAACAGGAAAAGCAGAATCCGCAGCAGCAATAGCAACCTCATTTACAGCAGCAGGAACAGCTTGGCTTGTCGTCGTTACAGCTTCAACGATCTCATCAGGAACAATTTCCGTAGCAACAAAGTCAATACCATCAACTTTATCAGACCATTCAGGTTGTGTAGAACTCATATAACGACACGAAGACAATCCAAGACCACCCAATGAACCAGAAGCAAATGACTGATAATAATGCCTTTCCTCAAACCTAGAGCTAAGCTTGTAATTACTACTCCCATTACGTGCTAACACTTTACGAATTGTTGTATCGGAACTTGAATCGGATTTAGTTTCATCTCTATCATCATGAATTAGATGACCACAAGATGGATAAGCTCGTCTCTGTAAAACATTAGCTCTCTTGGTGATGATACCACGCAAGCAAGCCATATCGAAAAGATCCTGCTACAAATCAATTCGAATCAAATCAATTCCTACTTTATAATTTCTACAGATAAGGATCCATTTCAACACTTCCACTTCTAATTTCACAGCATTATTATCTCGAGAAACCACAAGGAAAAGGTGAGAAACTGAAATCTTCAAATTTACCTGATTGAGTATTCAAAGGTTCTTGAAAATCACAGCTGCATTTCACAGTTCGGCTGCCGGAGTCGACTCGTAGTCTTAGGGCTTAAGACCTGAGGAGAGATCGTCTCTCTCTCTCTACCTGACGACGACCATCGCTAACACAAAACGCACCGTTTCATCTTAAACACAGAAACGAAGTGATGCTAAAACCCACCGTTTCATTTATCTTAATGGGCCTTTAAACTTTCTTAACGATTAGGCTTATTTAGGCCCAAATTAGGATCACGAATAAAATAATAGCATAGCTACCCTAAAAATGGCAAGTACTGCACAAAGTTGGCGGAAAGCAGAGTTACAAATTTGTGAAAAATATCATCATTTCGTTTGCGTGCTTCAAATGGGGGAACCAATTTGTCTCTCTCTTTATCTGGTGGACACTTAGGGTTTCTATTTCCTCTAAAAAAAAATTGGGGGAAAATTCCCAAGTTGCAATTTTTCTTCTTCTTTGAGCTTAGTGTTACTTCTCTCTGCTTAAAATTGTTACCTCTAGTAATGGCTTGTCTTCGTAGCTTCTCAAGGAGAAGTCTTTACCCTAAATGGTTCTGCTACAAGACCTCAAGGCCTGCTCTTCTTCATGATCATATCAAAGATTCTACTGGATCCAGTCTCCCGGACTCAAGTCTTCTGATTCGTAGCTTTCACAGGCAAGTTTTCTCTGAAGATAGAAGGAATAATATGTCTTTTGTTCAACCAATGGGTTCTTCTGGAGTATTGTTATGTAGTAGACACATGTCTTCTAAACCAGAAGAGTTGTTGTGTTCAAAGATTGATGCTTTTGGAAATGTTGCTGAGGAACTTGTCTCTGATAAATCTGTGGGAGCTACTATAGATCAGATTTTTTCATTCCCTGGGGAGTTCGTGCATTATGTGATTAATGGAATCCATGAGTTTACTGGTTTAAATTGGTATGATTTGATTTGTAATTTGGTTGGACTTTTGTGTTTTTTATTTGCTTGATTATTTCTTAAGGTCTTAGTTCAGTGATTGGTTTCTAATCTTGTATGCATAGGTGGATGTCAATTGTTCTTACGGCTTTTCTGGTTAATGTACTGATGTCACCAGTCTCTATGCGGGTTGTGAGACATGCTTCGGAACTACTGGTTGGTTTCTTGAGCTTTCTCATTTGCAAGTTTTATCCTTTTGTCATTATATTTTATCTGCTTTTGAAACTTGCTACATTTTGTAAACTAAGATTTTGATTAGGACCATTGAGAAAGTGCAGAGATCTCAAAAGGTAACATTTCCCTTTATTAATTAGCTCTTTTTAAATCTTTTTTAAGCTTACTGCTAGCACATTTAACAAACAATTTTCATTTCAGGTCGGTAATCGTGAAACGCTAGCTAAATACAAAAAATGGGAAGCAGAGTCGATCAAAGAGTGAGTTTTTCTTACACAACATTATGTCTCTCTTTGACTTGCTTTAACTTCTTGTCTGAGGATTATTTATTACACCAGATTGGAAGCCGGTTGCTTTTCTTTCTCGACACTATTTGTTCCTGATGCATTCGTCTACATCAGCTTCTTGAGCGGGGTAAAACTAAAAGATCATGTTTTATAATGTATTTTCTTGGCTCTAGTGTTGAGTTATTGACTCCCTCTCTACGTTCGAAACAGATTTCGACCATGGCTAAGAAGATCCCTGAACTTTCAACTTCAGACAGCTTATACATCATGCCTATACTGGCAGGCTTCACTTTCTGGTTCTCATCGGAGGTTTAAAATCTAATGTTAAAAGGATAAAAGAGACATATTGTTTGATACATAATCCAAACTAACTTTGATATATTTTTGTTTTCATTACGAAATTACAATAGATCCACAACAGAAGCAGTCTTTATTCCAGAATGAAGAGACTCCCTTTATTTCCCATTATCTTTGTCGTGCTCCAAGCTACATTTGAATTTGAACCGGTAAAGCTGGAGTTTTGTGAGGTTTGATCTTAGACATTTTCTTGACTATTGTAGTCTTAGTTTTGTGTTTCTTTTGCAGGCAGTATACTTTTACATGATCACATCTAGAATCTATATATCCACATTATTATTGAGTAAGTTCTTTCTCTCTGTAGCTAAACTCTTATGATTCACAATATACATCTTCCTTAGCAAACCTCTTCTCTCTTGTTCAATTAAAACAGCAATACGAAGATAATTTGATTTTTTTTTTTCAAATAGAGTTGAGGTCCAATCAGATAGTAAAGTTGAGAAGCAGCCTGGGGTGGCCAGATGTTCCAGTAACAACGGTCTCTAAGCAGCAACGGATTATGGCGAGATTGACATGTCTGATGAGAGAATTTAATGACGTGGTGAAGAAGAATGACAAGAAGTGAATCTGCTTTTGCTTTCTTTAGTCTCTCTGTATCTCTGTCTTTGAATCAAATGTGACTTGAATACTCTGTTTTATGTACAACTTATTGTGGCTATTTCAGATAAAGAACCATCCGTTAAATCATAATTATACTAGAATCAGCAATCTAGCAAGTTATCTATGCATAATTCATTCATGTAGCGAAATTAACAATGTATTCAAATTCCTATTTCAAATGTAGCAGATTTCGTGGTCTACATTGCATTGTGTTGAGTTTGAACCCGAAAATAATAAAATGCTTGGTTATTGGTTCAAGTTGGTTAAAGTTGAACAATATTTAACCAACACACCATATTGGTTAAAGTTGAACAATATTTGGTCCTACAGATTGATGCATGTGTAGTCTATCATATATACTGTAATAATTTTTGGCTTTTTGTGAGCTTAAATATATTTATTTATAATTACCCCTTTTTATGCATGTTCGCATATTTTTTCGCAGCCAACTTTTCCTTTTAGTTAAAGGATTTAATATTTCTAATAACTAAACTTAACGTCAAATATGGTTAAAAAAAAATAGAGACACCTAGTCTGTTTACTAAAACTAAACGTAAAAAAATAAATAAAAATTGACCTTAACTAGATCTAGGAAGCCCAATCGTAAAGCACAAAGGAGTCAGAAAAGTCAAAGTTGTATATATATATCAACTATAAAAAAAAAAACTAGGGATTTGTCGTTCTCAAATTAAACACACACCAAAAGAAACAAAAAAAAAACAAAAAACAGCATGCAAGAAGGGAGAAGAAACCTATGGAAGATTGTCGAGTGTCTATATGATTGTGGTAAAAAGAAGAAAACAAACTCAATGGAAGAAGAAACCCCTAATTCGATGTATATCACTGCCGATGTACTCGAAGACTTGCTCCTGAAAGTTCCCCTGAAATCTCTGTGCAGATTCAAAAGTGTATCGAAAGAATGGAAATCAATACTGGAATCAAAGAGGTTCGTAGAGAGACATCTGAGTCTTGCAAAAGCTAGCCGGAAGATTCTCCTGGCTGCTTACCACTGCAACTGCGGCGTTTCGCCGAGTCTCCTCCCCGAGTCACGATTCGAAGGAGGCGAAGAGTTTTTCTCTTTACATTGCGACGCGACACGACCGTCGATGAATTGCGACGGTTTAGTTTGCTTCCCCGAAGCAGAGTGGGTCGACGTTTTGAACCCCTCGACGGGACAGCTCTGGCGATTCAATTCCCCATCCCTCTTGAACCCTCGCCCAAACTCCACCACGTTTCCCACCGGTAAAAATCATGCATGCATGAGCTAGTCAAAACTTTTTTTTTTTTGGTCGTTTTGTTTTGTGTATAGGATCGATGGTGATTGAATATTTTCAAAATTTTCAGGATCATGGTCGACTTATTTCCCGGGATATTGTGCGATGGGATTCGGTAAAGACAGTGTTAAGGGTAGCTATAAAGTAGTGAGGATCTTTGGTGCTCCTAACTATTGCGATATTCTTGATGTCAACACCGGTGAATGGCGGAAACTTTGGAAACCACGTCGTTTCAAAGTTGATGTCGGACGAAAATCCGCGTCTGTCAACGGATCAATCTACTGGTTACGAATTAGGCCTCATGGTTCCATCTACACGATACTAGCCTTGGATCTCCACACGGAAGAGTTCCGAGATGTCCAACGTCCACCTCTCCCCAAGGGCATCATGTCTGAAGCACAGATTGTCAACATTGGTGATCGTCTTGCCATTGCCATTCCTGAATCCCATCCTGTTCACCAATACGTACTAAACATATGGATTATGGATGCACAAGAAGAAACTTGGACCAATTCTCACTCCATTAGTTTAGCTTCTCTCGGTATGGTGGAGTCTAGGTCCTTCACGCCAGTGACTCTCTCTAAGCATGGGAATGTTGTTTTCTATGACGATAAGATGTGCTTGTTCAAATATTATCCACACACAGACCAACTCCAAATCCTCTCCAAAGACATTTGTATAATATCTCCCTACCTCCAAAACTTGGTCCTACTTCAGACTCAACAAGTCGAGTTTAAGACTGGGATTACTTGCATCCGCCGCGAAACAGAGATAACGGTACGTACTAACGTACATATATATATATATATATAATTACTATTACAGCTCATCAAGTTCCATCCCTGCTTGGTTTTAAAATGAACTTGTTGCCTTACTGTTTTATTATGTGTACTTGTGTAGGATGTGGTGGTGGGTCAATCAACAAGTGTTGACGAGATTCTCTCTGAGGGAATAGGTGAGAGAGCATATATCTTCCAAATGATTTAAACTGATCCTGCATGCTGAATTTTTGAACATTCATAACTGATGGGTGGTTTGTTTTTTTGGTTAAACCCTACAGATCAATGCTTTAGTTGGCTGTCGAAGCACAAAATCAAATTGTTTGCTGCACTTTTGTTTCTCCGTCTTCTGTCCTTATGCACTTTTGATACGGTGTTTTATGTAGCTAAGCTAATACTTCTCTGCTGCCTAGCACGTTCTGGTTATTGTGGCAACGTCGTCAAGGTATTATTATCAGTCGACTTCCATTGTTTGTTTAAACTAAATTAATTTGTTGAGTACTTTAATTATTTTTCTCTGTTTTGTTTGAACTTTACAGATTGCATTCTTAATGAAGCTCTGTAGTATCACTGGTTTTTGAGGTATTTTCCATTATTTTTTCTTCTTCTCTTGTCTCAATAGTCTTATGAATTATTATTCCTTAAATTGTTTGTCCTCTGCTTTGGCTGCAAGTCTGATACTTCATACGGTGTCTCTTCCTTTATGCAGGATTTGATGTTAGATGCATCTCTCGTCTTCCATACCACAGAAGCTATATATATACAAGTACTACTATATGTTTTTTTTACACAAGAAATCATATACAAAGAGAGTCACTACGGTGAGAAGTGATTGTTCTAATTTGCAGCCTTATTGTCCTTTTAATGATTAAAATTTAGTTTAAAATTTTCGTTGGTTCGATTCAATATATTCAGTCCTACCTGTTTTAAAATTTGATGTTTTATTTCTGTCAACATTGTTAAAGTTTGATCTTATTCTGGCAACTTAATGTAATAAAACGCCATGGTCACCGAGACTCACCCCAGTAGGTAAAATAAATTCAAGAAAATTTTGTTGACGGTTTTATACAAACAAAGTTACATAATTGTTTAAAATCATCATTAATGATCTGGTTTCTGAGGCAACAAAGATAGCATATGAGGGAATCTTCAATTTCGTGCTTTTGCGTTCGCCCTAAGATTCCTCAGAGCATGAGACGCAAACCTCGACGCATAAACCGCAGCACCTAAGTTAAGTTTATTGCCACCTGAATCATCGTTCTGAAGTGTGCTATGTAGTTTGCTTTCTTCTTCACGTAAAGCCTTTGAGAGCTTCCTTCTACAATATCTCTTCCATGCTGCTTGTATATAAAATGCTGCCCATGTCTGCCATTGCACCGAATGAAACCTGGAAATAAAAAGTTGTTTACGTTAGTTAATAATAAAATCAAAGGAAGATTGAGAAATAAATTACAAGGTAGGTTATGAATCTTTAGGGTTATTATGTTGAATGTAACTTGAGAAACTATCCGACTAATTAAGAGATCAAAACAGTAAAACCCAACAGATTCAATCACAAACGTATGATTAACTCAGCATGCATTTTTTCAATTGAAAGTCTTGCCTTAACATTGGTCGGATTTGCTTGCTATGAAGGCGACCATACTGAGTAGCGACAAACTTGAGATCATCAGCTGAGAGAAGAAAGCCTTCGACTTCTGTCTGAGCTCGAACGGTTCTGTTAGAGATAGGGAAGTGGGAACTGAGAGGATCTAATGCCCAAGGGAGAAGATCATCTCCACAGAAATCACCAGTAACCAAGCGAACCGAATTGAAGAATCCAGTTTTGCCACCATGAGTTGTTGTGCTTATTAGAACTCCTCTCATTATAAACAACATATCTTCCACTGGTTCACCTTCACACACAACGTAACTGTTCTCTGAGTAAAAAACCGTTTTGAGACGTGCACATAGAGCGTTTAGTAATTGATCATCCATAGATAGAAACCAAGGGACCTGAAAATAAAACAAAGCAAAATGTTGAATTGAAGAGGAGTTGGTTAAGGTCGATTGCTGTCTATTTACACGAGATCCCGTTGTTTTATAGAACTCCTTTTTTTACAATCAGCTTTCCATCCGCCGGATAACCCTTTTTCACTATGTAGCTATTCGCCGAGTACAACACAGACTTAACCCAATCGCACAATGCTTCTAGTAGCCAACCATCATCCATGATGTTGAGCCAAGAAACCTAAGAAGCTAAAAAGCTATATCTATGTGAACCTCACAGATAGACGGATCAATCACAAAAAGGAGCTTACACGCTTTAACATATCCTTGTAAAGATGGCATTTGGTTTCGAGTCTGAGATATTTTGGAAGGCTACAAAGAAGAGCTTCCTCTTCGGTGCCTCTAGTTTCTCGCCATTTGTAATCCTCGTATTTCCTAATGCGTTCTTTGAGATACTCTGGTAGCATACGGTAGGACATCCATTTTTCAGTGTCTCTCTTTTTCTCCTCCATTTCATCTACTCTAATCGTAGTTGATTGCAAATACTTCTGTTAAATATCAACAAAAGAATCAGTATACAAGATCAATGATAGATATAGTTTCTAAGGTATGAATTACCTGAACGTTTCCGATGAGCACAGCAAACAAGAGTAAACCAGAGACGCATATGATGATAGCAAAGAAGATCTCCCCGACAGAGTTGCTTGTCTCAAGGTTTTGGCCCAAAGCACTGTAATGTCAGAGAGCGAGTTAAGCTATGATATTCAAACAACCTCGACGGATGGATTAATATTTTCTTCTGTCGTCTTATCTCACAGCATAAATTTTAGATGTACAAACCTAATATTTCGTAGACCCCACCAAAAGCAGTAAAAGAACTTCCTCGGAAAATCTCTTGGCTCTACATCTACCACCCCAGACTTCAATGCATCAATGTACATACCAAAGTCGAAGACTGTGGAGTTCGTGATTTGGTCAGGGTGGATTAATGGGCATGTAGTCTTTAGAAAACGACTATTGTCTCTGCCACCTCGTGCACAAAACAGATTTGTGAGATCGCATCCGGATGTGGTAGCACAAGCTTCACTCCAGCATGTATTTTTCTTTTCTAGTGCATTCACGTACCAGAAAGCCCCAAATATCTGGTCATGTAATCATCACAAATTTATTAAAAAAATCTTGCTACTGTATAACAAAAGAATAGCAGTGGGATTGTGAGAGCAATAGCAAAGGCTTACATAACTGTTCAGCATGTAGAGGAAAAAGTTCAAAGCAGCTCCGATCCATTTTGTTTCTACAACGGTACCAGAGACTCTTGTCACTGCTTTGTAAAGTGGATAGATACGAATGATTCTCGGTAGATATTGACAAATTATGATCCATTTTAGTATTTTCTTTGACACCAGCGAGGCTGATCGTTGAATAAGAGCGAGAACTACCACCTACAAGATTTCGCATTACGCAGCTGTAATGAAAAGAATATATGCACAATGTAAAAGTAGATGTCACAAAAGAAAGGGATGAAACACACCTGAGGAATTGGGAGAACAGAGAAAATGTCAACAATGAAGTGAAAGAGAAGGCGTTTTTTCCTTATACCCTTAGATTCCACGGTTAACTCGCCTCTTAGAGATACTTGAGGACGAGGATCAATGAGGTCGGTTATCAAAAGAAAAATAATGTGAAACACATAGAATGTGTCATTGAAGGTACGCAAAACACAAACTGCTGCCACAAGCTTCTTGTCAAAGGTGAAGCAAAACCTATGAGAATCAATAACAGGGATAAAGAGAAACAAAGGATCTATAGCCAAAGCAACCACGCAAGCTAACAAGACAGTCTTCCTCCAGTTTTCGAGTGTTTTCATCTTCCCGTAAACCTTCTTCAAGCGTCCTCTAACACTTTTGAATTTCCCATTTACAAGTAGCATGGTTGAAGATCTCCCCGGATTCCCAGAATCATCAAACCTGTATCCACAAGAAATCATTACTGCATGCAGCAACATATAAGCAGTTACATGTTAAACAAGTTGATCAAGATTCAAAGAAGCACCTCACAAATTTACTCCTCTGATGATTCATGTAGTATCTCCCTCTGTTCAATCTGCAATCTTATTCGGAGGTCCACTAGATCGTCTCTCTACCTAAACTAATTCGATTCCATGGAAACAAGAACTTAATTAGAAACCAATCGGAGGTAAATGAAACACAATCCCAAGTCTTAACACAGCTTCTCTGAAGATTGAATAAATAATAGAAAGAGGATAAGGTAGACTTTTCAACATACCTTAAAGACTTAAACAGACGACTTTTTTCCACCAGAAAAGTCACTCTCAACACTATCAAATTAACCTTTGCTTGGATGGAAAAATGGATTGTGGATGATCATTGTATACGCGATCAAGAACCATGTTAAGAATCAGACACAACTGGTAGCTAACTATGATGCTCAAAGTTACACTTTACAATTAGACCAAATATTTTGCAGCTCAATCTGCGTAAGTGTTGTGATCATGATGATGATGATCTTTCAGAATATTAAAGCTGTTGGAGATTGAATCTTCTGATTAAATCCTACAACAAAGAAAGCTTCAAGTGAGGAGGAGAAGAAGAACAGAGTAAAGCAAAGAAAGAGAAGAACAAGAAGAAGTTGTCGTGTGAAGACCAAAGGAGGAAGAAGAGTCAACGACACAAAGAGAAAAAGAAACAAGTCAACAAGAGAGCAGTTGGGGTTGTGTTTTGTAATAAGGCTATTGGGATGTATTAGGCCTACAAATGTTAGTGGGTTTGGTTGGTTAGCTATAGTAATTAGGTTAAGAATGCAACCTAAGTATTTTTTTTTTTTCCTCAAATGCAACCTAAGTATAAAGGTGATGTAATGTTGTAAGATAACTCATGCTCATTTATAAACCGGATTTAACCGACTAAAACTGTTAATGCCTTTTGAGTTACAATTTGCACTTAAGGCAAATTCTTTGTATCTCAAAGACTAAGGAAAAAAAAAAAAAAAAGATTGGGTGAAATCTGCCAGGCAAACTTTGATATATTTTTGTTTTCATTACTAATTTACAATAGATCCACAACAGAAGAAGTCTTTTATCCAGAATGAAGAAACTCCCTTTATTTCCCATCATCTTTGTCGTGCTCCAAGCGACATATGAATATGAACCGATAAAGCTGGAGTTTTGTGAGGTTTGATCTTATACATTGTCTTGACTATTGTAGTCTCAGTTTTATGTTTCTTTTGCAGGCAGTATACTTTTACATGATCACATCTAGAATCTATGTATCCACATTATTATTAAGTTCTCCCTCTCTCTGTAGATAAACTCTTATGATTCACAATATACATATATTTTTTCTCTCTTTGTTCAATTAAAACAACAATATGTAGTAGACATATAAACTCTTTATTTCAAATAGTGTTGAGGAACAAGCAGATAGTAAAGCTGAGAAGCATCCTGGGGTGGCCAGATGTTCCAGTAACAACGGTCTCTGAGCAGCAAAAGGTTATGGCGAGATTGATATGTCTGATGAGAGAATTTATTGACGTGGTGAAGAAGAATGACAAGAAGTGAATCTGCTTTTGCATTCTCAGTGTCTCTATCTCTTTGTCTTTGAATCAAATTTGACTTGAATACTCTGTTTTATGTACAACTTATTGAGTTATTGTAGCTATGTCAGATAAAGAACCATCCGTTAAATCATAATTGATCTACAATCAGCTATCTAGCAAGTTATCTATGCATAATTCATTCATGTAGCGAAATTAACAATATATTCAAATTCCTAATTCAAATGTAGCAAATTTCGTGGTCTACATTGCATTGTGTTGAGTTTGAGCCCCCAAAACAAAAAATGCTTGCATTAATTCATATCTTAAACAAACCATGAGTATTATTTTGATATGGTAAAACTAAGAAATTCGACTTTTTTTAGGGTAAGTTAAATCTACAAAAGATAGGTGTGGTGTCTGTTTGAAGACCTATTATATGGTGTGTTGAAAGAAAATTCTAGATTACGTTAAAGTTGAACAATACTGAACTTAGATAAATACTTAATCGATAATATTTAGTTGATGGAATTTCTCAACAATTATAATAGATCTAAGATATTTTAAATCTAAAATCAACAATTAATATTGAAAACATTTTATGATAAATTACACCTTTATAAGAAAAAAAAATAATAATCATATTCAAACACAAATAATTGGTAAGTATTAAAAAAATACGAGAAAACAAAATAAATAAATATGGATGTAAACTGAAGAAAGCTTAGCACATAAATAAAATATACTAACAGTTACAAAATGTACATACCTCAAATTGGTGAATGTCATTTCACAAGTACATTAAATCATAGACCACCAAAACACACTTTGTACAAATTTTTATTGTATTTTCCTGAATATTTTTTTTTCTTAATCTAGATTACAAGATTGAGAATACCAAATCAACTATATTATTACATGATTTAGATAGTTCAAACTTGTACCTTTTTTAAAATCATGGTAAACTTTTATACCATAATTTTATATATATATATATATATATTTGTATAATTGTATTGACTCTCTTTGATTTTTTATTATTTAGGTTTAAGTGTGTAGAAAATATATTTGTGTTAACACTAGTAGTGGCTCTTATTTCTTCTTTGTTAAATATTATCTAAAATAAAAAATTTGGATGGTCATTTAAAAAGAAAAAGAATTGATACAGGTCGTTTGGTGAGGATATGGGATATGAAACTATGGACATTAGTATTGTTAGTATATGAAATATGCTATTGTATGTTTCGCGTTAGTAGAGAGAGTTTATGTTTGTTATATAAGTCGGCTTGTTATATAAGTAGAGACTCGATGCTTGTTATATATGTCGGTATAAATTAAAACGTCATGGTCACCAAATCACCCCGGTAAGAAAATTTTATTGAAGATTTTATACAAACACAGATACATAATTGTTTAAAATCATCACTAATGATCACTACACAGATTACTTCTTGGCCTATTCTATCTGTAAACCTAATTAGGTTTCATCCATAGGAAACTTAGGATCAGCTGGTTTCTGAGGCAACAAAGATAGCATATGAGGGAATCTAGAATTTCGTGCTGCTGCGTTCGCCCTAAGATTTCTCAGAGCATGAGACGCAAACCTCGACGCATAAACCGCAGCACCTAAGTTAAGTTTATTGCCACCTGAATCATCGTTCTGAAGTGTACTATGTAGTTTGCCTTCTTCTTCACGTAAAGCCTTTGAGAGCTTCCTTCTACAATATCTCTTCCATGCTGCTTGTATAAAACATGCTGCCCATGTCCGCCATTGCACCGAATAAAACCTGGAAATAAAAATTTGTTTACGTTAACAATAAAATCAAAAAAAAAAAAAAAAAAAAAAAAAAAAAAAAAAAAAAAAATCAAAGGTAACTTGAGAAACAAGTTACAAGGGTAGGTTATGAATCTTTAGGGTTATTAACTTATTATATTGAAGGTAATTAACTTCAGAAACTATCCGACTAAGAGATCAAAACAGTAAAACCCAACACATTCAATCACACACGTATGATTAACTCAGCATGCATTTTTTCAATTGAAAATCTTGCCTGAACATGTGTCGGATTTGCTTGCTATGAAGGCGACGATACTGAGTAGCGACAAACTTGAGATCATCAGCCGAGAGAACAAAGCCTTCGACTTCTGTCTGAGCTTGAACGGTTCTGCTAGAGATAGGGAAGTGGGAACTGAGAGGATCTAATGCCCAAGTGAGAAGATCTCCACAGAAATCACCAGCAACCAAGCGAACCGAATTGAAGAATCCAGTTTTGCCACCATAAGTTGTTGTGCTTATAAGAATTCCTCTCATTATAAACAACATATCTTCCACTGGTTCACCTTCGCGCACAATGTAACTGTTCTCTGTGTAAAGAACCGTTTTGAGACGAGCACATAGAGCGTCTAATAATCGATCATCCATAGATTGAAACCAAGGGACCTGAAAATAAAACAAAACATATGTAAATTTAATTCAAGCTTCAAGAAGATTAAGTATTATTACTATTACGTAGTTATGGTGAAAAGGTTACCTCTTTGAGCAATTTGAAACAAAGATGGCGTTTAATGTCTTTTCTGAGATCTTTTGGAAGACTAGAGAGAAGAGCTTCTTCCTCAACTCCTTTGGTTTCTTGCCATTTATACTGTTCGTATTTACGGATACGTTTTTTCAGATCGTCTGGCAACATCCGATGAGACATCCATTGCTCTGCATCTCTCCTTTTCACTCTCATTTCCTCAACTCTTACAGTAGTTGATTGCAAATATTTCTACAAATCATATAAAATCTTTAACAATTAGTATGGATTCCTACTTAAGAGAGCTTGAGCTCAAAGAAGAAATAGAATATATAATTACCTGCATATTTCCAATGAGTAGAGCAAACAAGACTAGTCCAGAGATGCAAATGATAATCGCAAAAATGATCTCACCTTCAAACGCACTCGTCTTCAAGTTTTGGCCCAAAGCACTATATATACATGCATAAAAAAATCATACTCATCATCCATTAGCTAGGTAACTAAATTAAGAGTGTTTAGATGTGACAAACCTAAGATTGCGGAGACCCCACCAGAAACAATAGAAAATCTTCTTGGGGAAATCTTTTGACTCCACAACTCCAGACTGCAAAGCATCAGCGAATATACCAAAGTTGAAAACCGTCAAGTCTTTTATCTCTTCTGGATCGATCAACGGACAAGAACCGTTTAAAAACAACCTATTGTCTTCCCCTGGTGTTGTTGAACAGTATAAGTATGCATGAGTGCATCTCTGTATCTTAGCACACGCTTCACGCCAACATCTATCTTTTCTCTCTATCGAAATCAAGTACCAAAACGACCCAAAAACCTGACCAATCCAAAATTTGTGTAAACATTATAAAGTTGAGTAAAGAAAGCAAAGAGAAAGAATACTATTTCCTTACATGGCTAGCTAACATGTAGAGGAATAGGTTTAATGCAGCTCCAGCCCAAGCAGTTTCAGTTACCAAACCAGAAGTTCTTGTTACTTCTTTAAAAAGCGGATAGATCCGTGCTATCCTCGGAACATATTGGCAAAATATTACCCATTTCAATAGCTCTTTTGCTACCAGCGCGGATGGTCGTGCCACTTTTGGAACAATAGCTAGAACAACTACCTGTAATTGCAATGAAAATGTAAAACACTTCAGAGTTCAGACCAAAATCTTGAAATACAGATTTGATTGAGGAAACATTTATACCTGCGGAATAGGTAGAATCGAAAGAAGATCGATTAAAAAGTATGAGCGGAGGTATCTTAAGGCGATATCTTTAGAATTCTCATTAAGCTCTCCTCTTCCAAAACCACGAGAAGCAGGAGTGATGAAACCGGTATGAAACTGAAACAGCATGTGAACCAAATAGAAAGCGTCGATGAAAGTGCGGAAAACGCAAGCGATTGTCTGGAGTTTCTTGTCTAGGTAAAGACAGAAACTGTCGGGGTTTACGACTGGGATATAGAAAAACAGAGGATCAAAGGCTAAAGCAATAACAGAGAGAAGCAAGAAGATCTTGTTCCAGTTTTGAAGATAAGTGTCGTTTGGATTCATCACTCTTAGTATCTTCTTCTTGTTTTCTTTATTATTAATCTTCCTTGAATGAAAGCTCAGTGGCTGCTTAAAGGTTCTGATTTTCTCTGAGCCCTTTTCGAAGCTTCGTCTAACAGTTCTCATAACTGAAGTTACTGATGATCTAGTAGTAGTAGTAGTGTTGGTCGAATACTCATCATCTCCCTTAAACCTAGATCAATAATAAAATTGAGATCAATATCACTTCATCATAAACTCGTAATTATCAACCATACACTGCTAAAATCAAAAAGGAGATAATTGATACAAACCTTACGAATTTGTGTCTTTGGGGATTCATCATCTCTATCATCTCTGCTTGTTTTCTTCCACAGATTCTTAAACCTGCGGGGGAAACCAAAAAAAGGAGAGCAGCTGAGAAAAACAGAGTGATTTGACGAAACAGAGTAAATATACAATATTTGTAAGTTGAAAGAAGTTGCGAAATGAAGACCAAAGTTATAAAGATTAAAACCTTGACTCGAGAGGAGGATCTTTATTCTTTAGTATACAAAGTGAACAGAGGATTTTAATTAGATTCCTGAAATAGGATGAAGTAAAGAGAGAGTTGTTTAAACATTATGATAGAGTTCTAATTTTACTACTTTGAATTGAAAACGAACAAGTGAAGAACAAACGAGTCTGGAACACAAGAAAAGACAAGTACTATTTAATAATAATAATTGTAGGAAAAAGGATAGAGTTGACTTTTGACGAAGACTTAGTCAGTCAACCCAACAAAAGTTTGGTTTTTTCCTTGAGTACGAACGAAATATGTATATGAAAAATAATACTAATACGTACGTATTCCTACTTTGATAGCAAATTCCATGCTACTATTGGTGATTTTAACTTGTATGTGTTGTATACATCGTCGTCGGTCGCTAGCGCTACCATTACATATACTAGTCATGGGAGTAACTATGTATAGTCATCGGTGTAATTTTACGAACACCTGCTTGCATCTCAAATTCTGAATCCACAATTGTTGATTAGTCTACTACATATGTCAAAATTTAAAAAAAAATCAATGATTTTCTATTACAAATTGTACAAGTTTTAAAATTCTCGTTTGGATGTTTAGTTGTTTAGTCTTAAAGTGACTTTTTAAACTTTTTCCGGGTACGTCATTCTCCTAGACAATAACAAGTAATCATTCTTCGAAGAAGAGAAAGAAAGGACTACTTGAACAAGAACATAGATTATTGGAAGATGTTTTTATACAATGGTAGGGACTCTACAACATGCTTGCAGAGTCCCAAAATAAAGGACAACACTGACCCAATTAATCTAAGTCTATCCCCATTAACATTAGAAGATGAAAAGAAAAGAGATCATTTAGCTTGCTTGCTTGCTTGCTAGATGTGAACATGACCTTACATTAAAGACTTGAGAGATTTATATGAAAACAACCTTTAATTACATAATATATGCAGACAGGACCATTAACATTGGTTTGGAAGATTACTTCTGGGCGGGGCCAATCTACAACTTGTCTTCTTCTGACTGAGGACATGGAGGTTCTGGGACCGGATCCACTAAGAATTCATCTACGGGATACATAAAAACGAAGAGTTTGGTTAGTTACAATCTGTAAGCAAACCAAGTCTGAAACACATCATTTCCAATCCATTCTTTATAAGATCGATCCTTTTGGATGGAGAATGAAGAGTTTAATGTTTACCTATGTCATCTTGTTCGGGAGAATCGAGCATAAGGTCAGAATCGGATGGAAGAAAAGGAGAACCTGGATAGTTTTCTAAGGCTCCTAAATCTGCAAAGTATATAACTCCATTTATGAGACATTTACTTGGATGATATGGAGCCATCTACCTACGTATATTTAAAGTTTTTGAGCTAAAACTAGCAATGGCTTTGGATAGAGAGAGAGCTTACCTCCGAGATTTGACAAATCTGTGAGGTCAGAGAGACTAAAGTCCCAAGGTATCTGATCAAATGGCCTGAGAGGGTCTCTAGAACTTCCAGCTCCTCCATCTGATCCAAGTTCTAACCCTACTGAAGTTGTGACATCAGATGTGAAAGCAGAATCAAGAGCTGCCGTGTCCATTCCCATGTCTGGCATATCTGAAGCAGCAAAGGGAAAGTGTCCACCTGACCCTGCAGAAGCTGGACTCACTGGCACATCCGACATACCACTGCTTGGTGGAATCACTGGAGCTGGATCAGCCATGGTTGTATCTACTACCATACTACACCAAGCACCAGAAACAGCTGTGGGAATTAGTTTCAAGTCTAAGGCACCAGAAAAGAAACAAGAAAAAAGCACAAAGATACTTCTTACTCATTCCCTGAGTTCATCCTCATTGGTTGGAAATTAGCAGGTGCAGGGATTCCACTAACCACATGGCAGCTTGACACTCCACCCATAGGATCAAGATGGGGATGACCTCGAGCATGCATCTGAGGATGTGGTTGTAGTACTGGGTATCCCATGGGCATGTTGTTCACTGCGTTGCAAACATTAGTGTTTAATAAGAGTGAAACACAAAATAGAAAAGCTTTGCAAATGATTGAACAAGTTTGCTAGTGATATAAGGAGTTGAACATACCAGGTGCCATGGGATGAATCCCGTTCTGCATCGGGACCACCATAGGAGCTTTCCCATGTGCATGATACTTCGTGAGCTGATACTGGTTCTCAAGCAAATGGTTGAATACAACTATTTGCCTTTTTAGTTTCATTCTGATGTAATATGCCCTGAAAAACTCGGCGTTTTCTTCTTCCAATTTCTGCCATACTAAAATTCACAAGAATGTTTTCATAAAGGGGAAAAAGTTACTACACAATGTTACTTTGATAATGCTTAAAATCGAAAAGCATAGGTGAAACTACCTAAGCTTGTAAATCCAGGATCAATCCTTGCACGGGACAAGAGGGTCTTCACGACCTCATCTTTACTCATGTACAACTGAAGACATCTTTCTATCAAATTTTGGACCTGCATCAATCATTTAGAATATGGTTTTTTTTATATCAAATGATAGAAAGATACAAGAAAGTATATATAGAGGGGAAGGTGGGCAAAGTGTTCTTACAAATTCAATATCTTCCCTTGAAACTTTCCTAGCGTCATTACTAGAGCCAGATGCAGAACCAGAATCTTGTACAGGAGCTTCTATTGGTTGTTTAAGTTTCTGTTCACCTTGGGTGGAAGACTGCAACTCCTGTGTGGTCTGTAATCAAATAAAAACCTTCTTTTACTTTTCACTTCTTGGCAAAATCTGAAAACATCAATGCTGAAGTAGCCTACAACATTTTCTTACAATCAAGCATACCAATACTTCTTAATTAAGAAAATTTGTATCATGGTTCAACTTCCTAATCATTGGACAGTGTTATAGAAATTGAACAGCTACTGTTACTTGGAATAGCAAAAGTTGCAAAAATAATCAATTTTAAAGCAACATAGTAAATTAGTAAGAATAAGAAAAAATTTGGTAGACAGAGTGTTACGGAGGAACCTGTTCGTTCTTCATTAGAGCAGAGTATAAAAACCACGAATCCTTCAATGTTCACAACTATTCTCCACAACAACTGAATCTAGAAAGCTCAACATCTCCGCACGCCTGTTTCTGATGTTGTTGACCAAATACAAAACCTGAATAATACTCAAATTTGTTAATTCGCCCCATGTAAGGGAAAAAAGAATGATTGATTAAAAAAAGGAAGCATCTTTGACACACTGCTAATGATAAGCTATTAAGCCAGCAGAATGAAAAGTGAATCCTTTTTAACATTGTTTATTAGGAATCATCAAGGGGAGATGACACACACAGCAGAATCTAAGTAATAATATATTAATTAATTCATAAAGTTACCATCTTCAAAGTATATAAGTTATTAAGGGCACACTAAACAAAAATAGTTCATCATCATCAAACCTTCTTAATAACAGAGTTAACGAAGTTCACAATTAAAAAAAAAAAGCAGTACGATGAACTGTTGAGAGATGGTAAATCTCAAGTAATCCAAAAACACAACATGGTCCTGTCTGCATCCTAATCAAACAAAGAATCTACAGTCCTAACTCCATAAATCGAACAGATCTAGACACAGACACAGAGTTCCTGATTAAACACAAAGTAATCTTCTTTAGTTAAGTACAATTGAAGTTCATCCTATAGAATTCTGTAATATGAGATGGTGGTGTGCAAAAGAAAGCTGTAAATAAATGAAGAACATATTTTTTTAACACTCTAATTACAAAAACGAAAATGTCAAACGAGCAAGATCATCATCTAGAAAGATCCAAGTTGTCTCACCTTAAAATTAAAGCTACACTCCCCACACAGGTTTCTTCGTCGACTCTAAGATTCAGTCAGACCTAGTCAAAAACACACAACACGAATTTTCCCAGAAAACAAGTATGGATTTTTTATAAAACGACGCAAACTCTGTGAAAGAAGATGCGTCGGAGAAGTTCGTGCAAGCAAGATCCGGCGATTTTTTATTTGTAGAAGGAGAGCAAAAGAGAACAAAAGAAAACGCTAAGAACCGGAGTTAACCAGAGATTTAGCTACGCCATTACACAGACTTGAAATTGAAGCTTCTACCCAAAAAAAAAAAGAAAAAAAAAGGATGGAGCTAAGAGTTAGAAGAAGAAGCAGTAGAGACGGCGACGTCCGCTTGAGAAGGGAGTAAAAGAATCACTCTCACCACAAACGACATTTATATGTACACTCAGACTTCCTTTTTTTTTCTTACTTTAATCAATGTTTGGGTTAAAAATTAAAACCGGATTTTTGGTTTAATTTATTTCTACTTTTAAGTACGTAACATTAATTGAAAAGGTAATGTACTTTATTTCTCATTTAATACAGTTTGAACTTAATTTTGGTGTTTTTATACAATATATGGAATAATTTGATACTACTGTATAAAGTAAAGTTTTACCGATTTGTCTATTATAGCTCAGTTTCCTTTTACAACAAAGCTTATTTACATATTTGTATTGAGATATGCTATATATGTTGTTGAATGTTGAGTGAAAGCTATGAGTATAAACACAGCTAGTGAAAGCTAATAGCAAGTTGTTGAGTGAGTGTTGTTAGGAGAGATGGCATGGACCTGCTCCACTGTACTCTTCAGTCTCCGGGAATAGTATCTCTTTTTTCTTTTTCTATTTTTACTACACTTCCCATCAGGACCACTTTATTATTTTCCATTTTGTTTATGTAACAAGAAGAACTAAATCCAGAACAAATATATCCTCATATCATATACAACATATTTTGATTCCCTCTTTCTATATTTTGTTTTCAAACTAATTCTACGCAATTTAACTGTATGCATACTATATTCTTTTTAATACTAGTTTACTTTATTTTACGATGAAAGATCGATCGAATTAAATCGATAACGACAAAAACTAATATTTTATTATTAAGTTATCGTGATTTTATGTTGGAAAATCGACTGACATCAACCGTTATCGTGATTTTATGTTGGAAGATCGACTGACATCAACCGTTATCGTGATTTTATTTTGGAAGATCGACTGACATCAACCGTTATCATAAATAAAAACTAATGTTTATCGTAAATATTTGTATAGTAATTTATATTGAAAGTTTGATCAAAACAATCGATCAAGATCAATTGAGATGACAAACAAAAAATATCTATTTAAGTATTCAATTATCGTGATTTTATCTTAGAAAATCAATCGAGATCAACTGTGATTATAAATAAAGACCGATATTTATTAACCTATCGTCAATATTTTTTATATATTATCTATATTATAATCACTATATTGATTTTACTTATAACTCTATATTTTTGAAAGTCTCATACAATTCTGAAAATTATTATTTTCAGTTTTTATTCGTATCATTTATTCTTATCGATCTGTAAAGTTCTCTAAACATGTATATTTTCTCTAATTTTAAGATTTTCAGCTACACTTATGTCATTATTATCTTTTTTTTTTCTTCTTCTCTTTAAATTATTGTCCTCTCTTCAACATAAATATGCTTGTTTGTTACATTTTACAAATAAAGTTATGTAACTTACACCACAGTACTATACTACTATTGGTTACTAATAGCTCTAATTTTTAGCCGACGTACAATAATTAGCTCACATGAGGACCTGCCCGTGCAATTATTTAGGACCTGTTGTATAAAAAAATCGAAAACATATCTAGTGACAAAATAATTTTTAACTAGTTTATAAAGAAAAGTTTACTAGATGATTGTAAATTAGTTTTACAATTGGCGTTTCTATAGTTGTGTATACAGCAGTGTTGAACATAAACACCCGAGTGAAAATTGAAAACGTCGTGTTCTTTTCCCCTCAGAAAGACGTTACGGACGTTTCAAAAGAACTGACATTGGCTTTGTATTTTGTAACATTGTAATTATCAAAAGAAGTTCGTATTAATTGCTTTTGGCATTTATATACAATAATGAAATGAAATAATTCAGTTTAATAATGTACTTTATGTTCTTAAGAAAAACTGAAGCCGTCACGATTCACGAACCACGCACTAGACCACGTGAACCAACCCCATCTGTGACTTGGACTTGTTTAATAAAAACGCATGAATTTTAATGAAACAGACACATTCATTCATTTTCACACCAATTATATAATCCATACGTTAGTTCCATTAATCCTATCGGACCCACCAATGCAATATAACGTCAAAATAAAATTCAAAAAAAAAAACAAAGTTCGTCACGAAAAGTTGGCTTTGTTGCCTGAAGTAACTATCCAATGGGAACACGACACGTGTGATCATTAGCCGGAGAACTTTAACGTCGGGGAAACTGACCGCCTCGTGGCGAACAGATGCTGACAAATTCCGGACGAGCGCGGCGATAGACACGTGACGTCAAAAGAGAGGACGAGCGTGGAGGGTGCTTGACCATTTATCGCCTTGGAATTTGAGACTTTCAGTTTCATCAAAAAGAAAAGAAAAAAAAACGGTAGCACAAGTCAAACACTTTCCATAAATCATCTCCTTTTGTCATAAAACTCACCATTTCCTTGCTAACGCTTATAACCACGTAAACACTTGTTAAACCGACCAAATTATATTAATTAATAAATGATTTGATTGATTGATAGATAAAGGCTTTTGCGTTCATGTTACGACGTCGTATGGTTAGATGTGCGTGTTGTATACGTACTCTCTCTTTATCCAGATATGCATGGGCTTTTTTAGTATGGGCTCAACTGCTCAGACGGATCGCTAACAATTTAAAACAATCAAAAGGCCCAGGCTTTTTTTATTAGGCCGACATGTAACATTTGAGAACTCTGTCTAACAAATCCCATATAACATGTAATGTAAGTGTGACAAACAACATTTAGCATAACTGTTACAAGTCCCAAAAAAAAAAACATAACTGTTAGAATTGACAATAGACATCAAAGCTTTGACAAGTTTTAAACTGTTTCGCTTTTGCAAGTTATCTCTATAATTTTCTTCATAGAGCAGCTAATTCATCATGATATTGTAGATTATTATTACGGGTGATATCTCCCTCTGCGCATTGCAGATCTTACAAATCATAAATAAACAGACAGTTTTTAAAAAATTAAAAAGGGCAGGCAAACTAATCTCATGTATTTTTCAAAGTCTGTTCTAGTTATTTATTTAATAGCTGTAACCACCTCATGTCATAAATAATTGTTGTTAGATATACTTGTCTGATTCATGCCTTTTCTCTCTGAGTCAAAGCTTTGTTTGTTATACAACAAATGTGGTATTAAAATTCCATAAGTGTGAAATGTGAATAGATAAAACCTTGAAATAAGTAATCAAAAAAACGGTCTCGAGATGCGGTTAAAGCATATTTGTAATTAAGTTAATGAAGGAAAAATAAGTACGTTTACGGACCACATCGGACCATGAGAGTGAGACGCACAACAACCATACGGGTGTTGCGCCCACTTTTCACGACATTACTATCAGACCAAAGGAATATATGAAAGATACATAGAGATATGTTCTTTCGAACTAACTATATGTTTTTCTTTTTTAACTCTCTTTCTATTTCTATTTCTTTTCTACTTTCATCTAATTATATTATTGTTTTTATTTCGGTGTATGTCCTCCTTCTACCAAACTTTCCCTCTTATATCAAACTTTCAAAACAATATCTGGAATTTTATCTCTTTCTTTTTTTTTTTTTTTTGGCTTGCAACATATATCACTTGTGCGTGGTGTTATTATTGACTTCTTATATTAAAAAATAATGCAATATATAAGGGATATTTTGATAATTTGGAAAACACAGAGTAGTAAGGGACATTATGGTATTTTCAAAAGTCAAAGCCAGAGAGGAGGAGAGGCTCCTTATTTAGTTCTCTCCAACTGTGTGTCTCTCTCTCTTTATAAACGAGGAAATTTACAACCGCAAGTCAAAGGTTATTTGTATAAAAACGAAATAAATGATAGAAGTAGTTATGGTTGTATCTGTCGTTCTTCTCTTGTAATGAACCAGGCCGTTGGAGCAACAACACACACACAGATACACAGTGAGCTACAGTCTACAGATTCGTTTTCTTCTCTCCTATCGAACTAAATTATTAGTGTTATTATAATCAGTATATAGTAGTATAAAACTATAAAATAAGGGTGGATGATAATATTAATAAATTTAATTATTCAAAGGAATTAATCAGACACGCGCAGTTATATAATAATCAGTTTGATATTCTTTACCTTTTCGAGCCCCTCCCTAGTCCCCTCCCCTCTCTCTTTCTCACTCTCTTCCTTTCCAAGAAAACAAAGCTCTTGTCCAAAAGAAGTTATTGTTTCTCGAGATTTATTCTCTCTCTGTGTCTCTCTGTGTTTACGACGACGGGATTAGTTCATGTTTCGTTCAGAGAAGACGGAAAGAATGGATAAACGCCGACGGAGGCAGAGCAAAGCCAAGGCTTCTTGTTCCGAAGGTCTATAATTATTTCTTTCTTTCTTTGTCTCTTGTTCCGGTTTCGTGTTTCTGATCTTATTTATTGTTTTTTTTTTTTGTTGACAGAGGTGAGTAGCATCGAATGGGAAGCTGTGAAGATGTCCGAAGAAGAAGAAGATCTCATTTCTCGTATGTACAAACTCGTTGGCGACAGGTTAGATACTCTTTCTCGATCCATCTGATTGTAACATATTTTTCTTTTTGGGTGTTACAACTCTTTTTTTGTTCCAATCTGCTTTGATTTGATTTCTCACTAGTCATTAGTCATTACTTATTAGTCGGTCGTTTCTTTATATTTATTTTGTTTTTTTCCTATTAAATTATTTGGGCCTAACCTAACCGAGCTGTCAATGACTGTGTTTAACATGATTTTTTGGTTCGGTTTTTCATTTCAACTTTTTATTTTATGGAACTCTCAATTTTGATTTTCGTTGTTTTCCTCCAATTTTGATTACAGTATGTTTGTATGAAACATAATTAACTTTGAATCCTGTTTGGTTGGTCATACGATTTTGCGGTTCGGTTCCTATTCAAATTTAATCGAATGAGGAAATTTATCCGGTTATTATTAGAATAAAGGGTATTTTTGTAATTTTCCTTAAAACTGACTGTTAGTTTATCCTACGTGGCACGTAGGTGGGAGTTGATCGCCGGAAGGATCCCGGGGAGGACGCCGGAGGAGATAGAAAGATATTGGCTTATGAAGCACGGCGTCGTTTTCGCCAACAGACGTAGAGAGTTTTTTAGGAAATGATTTTTTTCTTTTTTCTTCTTCTTCTAATAGTATTATTTAAAAAAAAAATTCCACTCCTTTTTTAATTCACAAGACAAGAAAAAAAAAAGGAAATGTACCTGTCCTTGATTACTACTATTTTGGAATGTATAATTATCGATATAAATATAATTTGCTTAGGATTCAAATTTCTTATCATCCATCTCTACAAATCATCGCATTTGTAATTCTTGTGAGACTAAAAGTCTAAAACCACAATTTCCTGTACTCTTGACGTCTTTCTCAAATCAACTCTAAATCTTAATATTGAATCAAACAAGAAAAAGTCACTATTTACCTTACGGTCAAGATTTTTTTTCACAAACAAAAACGAAGATGAATTGAGAAAAGATAGTTTGTCCAAAAAAAAAAGAGAAAAGATAGTTTTTGAAAAAATTTGGAAATGGCCTAAATTATAGCCCAAGGAGAATGCTCGTTAATATTGGGTCCAAATAGAAACTAAAAGCCCATAATTCAGTTAAAGACTTCGAGATGAAATTATTCACGGACGGTCAGCGTAAGGTGACACGCCTTTTCACAACAGTACACAACAGACTTCAACAGTTCACAACTACACATGCATGCAAGTTGTGAGATATTTGATTCATAATCGATCGTGTCGTTCTAGGCTTCTAGCCTTCTATTTCTAGAAGTAGCCTAAACAATGCAACTGCTTTTGAAAATTAAAACTTCTAGTTCGATTATGTTACAATTCATAATTAACAGAAAGAAAAAAATGGTCAAAGAATTCGTGGTAATTTACGATTTATGTTCCCATATTCTCTGATCCCTCACTGTTTCTATCATTTTCTTTTTCCCCAGTGTAAATCAATATATAATTATGTGGCCAAGATTATTATTTTTTCTCGCTGAAAAACTCGACAACTTTATGTAAAAAGACAAATACAATGAAAGGTGCTAAGATGTTTTCCCACGTGCATGCTCATCATCTTTACAGGACTTTCTGTGTTCACACTTGGCGTGACTAACACTTTGATTTTTTTTTCAATGCGGCAGACACCAATATAGATATTCTTACTCTTCATCTTCTTTGTATTTTTATTATTCATTAGTGCACTAGTATTATATATATCATATGAACTAAAATCTAGTAGTTTTTACACGTCGTAAGATATTCAACGAATTTGAGTTTTTGTAAAATTTCAGTCTAACTCTTTTTGTCCATAGTCTTAAGTACCCTTTAACACCTACTGGTAAACACAATTCTGACAATTTTATGCTTTAAAACATCAATTCTACATATGTTTTTTTTTATCAATTATGAAAGTGAAGTTTTGTTTCGCAATAATGCTAGTCATTTGTTTACCAAAGAAAACAAAAAAAGAGAAGTCATTCAGCACTGTGAAACAACTACTCCTATTAAAATTCTTCAGTTTTCCAAATAAATCTAAACTCTTATGCTATTTGGTCAAAATGTCATCATATCAGAGTATCCAACCAAATCTGTTTGACAAATAGACTAAATATATAGTTTTCCTGTCTGTTCTATGGGGTTCGAGACATTATCAATCAAAACTATATACAAACTTTAACAGATTAAAATATAAATAAGAATTCCGACCCAACAAAGAAAATATTTATCTAGATGTGAATTAGTCAATACCCTTAATCAATTTTTATTAAGATGTTGATGGCAAACATACGTTTGTTTTCATTGTGTTAAAATGAACATAATATGGGTATATTTAGTTTTGTTATTTGCTAACAAGAAAAAAATAGAAATAGATATAATATTTGTTCGGCATACAGACGTGACATGTGTGGGTCTCTAAAGGACGTTATATCTTTTTCAACACGCACCCAAAGACCTTTCATGGAAATTACCCAAAAAAATCTATAATTACCTTAATTTTCGTTTTTTTTTTGTTGTACAAATAATATCTTATGATCAGTGTTGGCTATATTTCGGTAGATACATATATATCTATTCTGAATTGTATCAGTGGTAGTCGTTTTTATCATTCCCCCGTCGATAAGGAAATCGTATTTGGATGTTTCCTTTCCCAAAACCATCACGTATATTACTTGTCGAATATTTGTGTAACATATACTACTTAATTAGTATGTCAAATATCGATACAAAATTTTCATGCAGCAAAATGAACCATTATAACAAATATTGAACATAATTTTGTTGTTTGTCTTTGACCGTAACATGTATTATTAATAAAATCTGGTACATACATATACAGTATGTGTTTATCTATAATCTCTATCAGATTGTAAATAAGTCAGTTTCCTTTTCTTTTTTTTTTCTTTTTTTTGTTTCTTCCCTTGTTGATTCTTCTTTTGGGTTTCAGTAGTTGATTACATTGATCTACTCAAAAGGTTTACAATACATCCACAATCATGTTCCAAAAATAATTGGGAGACAAACACACAGGGAGCGTTTTTGTTCTTATTGATTTATTATGGTTGCGAACTTAAGATACTTAAAAAGCTGTATAGTTCTAAATCACTCTTATCAGTTCAAAGCAAGAAAGAACAACCTAGATTAAGATTAAGTGATTAACCTTTAAGGAGGCACCAATCATATTCATATAGTCCATATGCATACATGACTAATTTTTGATAATTGTGATTAGAGTTATTTTTTTTCCGCGCTAAAAGGCCATGTGCATATGCCACTCGGCCATTTTACTTAATTTTTAGTTAGTCATAAACTATTCCTTTTGACCAGACGCGTTAAACTAGCAGTAGACGCGTCGCAGAATAAATATTCAGTTCGAAAAATATTAAATTATATTTCCTATTGAGTAATTAATTAAGTTCAAGCAGCAGCCTCTAGACACTTACTTCCAAGAAATTAGTTTGGACTCAGAAAGCTACAAAGTCTCTATATCTGAGGAACATAGGATACATACAGACTACAATAATGTGGATATTATCAATATTATCTACTGTCCACAAATATTAAACTGACGAAGTTCAGCACGATGAATATGGCAAATGCATAAGGTTAGGTTTCATCTAGATTCACACAAATTTGTTTGTTCTTTGAGCAAAATTGAAAATTTTTTTTAAAAAAAAAAAAAAAAAAAGTGTCATGCGACATTACTGATATATGTTCTGCCATATAACATGGACAATCGTAAAATTTAAACGAAAAGACAAAATGGACAATTGTAAACGTAAATTTTCAGCATATCAGTCTCGAGATCTTTTTAAAAATTCATCTATTGTTTTTTTGGTGCTATAACATATAATTAATAAATTCCAAAACAATAGATTGTATTTTGGTGATTCATATTTTTTGTTTTACCTGTTTTTTATTTTCTTTCCGTATGTGTTGTATCCTTTTGTTTGATTCTATATATTCAAATACGATGGTGAATGCCACAAAATGATGGATCATCGTGGTTTCGAATTTAATCGTATTAATAATGATAAACACGTCACTGTCAATTGTGTGAATGAAAAAGACACATTGATCTATTTTCTCAAAACAACACCTGCATGGTTTGATCTGATCCATAGATTCTTGATTTTGCTTTTAGGGGCACTATAATTTCGATCTTTGACCCCCTAGAGATATAAAGAACTACATAATCAAAATCCAATATGAAATGGTTGGAAAAAATATATGTGAATCGAACAGCTATAAAGTACATGCAAATAAATGAACTATACGTTGTAAAATTTTAAATAAATATTTGTTTGTATCATAAATAAAAGAGTGTAATTTAGCTAATCTTTCAAAAACGAATGTAAAATTAGAAGTGACGCAATAATTGGAATGAGATCACGTACGGGTCTCACGTCAGCGAAACAAAAGACATTCAACCCGGATCTAATAACGCGGCAGGGGAGGTCTTTCAAGCATTTAGTTTATTGGTTCACTCGTCGTCTTGAATAATTTTCATAGATAAAATAAGATATATTAGCTTAAACCGATTGAGTGAGACTCACCAGATTTGGGATCTTCTATTGTGATTGGGGTGATATAGTTGACGCTTTATAGATAAGTACTTGATATATGATCATTAGTTGCTCTAATTTATAGATCGGAAATAATAAGATAAAGAAGGATTATAGTAATATATATATAGCCTAATACGGTATTGAATTAGCAACTACTGTATAAATTTTCTTTTGTTAACCGAAACGAGTAACCCACCAGACTCATTCCAACATTATTAATTTATTATTAAGACAAATTTAGCAAAATATATATATATATATAAATATATAATTTTTTTTTTGTCAAAATATAAATATATAATAATCTAATAATATCAAACCAGTGAAAATAATAGTCTCCAACCTTTTTTGACAATTTCTATTTTTTTATTATTTATTTTTATTTTTTTTTGGACAAACGACAATTTCTATCCAAGATCCTTCTCTTTTCCACACAACTTCTTCTAGGCTAAGCTTTTTAAAAAAACCAAAAAAAAAACAAATAAAAATAAAATAAATGAACTTATTGTGTAAGCACTAAAAGCAGCACAAGGACATAGTACAAAGCACAGAATCTCATCATCTCGTCCATGTATAAATAGACACACTTAACACACGAAACTCACAAACCAATCTCACTCAACAAAAAGAAAGAAAACAGAGAGAATCCTAAAAATTATTCTAAATTCTTTTGTAAGTGAGTGAATGCAAAAGATGATGATGGAAGAGAAACTTGTGATCAGTGAACTCGAACTAGGGAAAGATCTCGCGAATCGATTGATGAGCAATCTCAAACACACTTCTTCTTCTTCTTCTTCTGCTGATTCAAACAAAACCTTGATCTCTGAGATCCTCCGTGTTTACCAGAATGCTATTTTCATGTTGAGCCTCAACGAACACAAGAACACCCTTAAACGTAGAAGCCCTGAGATCGATAACGACAAGGATTCTAAAATCATGTTCAAAAAGAGGTATAAGATTGATTCTTTCTTTGTCTCTGTTTCAGTTCCAAGGTACTTTTTTTGTACATGTGTTCTGATTCCTCTGTTTTTTTTTTGGGATTTGCAGGAAAACATCGGACAAGAAGACAGAGAAAGTTAAGGTTTTTGTTACAACAGGACAAGAGAATGGTTCAATTGAAGATGGTCATTGCTGGAGAAAATATGGACAAAAAGAGATTCATGGATCCAAAAATCCTAGGTAACCCACCATCCATCTTGGGAAATTTCAAAAGTTTTGATTTTTTCTTTCTTTTTTGGGGAATATACTAAATGTCTCTGTTTCTCTCTGTTTATTTACAGAGCATATTACAGATGCACGCATCGATTCACACAAAACTGTGTAGCAGTGAAGCAAGTTCAGAAATCAGACACAGATCCTTCGGTTTACGAAGTGAAGTATCTCGGAAACCATACTTGTAACAACATCATCACATCCCCGAAGTCGACGAACATGAACTTCTCTGTTTCAATGTTCGAAGAAGGAAGAAACAGAGTGAATGTCACAGAGAAATCTGAAGACATGATGAAACCGAAGAAATCCGAAGAAGCGATGATGATAAATCTCGAAGATCTGGAGAACAAGAAGAACATTTTCAGAACGTTTTCTTTCCTTAACCATGAGTTTGAGAATGGTGAGTGGAAAAGTAACCTTTTCTTGGGAGAGCTTTCTCCTGCGACATCAGGATCTGGGATTACAAGCGAGATTGTAACAGCACCTGCTTCTCTTAAGAATTCTGAAACTGCTGATTCGTATTTCTCATCGTTGGACAATATTATCGATCAGGATTGGTTGTGGTCTGCCCTTTGATTAATGTAATCGTCTCTTTAATGATGGCAGTAATTATATTACTAGTATAGATTAGGCTTTTAGGATTTTTACATGATTTTTTGCCCTTTTCTTTTTTTTTTTCTTTCAGCAGGGTTTATGAATTTCCCTATGAAGTTGGATTGTACTTGATGACAATTTTAATAAAGAAAGGATTGTATTAAGGTTTATTAGATAGTTTAAGTTGTTAATTTCTTTTTGGTAGAAAGACATTTGAATGATTGAATTATGAAAGTGCTTTCTTTGTAAACTTAAAAAGATGCAATTATTTGGATGAACATTTTCAAAAGTATAATTCTTTTCCTATTTTTTCAAAATATACTGTTTGAATCGGAAAAAAAGAGAATTTGAAACAGTAAAAAAAAAACTAATTATTTCTTCCATTCAACGAAGTTAATTTTTAAATCACCACAATTAAATTAATCCAAGGTTTCAAATCAATAATATTAGTATGGGCCTTGAGCCCAATTGAGAACTAACAGTAACGAGCCCATTCTCGAACAGAGACTTGTGTCGTCGATTTCATCGAACAAAGGGATTGATTAGTCGGAGAAGACCAAAACGAAAAAGTTCCGAAGAAGAAGAAGAAGAAAAAGAAGAAGAAGGAGAAAAGGATGATTTACCGCAAGTGGAGTTTGCTGTCCGGTCCACCTGTTATCCTCGGCGGAGCCGTAATTGCCGCCGTCGCCGTCGGATTCGTCTTGCAAAACGTATTCTCTCCTTCTCTATCTCTTGTTCGATCGGTAGATCTAGATTGGCTGGTTTTTTTCCCTCCTTTGTTCTTATCCGGATCGCAAATACTGTTGATGCGTTAGTAATTGCCCCTTTTTCGAACCTTGAGGCGTGAAAGGATCATCCTTTAATTGAAAATACTCTGTTTTTCATAGGTTCAATTGATGGATCATGATTGCCTTTATTAGGATTGAATTCAGAAATCAAATTGCTACGCTATAAAGTTTTTGACTTTGATCCGTATCTATGATATTTCATTACATAAAACCAATTCATCATTTTTTTTTGGTATTTTTGATCCAAAATTTTAGTTTTGGAGTCTTGACTTATGGAGTTTTTATGATCAGGTAACAAAAGGGGAGCAAAAGAAGAATGTTTCAACAAACAAGTGAGAAAAGACAATATGGGATGATGCTACAGAAAAATGTGGTGTGTTAATCATGTGATTTGAAACATTTAGTTCTTGTAGTAAGGCTCAATAATGATTTTGGAAGCTTTCGAATACACTGATCTTTTTGGTGTTTTAGAATCTTGTTGCCAATAATGATATTTCATTTTCCTCATTCTCATCCTTTACATTGATTATAAGTCTATGTAGGAGTTAGATCAAAGTTTAGCTTAGAATGTGTTAGTATAATCAAACACGGATGTTTAGAGAATACAACAACATAACTGGGATGTTCATGAACAATCCTTTAGATTTCTTCATGTAGCTCTCCTTGGAACTCTCATCCCGAACCCACGCTTTAGCTTATCCACCCTGACCATGTTAGCATCAAAGTCAGATACATTAACTAGAATGGTAAGGCTAAAGAGAAATGGTATAGGCTTTGTGGGGAAGCTTACGTTGGGGCAAGTTTGCCAAGATTATCTAGCTCTTCACCGGTATCTTCGTCTATAACTCTACCTGAGATGTAAACAGTGTAGGATCGATCTCTGTCGCGTGGGAGACCTCTGGCAGTGAGCAAGCGCAGGTCTTTCTGGTGAAGCTCTCTTCCGTTCACAAAGACTTTTGTGGTTCCGCCAGCACAGTTCTCTGGCATTGGGTAATTGAGCTCCTCAATGAAAGGCTGTAAGAAAAGTGTCACCTTTCGCCAGTTTTAGTACACATTCTGAAGAAAATGAAGAGAGATTGAAGAATACAATTCATTGGTTGATGTTTACCGGTAATATTCCAAGACAGTGACTTCCCATTATTCCCCAGAATCCAGCTCTGTAGTCGTACCTGGTACCAACAGGACAGAAGATAACCATCAGATCTAGTAGGTGAGAAAAATTAATGAGATTTGAAGGACCTCATGTAGTACCAGTAGTTTCCTGGCCTGATTGGTCCAGCCTGCTTCTCTGCCATTTTCACCAGACGTTCAGCTACTGGATGCCCATTTACTGAGACATTACTTCTACCTTCGTTCTGTATAGACTTCTTCAGATCCTTGAAGCTATTCTTCACAATACTCGCAAATCCACCCTTCTTGGCTCTTCCCTGATCATCTGTATAGTCATTGGCAGAATCTTGAGACACTTCATTGTTGTGAGAGTAATCATTAACGTCCATCTCAATTGCTACTGAATCTTTTCTCATAGAGTTTTGTCTCATGGCTGTTTTGCTCAGCACGACCCTGTCCTGTTCTGAACGAGAACTTTGGCTCCTTGGCCCAGACCGGTCTCTTACATTAATCGAAGAGTATTCAAAGTGTTTGTGAAGAGGTAAATCAGAAGTAACTTTCTCTGTTGAACTGTCTGAACTTAGCTCGTCTTCAGACACACTAGGAGAAGTAGAATCCGCAGTCTGCATTTCTTGAGCTTTGTCAGAATTCAAAGTCAGACCAGTTGATACGTCGGTTAGTCCTCTATCCATTGCATGGAACTCGTAAGCAGTATTATCATAGTCATCAGAAGAGAAGTTAGCAGCAGTTACCCAATTCAGCCTACTATGAGTTTCTGCTTTTTTTGCTGAAGCAGGATCCGTAGAGAGAATGAGTTTCTTATCAACAAAGGAATAGTCTATTACACAAGAGCAGGCTCCGCACCTCATTCTCTGTTGCTTTCTCGTCGCAGAATCTGTTTTGTCTGGCAATTTCAGAAGTTTGGAGCAGTTTTTACAGTTTATAAATGGTGCACCACCAGCCACAGGGCGGATTAGACGAGTACCACTTGAAGATGATACAGCTTTACGGGAACGAACACGAGAAATAGCATTCATACGCGCATCCTCAAATCCACTCTGGCATCTTCCATGAGGCTGTGGACCAGGAGGATGCGGGACGAAGGTTCTCGGACTATGCAATGAAGTATCAAAACCAAAACTTCTCTCATGAGGGTAAAAACCAGCACTATGCAGAGCATCAGGCAATCCTGAGGGAGGAAACACTGAGCCTGAAGCTCTATGATATGGATCATAGCAGTGGGAACACGAGCAAGTTGATTGATGTAACATCCCATTTCTCGGGTGTGTATCAAACAAATCATGACCATTATTGGCAATATACTGTCTTGAGTTGTGCAGATGAGATGGCTGCAGAGTTCTTTCACGCATCTGGATCCCGAGAGGGTCTCCATAAGCTGAAACATGAGACTGATTAACATCAGGGTTATTGCTGTAAAGATATGGAGGTTCAGGTTCTGGATAGTGATGGTAATATGAAGAACTTGCAACATGTTTCCCAGAACTGAATAACCGCAATGGAGCCTTTCCGAATCTTGAAGAAGAACTCGAGAGCTGCTGCTCTTTTAGCTTATCCAATTTTCTCACCAGTCCAGCTCTGTCTTGATCAATTGCTTCATCACTAGACAGAGGATCTGTAAAGTAGTTAGAAGTGGAGAATCTGAAACCTTCGTAATTGCATCTCTTTGTTGTTCTTCGCCTTAACCGAGCCGAACCCGGTTGAGAATCGTTATCACCAGAATTAACAACATTCAGTTTGGAACTAGGATCACTGTGAACATCCCAAGTCTCTGTTTGACCATTATTATGTTGGTGTCTTAATGAAGCATTTGAATCAGATTTTTCATCATCACTTAAAGCAGAGTTTACTTCAGTTTCTTTGGCTGTATTATCCACGGACTCAACCGACACCAAATCTGCTTCACGGTCCTTGTTTTTGGCTTTACATACAGAACAAAACAAACAAACAAAACACTCTGTTGGGTCAAAATTGTTTTACCCTTTTGACCTAATCGACATAAGAAACTTAAAAGGAGTGGTTGAAACAGTCAAAAACAAGAACTAATCTCGAAATTATGCTATCTTAGTTGAACTTTGTTCAGCTAAAGAGAAGATGAAAATGGAAACTAACCGCAAAGAACGGTTCCACAACCACCACACTGGAAAAAGGAGCAATCTTTAGGCTCTGGTAAGAGATTCTTGCACTTGGGACAACGAACCAGCCTTAGTTGGATCGTGGACTCGGCCATCACCAGAAGAAATTTAAACAAAATTGTCACTCAGCTTACAAGAAAGATACTAAATAACCGACTCAAGAAGATAAATTAAGAAGACTTGTTATTGCTGTCAAGTCTCTAACGAGATGAAGAAGATGAACAAGTCTCCTGGCCTTCATTCTTGAAACCAAAAGATAATAGGGAGAGAGAGAGAGAGAGAGAGAGACTCTAGGAAACTGAGATTTTCAACTTTCAAATCGATTTATTTTGGGCGGGCCAATCTACAAAGTGGGGACATTGTTTTCTAATTCTTCCCTTCTTTCACTTTCAGAGCCACCACCAAAGGAATGTAGTATTTTAAAGATTACCTATACCTTTTACTTTTTTTCCATGTTTTAAGTTTGGAATTCCATAGTGTGTAATTTGGAATTTACTTATTACATTAAAAAAGTAAGTAAGTGTAATGCTGGTTAAAGTTTAAACTGTAAGAGAATTACTATAAAAAAAATAACACTGAAGCCTGAAGGGATAGAAAAGTCAAGGTTAAGGTCAAAAGGCCAAACTGGTTCTGAGACAATAATAAAGGTAACATTAAATTGATGAGGGTGTGGTGGAAAGTGGTTAGTTGTCTATTTCTCATTTACTTTTTTTATATATAGTTCTACTGATTTTGAATACGAAGATTTGTCAAAAATTAAGATACGAAGATTTTTCAAAAGATTGAACGAGGGAAACGAATCAATCTTATTCCAATTTTTCATTCGAGAAAGAAACAAAGCAACAAACAAAAATTAGAAGATGGTCGTTGAACCGAAGGCTACACTACACTAGTATATATATAATTACTTTATACAAAAGGTAAAAGCAAATAGAGTAGCTTTTATGTTTTCACGCACTTCCCACTCAATAAGGTTTGTGCTTTGTACTAGGGATTGGATCCTAAATATGGGCCTCTAAGGGAGTTACCTTAAGCCCACTCGGAACATATGTATTTCTTTTTGCTCACTCTCTCTGTAACCTTAAGCCCACTCGGAACATATTTTTTACTAGGCAGAAAAAGTAAATAAATACCAACCAAAATCATTTATTATAAAAAATACAACTTAAATGATTAATAAATGTAGTTGGAATAAATCAATAATAGTTGTATTTTTTTAATAAATGATTTTTTAATAGTTGTATAATTTATAAATCATTTATTCCAATATCATTTATATTTAGATAATGTAGAAATTAATTTTATCATAGGAATATAAAATAACTTTATATATTTCGATCTTAACAAAAAACATTATCAGAATTTAATTATATTCCGATAATCTCTTTTCTATAGGTAGTACTACAGAGTTTCAGGCTATAAACGTTTTAAATTAACAAAGATCCTTAAACTTAATCAAGTGGTGGTGGTTTTCATTTGAGGAAGAGTTGCCTTGTAGCTTTAGGCCTAAGATCAGTTCTCTACAAATGTACTAAATCACTCTGTTTGACTAATCGAAAGGTAACGATTTAGACCCATTTGAAAATATATGGTGAGTGGGCTACTCGAAAACTATATTTGTAGTCGTACGTTATAGAAGAAAAAAAATCCTTACACAAAAGTTATATGGGAGGCTGGGAGCAAAATGAATTATTCCCAATTTATATCACAACTCAGTTTATCTTAAAGTAAGATCTCTGAAACAAACGCAATTTTCATCACACAAAACAACTCGAGAAAAAAAAGATTAAAACTTGCGTACATATTTTTTGAAAAATGACTTGCGTACATATTAGAAGAACAACTTATTGTAACAAGAATTACACGAAAAAAACTACAAGCAAACAATTTTATTGTTTTTAGTTAGCAAAAAGAAAAACAACCAAACGTTTTCTTCTTATTGATTCGTTCCTTCTTTTCGTCGTTCTTCTTTCCATTCGAATGTTTACTCGTGTTAATATAACGCACCTTCGTAGTCGTAGTCGACGCAGAGGAACACTCTTCGTTATTTTTATCCATCAAATCTCGTAGAGTCACACCAGACTTAGACTGCCGAGTGAAAGGAGATAAAGAAGGCATTAGTTGACGTTCGATGATGTGAGCAAAAGAGGCGAGTTCGTAAGAATCATAGAGAGGACTCTCACAGTCCCAGATTTTATGATCACGATTATCACTAATCTTTTCTTGCGAGTTAATTGCATGGACTCTTGTGTTTGTCATCGGTGAAAGACTAAAGTAGTTCTCTCAAAGTCGATATCTTAAGTGTTTAAAGGTTTTTTTTTTTTTTTTTTGCTTTGTTCATGTATCGAAGTTTGTTTGCTATATATAGGCCTGGACTGCTAACTTTTTGTGTGTATGTGTCAGTCTGTGTAAATAATGGCTATTTTTTGTTGTAAAATCAAGAGCTACATAATTGATAATTGTGGATAAATGTTCATGTATTTACTTAATAATACCCAGATTTTATTACTTTATTTATAAGAAATTACAGCTGTTATTTTTTCTTATTAGATTATTATTTTTTCTTTTTGGTAAGTTTCTTATTAGATTTTTTTAAAATAAGAAAATATCAATATATTCATTCCCCTTTATTTTTTTGACCTATCAACTGATACAGATGGCAAAGACTAGCAAAGACAAAGCCGGACCTGAGGGCAGTAGAATGAAACATTTCAATAGGGCCCCCACTTTTTAGGGGTCTAATCTTTTTTTTTTTTGTATGGTTATATATGATTATGTAGGAAAATTTAGTATAATATATATGTAAGAACAATAAATTTGTTGAGTATAATTTGTAGAAAAATATAAATTTAATTTGCTTTTATAAAGATATCACACTACAATGTTTTTAAAATAACCTTTTTGTTTAAATTATTTTTTTTACTTAATAGTTAATAATTTTATGGAAATTATAATGTTATTTTCTAATTTTGTATGTTTCTATATAAAAAAAAAATTTGGTCAAACATTTCTGAGAAAGTAATATTTAGTTTTCTAAATAAAGATCATGGTACGCTATAGTATTAAACAATCATATAAAGAAACAACAGATTTGTTATTAAAAAAACGTATGCAAATGCAATGAACCCATATGGTCTTGGTACTCCGATATGTTAAGGAAATATATCATCGTTCCTAGGAAAAAAATCTGAAAATATGGATAAAACCACTAATTGACTAGTTTGTACTTTGTACGAATATATAGCTGTCTGATTATATAATTTATAGTTTTTTATATAACGTGGAGTATAATACATACGTGATACGTACGTATTAATCCACTAAATATACGGTAGGTCGCTTGATCAGACATATGATTATATAAACATGAGAGTGGATAAATAGTAATATGTCCCCATACAACATATATAGTTAGCATCTAGGTTAGCATTTCCGCAGTTTGATATCATTATATTGGATTTACAATTTTACAAAGATCATCTTGTGGACCGATAGTAGATTTCTAAATTCAGTTTTCTTTGGTTTCACATCTATGAACTTTTTTCCTTTCCAATATTTTTAATTTATACCAAGCATTAGTTATTATGCTCAGACTTGTAACCAACTTGAATGACCATGCTTGTGTTATAGTAAAATACTATAAATAAAACATACGTCTTCAACTCAACTTATATATAAGCGAGTTGTTTGTTAGTGTTAGTGGACTACAGGTAAATCTTAGATTACTTTTCGTAATCAGTAGAAGTCTCTTAACAAACGTCTGTCCCACCAATATTAATGTCATAATCACGTATAGAGCTTCTCAGACAAAATCACACCACTATGTATTTTAGCTACTCAGCCTACTCCAGTTTTTATGATTCTTGATTTTCAGAAAAGCACCAAACTTTATGTCTAAATTCATTGATTGATCATGTTATTGGTTTTGATTTAATTACAATTTCAATTTTCAAAAGTAAATACTTTAAGTTTCAGTTAGGTTAGGTATTTTTATTTTTTGAATATGATTCGGTTTTCTAATAAAAAGAAAAAGGAAAACAGTATGGTGTTCAATTTGGATTCGGTTCGTATATCAAACTTTTAACTTGGTTCAGGTCAGATCGAAATAAATAAGATTATCCGAATGATATTCTCCAATCTTAATTGCAATCAAATTCGAATCTTGATTTAATTTTTAACAATAAAAAAAAGGTAACGTCACATCCGAAATCTATTTATTTCCCAAACACTGATTGCACAAAAAGCAAAGTAAAGAAGACCACTGTGATACATATATTTCTTCTATAAAAGATAGAAAGTTATTTCCCTTATGCTCAATTAAACAACGTAATAAACTATATTGACAATAAAGACAACAAAGACAAATGACAAACCAACTAAAAACCACTTTTCTTGATATCATCACAATGTTTGTTTAGTCAAACGCTGTGCTGAAGTAATTACTCACCACATTCTCACACAGAATTTGTAGAACCTTTGCATTACTTGGCTTCACACATCTTGGCATCTTAAACTGTCCAGCCGACGAACCAAGCCCTAGAAAATGTTCTTGAACCTTCCTGAAAGTTCCTTTCCCGACAACTTTCAGTTCTAACGGTCCAATAGTCTTGCATTTTCTGGAGCTAACGTAACCGGCATCGATGAATCCTCGGTCTAAACAGTTGCAGCAATCTTGAAGAACATCTTCGTTTGTTTCACCTGAAATCTCCCAGAATATAGCGTAATGCCCTGGATCTGTCGAGACATCGACGTGGCTAGAGAAGTCTATAACTTCAATCTTTTCTTCTGATAGTCTCTTTGCAGCTGACTCTACTGAAAGCTGCAGGTCTCGTTCTGTGTTCTTGTCGATGTTGATCGAGAGAATCAGGTTTCTCCTGCATATGAATTTTAGTTGGGGAGTGTTGTTGTAGAATCCTTCGACCTTTACCACATCTCCAAGCCGGTATCGATACAACCCTGTGCAATGTGGATCAAATGAGACACATAATATATAACACGAGTTTTGGACTTAAAACAACGTTATATATGTACGTACCTGCGTAATTTGTGATGACAACCTCGTACTCTTCTCCGATCTTGACTTCAGTTAGACCAACTGGCTTCTCCTGATCTCCTTCCCCTGTTTCAGACACAGGGAGAAACTCGAAATAACCGAGATTCGGAATCACTGCGAATGTAGCTTCCTCTGGAGACAACCTCGGTGTAACATTAGCAGCAATCCATCCTTCAGAGCTACCGTAGTCATGACTCACTAGAGGCAAATCTCCCGCGTAATGTCTCAGCTTATGCACATAGGGTTCCATGGAGCCAGTCATGATCCCGTAAACATACTTTGCGTTAGGGAAGAGCGCGGGAATCAGTCCGTACCAGTTGCTCAAACTCATACATTTGGTGCGGATAGTCTCGGCTAGTTCAGGGTTAGGTGTAAGCAGCTTGGACATTGCGGCACGCACTGATGGGACAGTAATACGGTTGCTTAGGACACCGTCTTTGATATCGGTAACAATCTCTTCCCAAACCTGTTCAAAGGTTCTAAACGCGTGAACTATACCGTGAGCAAAGACTGCAAAGACGTACTGAACTTGGTCTCGGAAGAGGATTCCGGACAAGAGATGGCAATACAAGGCTTGATGGACATCAGGACTAAAGAGAACTTCGTCAGGACTACAAGAAGGAGACGTTATAGATTTCATCCCGGCTTTGAAGTTAGGGTTCCGGTAAACGTTTGTGGTTGCGGTTCCTACGGGGACACCTCCGGTTGATATGTACTGCTTGCTGCTGAAGATAAATTGCAAAGCTCTTCCATTGTCGTCAATTGGAAATTCTCTGTTACAAGAGAAAAAAAAAACATAACATGTTAAGGGCTTAAGGCATAGAGTCGGTGGTAATTACATCCTTGGTTGCTCTGTTCATGTGAATGGGTGGAACAGAGAAAAGTGTATTAATGTGGGGAACACAATCACTAATCCACTATACCTACCTGTTTCTGAAGGCAAAAGCAGTGCGAAACAGTTGTAATGTGTTCTCCATTAACTCATCAGTGAAAGGAATAAACTTTGGACGGCCTTGACTAGTTCCAGAGCTGTTGATTGATTATAAACACAACAAAAGATTCATTCATTCATTAATCTCTGGTAAACAGAAATAAAGAAGAGAAAGAGAGATGTATTGAACGGCAAGTAAGTTAGAGATAGAAACCTCAAGGAAATGGCAGGAACAGGGTGGCCAGTGAGAATAGGTGAAGTGTCACCATCGACCATTCTTTTGATGTAAGGCTCTAACTCAACATCAGTGACTAAAGGGACCATAGATTTGAAAGCCTCTTCAGGGTCAGTGGTGTTTCCATCGAGACCAAAGTTTTGTAAGTAGATGGCGGATTTGTTCTTGAGTAGAATATCTTTCAAGGTTTGTTTCTGGACTTGATCAGCGTTTCTTGTCATTTCCTCGAATTCATCAATTACTCTGTTCATGTCGAAAGTCTCAACCTTCTCCAACATCCTAAATTAGAAACCAATAAAAAAAAAAGTGATCAGATTCTGACAGAATTGCAGAGAGAGAGGGACAGAGAATGTAATAACGAAGAAAGAAACTTAAAGGTCTTTATGTTTCAGAGCATCTATAAAGGGAAAGTTTTTTAAAAAAAAATTCTTACAACAGAAAAACCAAAAAGATTTCTGGAACAAAATTATTCGAAACTTTATAGCAGTTTTTATTTTTTAGAAAGGGAGCTAAAACGGTTTAGCGGAATCTACGTGAACTCTTCTTAATCTGATGATGACTCGGGGAAACCTCGTTATCGAATCGAAACTAAGCAAGGGAGGAATCACGAATCCAAGGGTTTTCTTTTTTTGGTTTTGGAGAGGAAACCCAATAGTTATTTTTTTTTGTTCAAGAAGTTATAATCAGACATCCAAATCAGAATCTTTCAGATTGAAGAAGTAAGAAGAGAGAACTTTTGGAATCTATATATCTGAACAAGAAGAAGAAAAAGTCAACGAGGTCGGAACCGGAGAAATCAGGAGAGTGTTTTTCTTATTTTCCCGATCAGAAGAAACGAATTAGTAGAGAATAATGAAAGCGTAAAGTTTAATATCAAGATTAAAAAGAAGAAGTTAGAAAAGAGTACCTTGTTTTGTTGTTACTGCGAGCTCTCTCTGTGTTGTGTTATTATAGCTTAGTGGAAGATAGAAAGAGAGAAATAGGAAAATAAAGTTGAGTGTGATTATGGAAAGTCAAGAGATAGCTGTGAAATTTATAGACAAATCATTTTTTTTTTCTTTAAAAGAAAAAAAAAAAAAAAAAAAAAAAAGAGGACGGAGGAGGAAAAGAAAAAAAAAGAAAAGATGATGTCGAAGGCGATAGATTAGTGAAAGCCGTTAGTTACTTTGGCTGCTCTCTTTTTCTTTTGTGAGTGTGTGTGTATCTCCTCAGTTTTAGCCGATGGGATCTCTCTCCTTATTTTATTTTTTTCTCCGACCAGATCTTTTTTTTTTTCGTTCTTGATATGAGTTGTGTCCAATCCGTAAAGTGATTTTCTTGATTTTAGGACCAGCGTCAGATAATGTCATTTTGTTACTTGGTTCTTCTTCTCTATTACTGTTATCATAAGGCTTTGTGTGGACGCGCATTTTCATGTTACCCCATACCATGAACCAAAAATAATCGCATGTGGACTACTTCTTTTTCTTTCTTTTCCTTACATTTTGAGTGTTTCAAATCTTTATTTTATCAATAAAAATTATACAACCTTATTAACTCTCTCTCTCAACCGTAAGTAGTTTAGGAAAGAGGCAACTTGTGTTAGGAATATCATTAGACTAGTTTCTTTAATTATTCAGTATTGGTTTAGTGACTTTTTATTTACTTAAAATACATGTAATGGTTTCACCAGCAACACATTTTTTTTCTTTATGAACAAAAGAAAAAATACATAATATTTCGTTAACAAATTTCCATGCATATATAGTGTCATAATTTATTCAAGACGAGAATCATAACATGTTAAATTATTTCACCTCTTCGTCGCTGTTTGTTTTTGTTTTTATCTGACAAAAACCTCTTTGTCGTTGTTTATAATAATAACAAATCTGAATTAGTCAAAACGTGGTCATTTATGATTAATTCACATTACAATCCGGTGGTATAAACACAAAGTATATTTGTTGAACTTGACGGTAGGCTGTAGCCCTTTGATTATAGGCTTACGATCAATGTTGATTTTGGTGTCTTTTTTAGTATTACATAAATTACACGATGACCACAGGTTTATATTATAAGCAACGACGAAGAGGTTTTTAACAGAGATTTTTTTTCAAATATACTACTGTATTAGATTAGTTTTTTGAAGAAAAAAAAAACACTGGGGTCGTAGACAAAAAATGTAAATCATATTATTAGTTCCTCGCACATGTTTTCATTAGTCATTTAAACGATTCATAAAGTATATGAGGTTTCATAAGTTTTTGTAATTTCTACTAAAATCAGTTCCATCGTATCTTCTTCTTGAGTTACAAACAAAACAAAATTCCAATAACCCCTTTCTATCGCATGGTTGAACAATACTTAGGTTCACCCCTAGGGGTGAACCTCTCCATTCACCCCCTAATAAAATAAGGCAATAAAATCTGTATACATTATTATAAAATTAAAAAACTTAAACCGCACTTTAATAAACCCAAACCGACATATATAAAATCTAAACCCTAACCATCTCATTTGTGAACCCAAACCGTATATAATTTCGTTTTACTTATAAAATCTAAACCCTAACCATCTTATTTGTGAACCCAAACCGACATATAATTTCGTTCTAATTGTGAAATCTAAACCCTAACATCTCATTTGTGAACCCAAACCGACATTTTATTTTGTTCTACTTGTAAAATCTAAACCCTAACTATCTCATTTGTGAATCCAAACCGACATATAATTTCATTCTAATTGTAAAATCTAAACCTTAACCACCTCATTTGTAAACCCAAACCGACATATAATTTCGTTTTAATTGTAAAATCTAAACCCTAACCACTTCATTTGTAAACCCAAACTGACATAATTTTATTCTAAGTTTAAAAATCTAAACTAAGCCAATATTTAACTTTCCTTAATTAAAAGTATACAGAATTTGTTTCCTTAATTTGGTTTGCTTTTTAATTTAATGTTAATTTATTTTTGAAATAAAATATTAGATGGAAGATTCTGATTGGCTGAGAGAAGAAGAGGTGAATGGAGAGGTTCACCCCTAGGGGTGAACCTAAGTATTTTTCCGCATGGTGTGTTTATTTGCGTACAAGTGAAACTCTCATTTTAATGAAGCTGAGGAACAGAATTTTTTCTTTTTGAATCTAATGTTAAATTATATTCAAAGAAAAAATAAACTGGTTACAAAGCTAGTTTAAACGTTAGGACGAATAAACTTGTTACTAGCTGAGGAACAAAGTTTAGTTTGAATAAAATAAAACATATGATGAATCTCTGAGAAACAAAATATAAGAAAATATAATAGATGATCTTTTATTTTCTCAATATATTCTTCATTTCATTCGTCAAATTCATACAACTTTATACCGAGAAAATTATGAACTGATTGAAATCTGTAGAAATTTTCATTTGAAAGACGTTCACAACTTTTTTTTTGTTGTTGTTGACTGAAGAAGTGTAAACATTGTCTACATGCATGACAAGTCAACACAAAACTCATAAGTATTCCCCAAGGCTCATCATTAATGTTTTGAGGTAGAAACAAAAAAAAATATTGTACATACATGCATACAAAATTTTATTGTTGACCTTTCATATATTTTGTTTGTGATCTAATTGCTTATCAAGATCTAATATATAGTATATAAAAAAAAATAGAAAGATTTAAGGGACAACAACTAAGAAAAACAATTATGTGTGGAAATTAAATTTTAATACTCTAATATTAAAGTTATGAGTTATATGGATCCAAATCCAACAATCGGATTTTGTGTATTATTATAGTCAAAAGCAAAACACAATGACACTGATATTCTAATCGGATTATCGTAGTGATAGATAGACTCATTAGTTGATAAGCTTTCTTAACTTTTAACGTTTTTACACGGGGAGGAGTGTCTGACTGTCTGTAAATTGGATAAGCAGAAAAATATCCTTCGGAACCGCACGTAGTTAAAAAAAGAACCCAAGTGCGTTTTGTGCTTACACGTCGCGAGTGCCGTCCAGTTCGATTTCGTCTCGGCTCTTAAATATATTTGTCGGTCACATTCTTTACGTTCTCTCTCTTTTCTCCTCCAATTGTTTCGTGAAATTACAAAGCGTGCCTTGTTTTGCGTAGTAGGCTCCACATATACGCGCCCACAACCTTTTTTTTTATTTTTTTTGTTGGTTATTTAATTTAAAAAATCTGAAGTCAGGTCTTTTAACAGATTAATTAGTGACGCATTAATTACTTAATAAACATTGTTTATTGCTGTCAAATGAAATAAATCGTATTTAGATTTTTACAAAAGTTCCTTTATTTTATCTGTAACCTAAAACTATTTTTATTTAATTTAAATGATTAATTGCTTATTCTGATGTTTTAAAAATTGATGTGAATCTGTCAAAATGACATTTTTTTGTTAAACCAATAGAGTACTGTTTAATTTATTGTTGTTGTGGATTAGTTTAATTTAAGTTTGATTTGCTTTTACTTTTAAGCACAAAGTAAATTAATTCTTACACGCGTTTGATGTCATACTGATATTGGTTGTGGTTTAAATATTTGTTTTTTTTTTGTGTCCCATATCGCTGTAGATGAATTAGTTTTGAGTATTTCACATTTCAAATTTTGAGCGAACAGTAATAAGTTTATGGATGAGATGTTAAAAAAAAAAAAAAAGTAATAAGTTTATGGATGATTTCATAAATATCATCGTCACTGTAAATGTTGTTTTCTCCACCGGTCGTCCCCACTACGACGAACAATAGTTTTTACCCTTGACCGTTATATGGCGTAATCATTATTAGTTAAACCTTAAAATCATGATTAAAGTCATTACATTTACCTCCGTCAACCACAAAATATTAGTAACATATAATTTTTTTGGCATCCATTATAACATAGAACTTATGTATAAACCTTGGTATATAATTTATAGCAGAAAAAAAAGGCGACAAGAAAATTTTAGTTAGTTTAGCTTTTGAGTTGTGCGAATACGTAAGCGTCCTCACGTTCCATACGGCCTAACGTGCAGCTTGATACAAGTGATTATGATAAGACGAACAAGTAAACGACACACAATTTCTGCAATAAGCATAGTTATCTCGTTTAATTACGACAAATATTAGTGTCTCTATACGTTTGTCATTAATTAGTACATCGAATATGTTTTGCGATTTTACTCATAGTGGACACGTGGATGTTATATTATATGTTGTCTCGTTTTCTAGACGTCTTTTACGTTGTTTAGCTTTACAATTAGCCAATGAAATCAGAAATTAGATATCAAAATATCCGCAAATTATTCCTGAGTTAATATCTATATGAATGTGACAGCTATAATATCCTGTTAAACGACTCAGTATACAGCAATTTATAAAAACGTATATCTATATATTTATTTTATAGACCAAACATGTAATCTAGCTAATTGCTTGTACTAATTAATAACATTGATGATGTGTTCAGCACTCAAAATCAAACTCTCATATATGATGCATTGACAAAAGAAAAAATGTAAACAACCATTCCGGATACTTTCTTCCTCGTTACTAAAATTCCAGTCATAAAAAAAATACCAGTCTAGGTCAATTAATAATTTAAAGTTTGCTTATAACTTCATATAATGAGATTTTTTAACGTTGACAATGTTATTGGTATATATTTAAAATTATCAATCTTTTTGTTGAGAATTTACAAAATCCTAATTTAAATCTCGGAGGTAATAATTAGTAATAGTATTCACCAGGGCTTTACATTTTATGACGTTTGAACCATTTCCTTGTACCACGTCAAATCGTTAGGAAAAGGGTAGTCTTATAATTTGCATTTAATAAACATAAACCAATCAAACAATTGAATGAAAAGGTAAAGGGTGGTAAAGGAAAAGTTTCATGAACAATAAAGTACACATATAGCCGTAATAAGAGCTCGTGAAGACTGAAGATTCACGCACGTATCAAATGATTGTTCCTTAACCCTGTTTGACATTTTATTAGAATACCATATTCTAGATGTTATATCCACCTTTATTAATGCGAAAATATGATATTTGTAACTCTTTATTGTATTAAAATTTCTTTTAAATGGTAGATATATTAAATTTGTTTAACAGACACATAGAAGATAATACCAAAGGGAAAACAAAAAAGATTATACTATATAACAAGAGGAAAAGAAAAGATAATAAATAAATGGATGAAATTTTATAAAATGTCATAATAATGGAGACCGTGTCATAACTCATTATAGTGACGAACCCAAACTAATCTTATTGCATAGTGACCAAAAATAGGTTTTGCGAAAACGACCCCTCATTTATTACGCAATTCCGTTTCCGGCCACTTTTTTTATAATCCCTTTTGATCGCTTTTTTGTTTGTTTTCTAGTCATCATCTTCTCAAATGCCTCGTGTGAACATCTTTTCTCTTAGACGGCTAGCCGAAATTTTTTAAGATGTAACACTTTAAACTCAACAAATTAAAATTTTCGTCATTTCCAAAAAGCTCTACCATTACATTTAAACGTGTTGTATATAAAATACGCTATACCGTTGTGTTATGTGTTTTAAATTCAGGTTATACGTACGTACTCTATATGGAACATTAATTCGACCGACCGTATCAAATTATTATAAGAAAATTTTAATTCTATAGACTTATTAAAAAAATTTAATTTTAATTATTATAAGAAAATTTTAATTCTATAGACTAAAAAAATAAAGCTTGCCAGAGTTTAAATTTTATAAGAAAATTATAAGAAAATTATTATATGCTAGTGAATTTGGGTTTTAGATTCCGAGTCCGCCGCACGATTATTGTCGCTCAGGGTCAGTGTGCCGATCCGAAATTTTTACGTGGGTGCTGTTTACTAATTCTAATTTAAATTTACATTGTTTAAATATCTCATGTTGACATGTTGTGAGAAATACCAAAAAAATACTTAAAAAAGGTATGTGGATTAGGTTGTGGACGTCAGCTACTCAGCTACTAATTTAATACTAATGACCGATTAAGAGAAAGATTAGGTAGAGGTCATTAGCTGTTAATCATGCTGCATATTAATTGTGGTTGTGGTTCGTCGAAGAAGAATCTCCCTATAAATCTCATAATGATTTACGAATCCGAAATAGATAAATAAGAGGTACGTACGTAGGAGGAATTTCATGTTGATGTGGAATTTCAAGTATTATTAATCTTGATGTCATATAACTTCCTGAAACGTGTACTAAGACAACTGCGAGTATAAAGTAAAAAACTAAAAAGAACATTAACATACATACAGTAGTAGAAATTTTGTTGGTTCGTTGATATGTTGATCTCTTAATACCTATTAACTTATTGCTAACTAATGGAACTTTAAAACATATGTATCGTCTTTGAATAAAACCTCATACCTCTTGTTTATGTCGTATACTCGGAAATCTTATTTTTGTTTACGTGGTTGTTAACATATTAGTTAACATATTAACGTCTATACATACTTTCATATAGTTAGCCAGCCACCGACCATTGTAGACCTCTTAAATCTCCTTTGTACCTATATGAAGGATTTTACTTTTTATAGTAGCAAACCGCGTAAACAAAAAAATATATATAATCAAGAAAGTAGTCAAGTACTATTTCGCCAACCGCACAAAATCATCGAACGCTATTTCTTCACCGTATAGCCACTTCATCCTATGATATCTCTTGATAGGTGATGAAAACCATCAACATTATTCTGCTACCTCTGAAATCTACATATAAACATGGACAACATTTAATGGTCATCATGATCAACTAGATAATTCATAATAAAAATTTTGGTTAATAGAGCGAGTAATCATATTCTCAACAACTTCAATGTTGACCTAGTGTTATTGCATATTTAGCACGATCGCATTGGAGACGTGAGGCCTTAGCGAATCTTTCCAGCGTATCCATAATCTGGTTGTAAGCAGTTTGCTTCGAGCACTGGTTTTTATCTCGTCTCCTTAATTGAATACCCGGTCGATATCATGGGTTGTGAATTGTGATCGTAATTTAACACCATTTCATTATGCATTAACATGTTTATTAATTATTTTCATTGGCATGCATTTGATCCACCACTAAGTTAATTTATGCAATGTTTAGGTTAGAATTACATTGAATTTGCATCTCTTCTATATATAATGATACAAGATTTGATACATCTCCGTTACAAATTAAATGATATATACTTGCTTACATTTAATTACGCCAAAAAAATATCTTAGAGTTTCTTTTCATCTTTAAATATAGCGCTCACGCAATAACAAAATTTCGATAACGATAGAATAGAGAACTGTATTCATCTTCTGGGGCAATCACAGGTGAGGCATGCGCCTTCACATTTTCCTGTAGTGCCTGCGCATTATAGTCATAAACAAGAACATGAGCAGCTATAAGCAAAGAATCTAAACATTTTTAATTTCTATAATTTTTTCTAACCTGAATTCTTTAGCCATGGGATGAAGCACATGCGTCCTCTTCTCCATCAGCTTTGTTTCCTTTATAAACCTCTTGTTGGCACGTGCTCTAGACTCACGAGCATCGTGTGCAAGTGCAACATGATGATCTCGTCTCTCTTTCTCCAAACCATTCTCATTGTCGTCGTCGTTCTTTGTACAAAGTTGAGAAAGAAGCACCACCATGAGATTTACATCCATGAGAGAAGTTTTCTCGTCTTCTCTTTTCTTGTCATCATCGTGTTTGCGATTAGCTTCGCGAGACGAATCCATAAACCAAAAAAAAGAAAAAGACGCAAACAAAAAAAGAAAGATACAATTATCGAGGAAGAACGCTATAATAGTCCCTAAATTAGCCGTCATTTAGACAAGAAACCCTCTCTTATTGTGGCCATTCATAGTAAACTACGTTTTTAATAAATTTACAATTTTTTTGAATGGTAATGGTAATTTTCCCCTCTTGAAGATTCGATGGTAGCTAGAGAAGTAAAGATTCTAAAAAATTTCACTAGTCACTACGATATCTTCTTTTTTTTTTTTCAACAACAGTTTATATGAAAAAAAAACTCAGAAGCAGGCCATTTTGTAATGAAATGGGCTGAGCCCATTAAGTGTTGTATATGGTAATGTTAGTTTATTCGTAAAAAGGGCGTGGCTTATTAAGCGCCACAACTTTCACGTGATCCCTCTTCCCTCGAATTGCGAATAAGATTAAGCGACGTCGACGTGTTTTAATCTCCTCCTCTTAACAAATATCCTCTAAAAAGAGATTACTTCCCCCATGCAACATTCCTAATTTATTATTACCAATTCTACCCTTTACAGACCAAACATATGTGCTTTACCAAACAAGTGGCATTGTCCGTAAATTAGACCAAAAAACAGGACCGTCTCTATAGCTGATGTCACTAATTAAAATGATTATCAACGTAATCTGGTCTCATAATCTCCCTCTCTCTATTTAAACTAAACAAAAAAACAAAACAAAAAAAATATAATAATTGGGCAGCCAAGACGAAAAAATCTTTCTCTTTTTTTGCATAAAGTATAAAAAACTAAATAAAATAATGTTCGAAAAATTGTCCGCCAGAATAAAAGAAAAGGTATATGATTTTGATATGTGGCTTCAAAGCCTAAAAAATAACAATTTTTAAAAAATTAATAAAATTAAAAAAATAAGGAATGAATGAATGAATGAAGAAGAACGAATGATGCGAACTTAGAGAAGAAGAGATTCATATTGTGTTTTCTTCTACTAGAAGAGATAGAGATTACAACAAAGTTTATTATAGCCTCACACGCTCCTTTCTTCTTCTTCTTCCTTCTTTCTTCTTCTGTGTGTTTTGAATTTTGCTTTGTTCAAGAAAGGTTTCTTCGGTTCTTCTGTCTCCACACAGTTTGGAATCACCGCTTCGCTGTATGATCTGAATTTGTGATCTCTCGGTTTCTGCGAACTTCATCGTTGTAAGCGATTTGATTTTTTTCCGTTTTCTCCAATTCTTTTGTTTATTGTTCTGATTAGCTGCCTGAGATTACGCTTATGGATACGTTTCGGGATCAGTGATTAATTATGTTTTTTTTAACTAGTTTTAGTAATCTGAACATGCAGCATGAATTTAGTAATAATAAGTAGGGTTTTTTTTAATTTGCTTTCTTCTTCTTTCTATCGGTTTGAGATTCTGATACGATTCGATTCTGATGATGATGATTTAGGGTATGGAGGCTGTAGATTCATGTTATTATTAATCTGAACTACATGTGGATGCCTGTTATGGAAAGAGTTGGTGAAGAGACAGTTGCGAGTAACAACTTACAATTGAAACCACGAGTCGTCGATGATGTTCCTTGTAAGCATCATAATAATAACATGGTGACTGATTCTGAAACTGTTAATGATTCTATGAGAAGTGATTGTCCTGGGAGCTCTGCTCATAGGAATCTTGTTGATATCACTACTAAGCCTCCTCCTCCTGAGGATTCTGCTGCTGCTGCTGCTGCTGCTAATAATAATAATAAGCTTTCTGTTGAAGAGTTGACGTTGGGAAACTATAGGATGGTTCAAGGGATGGATAGTTCTAGGGCTGCTGCTGGCAAGTTTGAGCATCTCTACCGTCTTGCTAGAGGGTCTTCTTATAAACCAGGAGATGTGGATCTTGATCATTCTTCTCAACCTCGTGACATGGATCAGATGTTGTCAAAAATCAGACAACAGCTTGCTGGTGCTCCTTCTGAGAGGCAAAACCTTAAACCTTTTATGACTAGGAGGACCGAGCAGAATCTTGAAGCTTTTTCTGAACGTTTAAGAGCAGCTGGTGAGAACAGCATCATGAGAGCTCCTGCTTTGATCGGTGAAGGTGTCCAACTTAAATCCCCTGTGAGTTCTTCCAATTTTTCTCAGTTGTTACTTAAAAGAGCTATGAAAGGGAAAGGTGTTGTTGGAAAAACTCAGGAGACTCCTCCTGAGTTTGTCTCTGATCCAGATTTCGCTAGCAAGGAGAAAAAGTCCCCTATACCTCACGAAGTGTTGACTCCAAAATCAAGTCCCAAAGGAAATGGGATTGTATCACATGGTGCTGCTGGGAATCATACTAAATCTTCCAGTGGGATCAGTTTGAGGGAGTTTCTTCGATCAAGTAATGCTAAACGAGAGAAAAGACATGGTATTTGTCTGTTTAGGCAGCTGGTGGAGCTAGTTGACTCAGCCCATTCACAAGGATTATTCTTGCTAGAATTGAGACCATCCCTTTTTATGTTAGTCCCATCCAAGAAACTTAGATATATTGGTACATTTGGAAAGAACGATCTAGACTCAGATGTTGACGAAGATTTGAATAGGAGGAGGAGGCCAGTGGTTCATGAATCATCATCTAATGGAGGTAGGGATTTGAGGAAAAGAAAAATGGACTTGCATGTGGATTCTCCAGGGAATCATCAGCTTCAGGCCACTTCAACCGGAAGACCTTTCAAAAGAAAAAGCCCTGTGATTGATTTGAATGTGGTTGATGCACGTAATCCTGACAGTTGCGAACTCCAACAGCAAAACTATATAAAAAATTTAAGTGTGTCTTCAATGACGAAAAAACAGTCTATGTCTACATGGCTAGAAGAGCAGTGGTATACTTGTCCAGAGGAGATAAATGGAGAAGATATCGGAGAAAAGTCAAATATATATGCTCTTGGTGTTCTTCTGTTTGAGGTATGGACAAATACCTGTTTTATTAGCTTTCATAAGATTTTAGTGTACTTGCTTGTTTTTTTTACCACAAAGGATGTAACATATCCAGCTTAATTGTTTTTATTTCTTTCATCTTCTGTCCCTGTGCTATAGCAGGTCAGGCTTTAGGTAGTTTTCATTTCTATTTTACAGTCTTTTATTCGCATTTGTGATGTTTTTTAGTCGAGCTTGACCTTTGAACGGCAGAGCTAGTAGTATTTGATCCTTTCATGTGAAAACGCTTACTGACATCTCTAGTTTAACTGTTGGTTGTTTCAGTTGCTATGCCATTGCGAGTCGGGTGAGATGCATGCTGCAATGATGGCAGATTTACGTCATCGGATTCTCCCTCCAACATTTCTCTCAAAATACCCAAAGGAAGCTGGATTTTGTCTTTGGCTTCTACATCCTGAACCCGCCTCCCGACCAACAGCCAGGTATATACTTGAATGCTACCCTGAAATAAATCATGTGGAGGAATATTTACTAGGAGTTGTACAAAGGAAAATGTGTGGACTATTAGCAAAAATAGTATGAATTATCAAAAATAGTATAGACGACTATTAGCAAAAATAGTCGTCTCTAAGATTTCTATGCTGGATGCAGATAAATTGGCATGCCACTGTATGAATTATCTTCTTGTTTCTTTTTCTATTCTCAGTCTCTTCTTTTTCTGTGACAGAGAAATACTAAAGTCAGAGTTGCTAGGCGAAGATAATTCAGTTACATCGACAGCTGCTGATGAGGAGATATCTGAGCTGTTACTTCATTTTTTGTCTTCACTAGAAGAGCAAAAGCAGAAAAAAGCATCCAAGCTTATGCAAGATATCCAGACCTTGGAGGATGATATTAAGGAGGCCGAGCGAAGATATTCTTCTTCAAATGCATCTCTGGTGAGATCTCATGGAGCTATTGAAAGAAGAGTCCAATTATCTCCCCTCAGCGAGCGCTGTACAACTTCTGGTGCCTTGTTTGTACCAACTGCTAATACAGCAAGGCTGATGAGTAATATCCGTCAACTTGAAGATGCATATTTCTTCATGCGATCACAAATCAACTTGTCGAGTTCTGCTGCTAGTGCCCGTTCTGATAAAATCATACTCAAGGACAGGGACAGGTGCTCTGAAAACCAAAATGAGAATCAGGATATGAGAACCAAAGGGAAATCTTCTGATCAACTGGAAGTGTTTTTTGAGGGGTTGTGCAAATATGCTCGGTATAGCAAGTTTGAAACTTGTGGGACAATAAGAAGTGGAGACCTTTTAAACTCTGCAAGTGTAGTCTGCTCATTGAGTTTTGACCCTGATGAGGAACACATAGCAGCAGCTGGGATATCAAAGAAGATCAAGATTTTTGACTTCAATGCATTTATGAATGAATCTGTGGGTGTTCATTATCCACTAGTAGAGATGGTCAACAAATCTAAATTAAGCTGTGTTTGCTGGAATAGTTACATCAAAAACTACTTGGCCTCGACTGACTACGATGGTGTAGTTCAGGTGCGTATAGAATTTAACTGATTCACCTATCTGTGTCAAGTTTCGAATCTTTTGTCCATCGTCATCTGTTGCACGTTAGAATCTATAGGACCAACCTCCTGTGCTTTTTCTTCCTGTATGAGATGTGGTCATGTTAATCTTTGTGATAGAATAGAGAAATTGAGCTGTTTAAGTGAGAGTGAAATACATTTGTATGGTTACACATGATTCTTACAGTATGGTACTTGGTGAGTGCAGATATGGGATGCCGGGACTGGACAAGGATTTTCGCAGTACACAGAACATCAGAAGAGAGCCTGGTCAGTTGATTTTTCTCCATCTGACCCAACAAAATTTGTCAGTGGAAGTGATGATTGTTCAGTGAAGCTTTGGAGCATCAATGAGGTACGGCTCTTACTCATATCTCTTAATATTCCAAGAAGTTTTATGTATATCAACCTGCTGTTTTCTCTTACTTATGGATTAGTATACTCCTGAAGTTATGATTCTCTTTTTAGACTTATGACTATCCAAACATAGTGGAACTTATATTTTTCTCTGGTGGGATATGCAGAAACGGTCATTAGGCACAATCTGGAGTCCAGCAAATGTGTGTTGTGTGCAATTCTCTTCTTATTCGAATCACTTATTGGCATTTGGATCAGCTGATTACAAGGTTTATTGCTATGATCTTCGGTATGTCAAAACTCCGTGGTGCACATTGGCTGGCCATGAGAAAGCTGTTAGCTATGTCAAATTTATGGATTCAGAAACCATTGTTTCTGCTTCCACTGATAACTCTCTCAAGCTTTGGAATTTAAATAAGACAAATTCCTCTGGTTTATCTTCTGGTGCTTGTTCATCAACGTATAAAGGACATACAAATCAGAAGGTTAATCCCAGTTCCTTTTTAATACCTTTAACACTTTATCCGACATCATTAGTTGTTCTGATGTGTAATCTTGTACCTGCGCAGAATTTCGTCGGATTGTCGGTTTTGGACGGATACATAGCCTGTGGTTCAGAGACGAATGAGGTATCTATCATATCATCAACACAAAATCTCAACCTTTAGTATACGTTTTTTGTCATCCAACCTTAGTATATGTTAGATGTGCGCAAAGGTGCCTTGAGTTGTTTTCATTGACCTTGATGATATGAATATTATAGTTAGTAATGACTTATATAAAAGCATCCCTCTTTACTTTGATTTTGCATCTCAGGTGTATAGTTACTATAGATCCTTACCGATGCCAATGACTTCATACAAGTTTGGATCCGTAGATCCCATTTCTGGAAACGAATACTTTGATGACAATGGACAGTTTGTGTCGAGCGTCTGCTGGAGGAAAAAATCAAATATGCTTGTAGCTGCAAATTCTACAGGAAACATGAAGCTACTGAAACTTGTTTGACAACTTGGCTTTTTCACACAACAGGCACTGCACTATTTGAGTAAGTCGTTCTTTGGACAATTCTCAAAACCTGATCTCTTGAGTCTGAGTCTAGGGCAAAACAGTTTGACTTTGAAGCAACGTTTTTGTCCTAGATATGATGATCCCATATGACCAAAACAGGGATTCGAAAATCTTGAAGAAGTTGAAGCAAAAATAGTCTATGATCGTATAATCTGATTCTTCTTCCTGTACGTAATTTTATATATGATATGATTGGAGATAAACTTCTCAGATCCTTCAGAAGCGATTCAGATTTGGTCGGCATCAATGTGTAATGATGAGAGGTATATAACTGTACAAGTATGTTCCCATTAGCTTAATTATGTAATTGTTGTTGAAGATTCACTGTATTAAGAGATAAATAGAGAGAAAAGAGGTCTCTGATTATTATTTCTCCGTTTGAGTAAATCATCCATTAATCGCATGGCTACCTCTCTTCTGCATATTTCAGAATTTGTGGTTTCAGATTCAATGTTGTTAGAAAACATTTACTAAAGAATTTTCGAAGAGTTATATGAGAATGAAGAACCATTAAAAAAAAACACAGTTTTGGGCAGAATTGTTTGAAATAACTAAAAGTTTTGTACACATACGATGTTGTATTGTTGTTAGTGGTGGTCATTCAAACTCAAATCTCTAGGAACACAAGGCGTTGATGAAGGAAGACACATGAGTTAATTGGCTAATTTTTATATTATCTATTATTCTAGTTAATCTCCAAATCATGAATTCGCATGTTCTTTGTATCTATGTCCAATAAGTAAATGTACATTGTATGATCAAGAGGAAAATAAGGAAGATGAAAATGATTGCTTGATGGCGTGGGTTTAGGCCTTTTAGCCAACGTTTCTATTTGGATTCGAACCCTCTGCTTTCGTGAGAGACTCTCTTTGTCTCTTCTTGTTTCATTTTTCTTTTTTTGTACTTCAACTTGAGTCAATCATCCACTTTGGTATATCATTATGTCCATGTGACCTAATAATACTCGCTTCTCTTCTTCGTTGTTTTAAGAAAAACATTGTTTATAAATACAAAACATTATCCTTTCTTCGAAGCAAAATCTTAAGATTTTGGTGCTATGCTCTCTCTTGCAAGTTATCTTTCACATCAGACAGGTAAGTGTCTTTTGAAGATTCCCCTTGTAACAAGTCCGGACAAAGAAAAGAAGACTTCATTTTTTTATATTCAATGTAAAATGAATCTAACATTTTAATCATCACTGACTATCAGTTTTTTGGCCCTAGTAGTTCCATCATCTTTGTTCTGCCATGCACATACCATTTTCTGATATTATTTTGTTAAATACTAAAGATGAATGAATTATTCCAATGGAATATTGGTAACTAGCAAGACTTGACAAAAAAACTTTGGTAAACATAGAAATTGGAACCAAGAGAGGCAAGTTGGGTTGACAGGGCACATGCATGGTTGCTTCAAACAATCCCATTACGTCATATTTTTCACTGTCCCTCTATTTCAGCCTATTTGTGATGATCATATCTCTATTCTCTTTCTTTGAAAAATTCAAAAGAGTATCATGATTAAAGGTTGCTAGAGAGACCAAGAGGCATTGAACTATTTAGCGTCAACACACACATGTGACTCACTCATGCATGTGACTGTTTCCTTTTGGAGTTTTCTCAATTCATTCTGAACCATTAATTTGAATTTTGTATGTTTTTATTTTCCCATCGAAAAAATAGTATAAGTTGTTTGTTGATAAAAACGTTATACGATTTCCCAAATTTGAAAAGGAGAGAGACCCTACATTATATCCAACTGCAACAATGCATGTTCTTCCCAGTAATGTTGAAAAAGATAATAATATTTTACAATGATTAGATATGTAACTGATCCAACGGCTAATTCCTCTTTACTACCGTTTGTAAATTAGCCACCTAATAAAGAATGAATCAATTATTAAATTTACAACAAATCATTCATATTGTCGTACATTCAACAACCGAGGTACTCCAAATTAAAATAGTAGTCAAGCACACTCATATATAGTAGTATATTTTTAATTGATCAACTTGCAAAAGAAAGATATACGGAATGCTAAAATCATTCGTAAAAACACTTCTATACATAAACTGATAAACAGAAACAGCAAAATTTAGGTAAAATATAATAACAGCATTCATCACGAGATATAATTGTTTTCTCCTGACACCCACATGCATGTGAGATACGATAAATCTATTTAAAAAAAAAAATCAAAACGTTAGCAGATTAACCGCTAATCACGCTGATCAACACACCTACTAGCTACTACTTGTTTGTTAGCCGGTAAATTAATCGAGAAAAAAAAAAACTCATTGCAGAACAAAATAATTGAATATCACAAAGAAAGAAAAAAATGAGTGAGTGAGTCTGCTGAGTCATGACGAATAAGTCCAGTTTGGCTGCCAGTCTGTCGCAGACCTACCATTCCATTACACACACCTCTAAAGATTTTTTATTTTCACATAATTTAACAAACAAAAAAATGCTAAACCCAAAAGAAAAGAAAAAAAAAAAGATAATCACATCACATGGCCTGCGTTGCTGTAACGTTTGCTAAAGCTAAACTAGCCGCCAAATTCAATTAAAGATTTTTTTTTCCGTCATCAATTTTTTTTGGGGTTATGTTATTATTATAAGCTTTATTTCTTTTTTTTGTTGTAAATGAAAAAAAAAACTCTTTATTTAAAATTTAAAGTCGTCTAGGCCGTTAGTAAAATATATGTGACTTATTTTTTGAACGTTAGTTCAATTGTCTTTTAAAAAAAAAGAAAACTTAGAATCGTAATCTAATACTACTAATTAATCAATTTTGTTTTCACGGCAAACAGTTTTTCTATACGTTGACATAAAATAACAATTTTCTATCATTAAAATTCAACAAATCAAATTGGATTAGACTATTAGAGAGTGAGATACAACGAGTCACGACAACAACCTCTAGTCAAAATTATTACACAACAAATTGTATATCTTTGATAATTCAAATAGAACCATATCTACTAATTTTATCTAGAAATATTAGTAATGTCAAGTTTGACAAGAAAACTAGAAGAAGAAATATAAAAAAAGGAAAGGGTCAAAGTAAAAGAAAAAGAGAATTCGAGGAAAAGCATGCTTCTTGCTGACCGGATAAATAACCGGTTATAACCGGTAAACATTGAACCGGTGTTGTTGGACGACTATAAAGAAGACACCTTAAAACGCACATTTACAAGTCGTAGTCTCTCTCTCTCTCCTTCACTTTTGCTCTTAACATTCCTTTCTCTCTCTCTTTTTGCGTCGTCTCTGTAGATTCACTCTCTCTCTCTCTCGCCGGAGTTAGATTTTTTTCTCGAGGATCTTCGTTTTCTTCCGGATCAAAACACCAGCAGAGAGAGAGATGATGGCGACGAGAAACTCCGTAGGCGGATTGGCGTTATTCAGTTTTGTATTCGCGGTGATATTGTCTCTCGTCGGGGCACAATCCCTAGCTCCAGCTCCTGCTCCCACCAGCGATGGTAAGTCTCATCTTATCTCTCTCTCTCTCTTCCAAGATGATATTCGCATTTCCAGATCTGAAATCGACAGTTTTCTGGGAAACATAAAAAGAATCAAATTCGAATTAGTTTCTCTCTCACATTGTATGATTGGATAATAATAGTGTGTGGTTTTGATTGGAGAATTGAATTTGGGTTAATGTTTTTGTTTTGGGAAAATGCAGGAACATCGATAGATCAAGGGATAGCGTATTTGCTAATGGTGGTGGCGTTAGTGCTGACTTATCTAATCCATCCTCTTGACGCTTCTTCCTACTCCTTCTTCTAATCTCTCTCTCTCTCTCTCCGTTTCCAAGTTTTTTTTTTGTGTGGATAAAGTTCCTAAAGAGTATGATTTGTGCTTTTTTGTCTCGGTTATGATGATTTCTTTCTGGGGATTTACTGATTATTGTCTCTTCTCTTCTTCCATATTAATTTATTCTTCTTATTCATAACCACAAAACTACTAGTATATGTGTGTTCTAATCAGTGTTATTTAGCTAATTTGCTTCTTAATTACCAAACAAAAAAAGAAGAAAAAAAAGCAAAGACCGGTTTAATTGTTCAAATATATACAGTATCTGACTAATTCAAAAGCAAAATAAAAGCCGGAAATCTGAAGCCCGTTGAGCTCTCACTTCTTTTGAATTCTATTCTCAACTCTATCCATCCATCTTCAGATCTATGGTTTATTCACAGTTCTCATCGGTGACAAAAATGTTTATTTCATTGTAAGCTGAGTATAAATATAGTATAATACAATTTCAAAATTTCTATAATTTCACGAAATTATGAATTGTCATTTCACATATTATTTATCGAGAAATGACTTTGCTACATACCAATTGATCAAATTAATCTCGTGTTGAAGATAACTTTATTATTCTCTTCTTTACACAAAAAAATTATACTAACAACAAATAACATATGCAAGAATTGTGTTGAATAAATTATTCCTTCTTGACAAAAACAAATAAAGAATAAATTTTGGCTTTTGCCTTTGTTATAAGGTGTAAAGCACCTCATACGGCAAACTATTTTATTTGAGTTTTGATGCCCAAGTGTTCTCTTTTTATCTTGGCATCAAAAACAATATCTGTATACGTGACTACAGTAAAGCGTTACTGTTGGTGAAAGTTGTGCAGTCCATACTTGACCACTTCGTAAAAAGATACCACAATGGCTACTGATGGTCCTGCCCTTCCGACTCTTGCCCCTGCTCCACTAAACATCCCTCTCATTCCTCCATCCCTACACACACATATACAACAAAATAATGAACCGACATAGTTACTAAGTTTGGAACTTTCCGTTTATCACAAAAGACATTGTCTCATGGACCTCTAATACATACCTCCAAATCTCTGCCAAGGTCTGTCTTGTGGTCATTGTCATGGCTCTATCTCTATTCTTCTGTAAATTCCAATATTATTAAATGTTATTTGGTTTCAGGACCCAGACTTCCTTAATGCACTTGTCTAAAAGGAGGTGATGAATAATATAACAACCTGTAGAAGATCAAGTTAAGGTGTTTTTACCTCTATTTGTCGCCGAGTCTTTGCAACATCTAGTGGGCAAGTAACTGCAGCAGCAACTCCACCCGCAACAAAACCAGCAGTGAAGTTCGCACCTATTATACTGCCTGCCCTTGGTTCTTCACCCATGAACGAGAATATGCTTCTCCGGGTCTAAAATTCATAATGAAACATAGTCGTGAGGACATGGATGGACAACTCTAGATAATATTTTTGTCAGGGACAGATTACTCACGTGCTCAAGTATTGACCAGCAGATTGCAGAGAACGGAACATCTCGAGCAAGTTGAGCACCGAGACCAGTCCATAACATCCTGTAGTTTTGTCCATTACTTGATCCCTTGACAGGATTGATGACGTCAACTAATGTCTTCCAAACGCCAGGCAGTTTTACATCTCTTTGCGTTCCCTTGAATGCCTGTTAGAAACCATTAAAGCTAATATATTGGAACCATTACACCAATAAAGTAATCAGAAACCATTACAGCTACTTTATTTTTTGCTTGTTCAGCCGAATAGGTCTACTAGACTACTATAATGGTGTTGATTCCTAACTCATTAATAGTTTAGCACCCATGAAAATAGTAATGGGAAATAAAGACTGCTCAAATCATTCAGAGTTACCTGCATCCGTGTCTTTGCTAACTCGACAGGGTAACAAGAGATACAAGCCAAAGAGCGTGCTATTATCCCAGCAACTAGTGGAACATAAGGTGTCAAAGTTGGGGACTTCTCTGTTGTAAATCCCTCCATTCTATTGCGAAAATAATCATAACAAGGCATGTAGATCCCAACCTAGCCACATATTCAAAAAAGTAGTAAGAATTCATGAAGACCAAATGAACTATATAGGTCGAAGAAGCAAACAACATTAATGAAGAGAACTCACAGTTGGAACGGCCAATGCTAAACTTGCATTTGTACCTCTCCAAAGCCTAGAAAACCCTTCCTGCATAAAGTTGTTCCTGTGAAACTCTACCAATGAGTAAATAGTGAACTAGAAATAGAAAGGAAAAAAGAAGAAAAATATTCCTTAGTTGAGGTACTAGATCAAATTACAAGACTAATTGCATTATACAAAGAGACTATACCAGAAGCCAGCAAGTTTTTAAAAATCATGAATTTCTCAGAGAACAACAACGGATTTATATAAAAATCAAAATCAAGATCTTTATATATAGACACTGCAACTCTCAAACTCAAAATAAAACACTAGACAGATCTTTATATATATACATTGCAACTCCCATTACCATTTTAGTTTCAATATACAAAGATAATCAAAACAAGAAAAATTGTGCTAACCTGGCGGATAATTTTGTAGAAAACATCAAGGGTTCCTTTGTACTGATGATCTGAGCATACAGATGCAGAGCCAGTGATTCTACACATCCCAGGAGAAGAACTACTTCTTAAATCATGTACCAACTGAAATCACCAGTGAATATAAAAATCAAAGCTTTAGCAATCCAGATTCCATCTCAAAACCAAGAGGGCTTATCATAATATATACGAATCAGCTAGCAATTATACCGTGGAATTCGAATCGAAACAACCCAGACGACACGAGCCTTCATAAGGAACTCCTGCAGCCTGTGCTTGTAATCTCGTCTGCTCATTACAAAAGAAGCTCAATCAGATTTACACAGACGATTTGATAACCAAAAGTGTTAGAAATTTGTTAAATTTTCGAACCTTAACAACATCGAGAGGATTGACTATGACCGCCGATATAAAAGCGGCGCCACCAGCAGATAAAGCCCTTTCTCCAAATCTCAAATTCTCATTCGGGATCGATTTCGATTTTGAATCTAACTTTGCTTCTTCCATCATCAAGAAAACCAAAAAAAAAAAAAAAAAAAGCTTTCAATTTTAATAATCCTTGAGCATTCAGTTTAACCTGATTGTGTATTCAGCGTATGGTTGGTGTTCTTCTAATTCTAGGGCTTTCCAAATTTGCATGGAGAAAAAAATCTTCAGACACGATTCGTTGCCGTTGATTAATCAACCAGACAAAACAAAAACACACACTCACACTAACACGTCTTCGTAGTTTTCAATATCTATGACTGCACTCCGTGCCGTTTGTTTTGACTAAATTCGTTTCACATTATGGGCCTCATATGGGCTTAAAATCTCCTTCGTTAGAATGAGTTTGATCAATAAAAAGCGTCGCTGTTTTTACTTGACTGATATAAACTTCTTGCCGTGTATTTTAAATGAGTTGAGGACCAAAAAAAAAAAATTGGAAAAAGGTATGTCTATTCCTCAACATGTGATGAGGTCTATTTTAGAAGACAAGAATGAGAACCAAGCTGGCGAGTTCAGTAGTAATAATTAAGTGTTATCTTTATAATGACCCAATTTCACCATGAGCATTTCACCAACCAGGGTACTACACTATTATTGTTAGTGTTATTAGGAAAAAGCACATAATGGGATTTTTTTTCTGTCTGTTTGAAAAAAAAAAATAGTGTAAAGATTAAAAATCTATCGGCAAAAAAAATCACTGTAATTGATACTATATTTTAAATTTCAAAAACCTTGTGTGCATATATGTTCTTCCACATACAAACATAATTTTAAGTGAACAAGTTGGAGAAACTTTTGCTTTTATTCTTTGTTCTTTGCCTTGTTGCCTAAATTGACAGCACAATGCCAAAGCACAGGTGACAAAGCCTTCTTTATCTTAAAACCAAATGATAAAAATCACAACCATTAATTTCACCAGCTATGTGTTTGCAAGATAACCGGAGTTAAACCGGGTTAGACATCTAATAAATACACAAAGTGTAAAGCGTTTTTAAGAAGGTTTTCACTTAAAAGATCTTATGGGACCCATAACAATCTCATTGGTACAGAGATTTTGTAGGCAACTTGTCTCACCTCTCAATTTGATTTGGGCCAACCTCTGTCTGATAAAGACATTACCTTTTGCAACGTGGTTCACTACATGGGCTAAGAAGAGCCTAAGACCCACTTTTTTTTTTCTCTTCTTCAAGTCATCTTATTGAATAGAGAGATAAGATTACAATTTAAATTCTTCTAAAATTTACTGCGAATAAAACTATTGGTCGATATTGTTTTAATTTTTTTTAGATAATTTTTTCGCCATAGTTTTAAAACTTGTTCACGGATCATCTGCTGCAATCACGTATCAGATGAACCAAAACACCCTGCAATAAAGGGTCAAGTTTAAAAATATATACTATTCATTTGCATGTCTTAATCAAGTAGATCCTTAGAATATGAATATCTTGTTTTTGCTTTGTAAATCTTCATTGCGATTCTTTACGGCTAGTGGTCCATTTTTGTCACACTCATGACCATATGTATACTAATATGTCTTTTGAAAACAAACAAACTTTCATTTTTCAATATATATTCATATTAATTATGATTTAAAATGTATATTAGAAGAAAAAACGCAATATCCTTTAAAAAAAAATTCAGAAAATTTGAACACCTATTTCTGAATTTTGACCATTCAACCACAAAAATTTACTGATAGAGGAATGGGAGCGCTCTGCTTCTGAACCAAAAAGAGGGTTCCTTCAGCGTAGTCACACACTTCGGGAAGCCAAAAACGGTCTGGTCCAATTTTTAAAACACGAAAGAGACAAATCTATACAATTGGTCAAATTAAACCTCGAACGGACCAATACTGTTGTTATTGCTGTTTTTGGTGAATGGTCCTTTTTAAAATTAAAACATCACAGACTTCTTTCTCTTACTATAAGATTTTCCTTTACATATTTGACTGCTTGTCTATTTGATTTTTACATTCTCTCGTTATACAATTAGTAAAAATGTTGAAGACTATTAAAACATAGTTAGTAGAAGTGTAAGAAAAGTCTACTAGTAACAAATTTAAAACATTTTCAAAAGTAGACAGAGAGAGTGACAGGTTGAGACCATGTGAATAAATAGATGAGAATTCCATAAGATGTTTATGTAATAATATTAGGAAACGTCGTAATCGAAAGATTGATAGATTAGAAAGGAAATAATTAAAAATGTAATAGTGGGGGTGGCGGGGAACTAAGGTCAACGACAAGATCATGAGAAGTCTTCATCTTCTCATTGGTAAACTCTTTCCTTTAAATTTCCAATTTGCCAAAACAGAGAGAGTCTGTGGTCTTTTTGACAGAAAGACATCTAAGTTCATGCCCCCAACACATTGTCTTTCTCCTCTCTTCACTGTTTCATTGCTAGAGCTATTGAATACTTATATCAACTCAATACATGATAATGGTTTCACATCCACTGCCATGTACAAGAAAATGACCCATTTAATAACTAAAGTAGACAAGACTTTCTCCTTAACAAAGTGATGTAAACCAACCTTGTAAGTATAGTTAAATTTTGCTGTTTGTATCGAATCAAATGAACTAATTACGTAGACATGGACCAAATTTTGAATGCAAAGTAGGAAGGAACATTAAAAAGTGTGGTAATTTGATTCAATGAGTTGGGTTCAAAGAGTCATTGAAATTGAGAAGGTTGTTAAAGTGGAGACAATGTGTAGGGTAATACATGATTCAGTGAGTTGGTTCTTCACATTAATGGGCATTGTTGCTCTGACACTTTTAGTGCCAAAAAAGAAGAAAAAAAACACAAAGAGTTAGAAGGTGAAGAAATATTAGTCTTTTGACCATATGTATATTTTTTAAAAAATTAGATAGTTGATTTGGTCTTAAGCCATATAGTTAGGATCTTAAGATATTTATCATGAATTTGTCTTATCTAAATTGTTTGTATTTGTTAAGAGGAGAGAGAGAGAGAAGAACTTGATTTGATGTTTTTATGTACAAGAAAATTCAAAATAAAAATGACATGTCACCTAAAAAAACCCCACTTGCTAGCGAAGAGGAGAAGATTCATGCGAAGGAAACAAAAGACAAAGATTTCACATAAATATACGATCTTATATATATACTGCTTCCTTGCATAGTGACAGACTCTTGAGAGAAAAAACCAAACAACAAAATCCTCCCAAATATTCAAAACCCCCTAATAACAATAAATAAATAATTACTAATTACTCTCACAAATCTTCTTTAACTCTCACTCTAATTAATTACTAGTACTATTTATATATACTCGCAAAATTACATAATAGCAAAAAAATAAAAATATTCCGATGCACTTCTTCCGTTGATCTTAAGCCGTCCACGAAAGGGGAAAACGGACGGCTAAGATGCATCCCCGTCGCTATCATCAAACCACTCACTCATCCACCACCATCACTCACAAAAAAAAAAAACCCAGAAAATTTTCAGAGGAAGACCTCAACTTACTTATCGAACAAATGATCTTGGAAAAACTCATCAACGTCCCACGAGCTGAAATCTCCGATCACTCCTAACGGAAAACTCTCAGACACTGTGTTGTTGTTTTGGTTGTTATGGGTTGTTTCGTCAAGAAGAAACAGAGGATCAGGGGTAAATTTGGAATCCCAGAAAAAGTCACCGGAGCGAAACAAATCAGGCAAGAAAAACGGATCCGATGATAATAAAGCTTCTTCCTGCTTTGTCATCGGTTCTGTTCTGAACTCTGTTTCTTCGTAGTGACCAAACCGGAGAACAGAAGTCGGAGAACATAGACTACTACTGATCTGTGATTCCTTCGCTGAATCACAACCAGACACCGTTTCAAGATCAATCACCGGAGGAAGAGGAGGTGGAGGAGGAGGAGTGAGAAAATTAGTCTGAGCGTTATGTCCCTTGAGTCGAATCGCTGCTCTGTCGTAACCTAAAGCAGCTTCCTCCGCCGTGGCGAAAGTACCAAGCCAGAGACGAGTACGTGTCGAAGGATCACGAATCTCCGCCGCGTATTTCCCCCAAGGTCGTTGTCTTACTCCTCTGTACTTCACCACTGGCTTCACTACAACTTTCGCCGCCGTCTCTGACTTGCTCTTCACCTTCCTCTCCGGTTTATCTCCGTCGTCGTTGTTACAGAACCTGATCTCTTCCACGAAACGTTTGACTCTCGGAGGTAGAGATTTGTTGTCGTATTCTTCTTCGTCGTCGCTGGAAGAATCAGTAGCACATGGATCAGTGACTATGATTTTCACAGTTTTTGGGAAACCGTTGAACGGTAAGGAAGTGATTTTCCGGTGTACCGTGTATTTAACTTTTCTCTCTTTGCTTTTCATTGTTTGTTTTACTCGGAGAAGAAGATAAGAGTTTGAGAAAGAGAGAGTATTGGAATAAGGAATTAGAGAAAAAAGAAGAAAGAAGAAGAAGAGTCAAAAAAGCTACGAAGAAAGAAATCGCCGTTTCTTTTAGTATCATCCCTTCTTAAATATAGTCACGCCCACCCCCTCTTCCCTTCACCATTTATTGTTTTTTTTTTTTTTTTAATTACTGTTTCCTTTTTTTTATTTTTTACTTTATTTCTTGATTTTCGTAATTCTCGTTATCGTTATGAAATTCCCGAGATTTAGTTAAACGTAACCTTTTTAAAAAAATGTTTTTATTAATTGGTTATTGATAGTATAACTCACATCATAATTATGTTTTCTGTAAATTGAAAAAATTAACTACTAATAGAGAGATTAGTAGTGGGCGATTAGCCGCTTCTCTGAACAGAGAGAGCTAGGTTTTGGACACGTGGATACGAGCTCTTTCTCTCTGGACTTTGGTTTTGGTCACTGTAAACCATATAGCTTGGTTAACAAGCAACTTTTGTTGACACGCGCCCATAGGTGTTCGTGAAAGTCATGCGCGCCTTAATTGAAAAGAAATGGGCCTTCTCTCACGTGAGACTGGTCACAGTGCTGTGTCACTCACTGCTTTTGACCCACTACTATCATTATGATTTTTTATGGTAATCATGTCATCGTAATGTTTTTGTTCTCCGGGGAAAATAACATTGTTATTGTTTTTATTATCTCGTCTTAAATTTTGTTAATTAACAATATTTTTTTTTTGGCTTTAAGGAAATTATGATCTGTTTGCTTGGAGATCAAGTGATTGCAGCCATTAAAAAAATATTTTATTTCCTTATAAGTTATAACAATAGTCAAATTCATAAACTAGATAAAGATAAAAGGATCTTCTTTATTTGTTTACTGAAGTTCTGAGACGACTAAGTCAGGTTCTTGTGTATATTTTTTAGGGATCTAGGTGGATTCATCTTGTTTAGTAAAAGTTGTTATAAGAGAATCCGGGGTCATATCATAACTAAATCTTTTGTGAGCAAAAGATATACGACTAATATTCTTTTGTTTAACAGAATCATCAGTTTCGGAGGAAAATCAATTTTTAAATAAATAAGAATTTCGCAGCGGGAAATAAATATGGAATACTATAATCAAAAATTAAATAAGTAGATAGTATGTGGCGTGCACTAACGTGCATTAATCTATTAATAGAAAGAAACAAAAGAAAGGAAACAAAAAAGAAAATTGGACTTATGTTATCTTAGGGCCACATTAACAACCTTGAAGACAAAGCGATTAACAAAAGAATTTGCACCATATGCGTTAGGACGTTGAGGCATGAGACTCTTTATTTTTCTTTTTGTCACCTAATAATTACTTTATTTTTGGTTATACGAGGTATGAGTTGGTGTAGTTAGGAAACGATATGGTCTTTGTATGATTTTGTCGATGTTTTCCAATAGTATGTTTTATTTGTTTAGTTGTGGGGAAACAGTATATCGCGTCGTCTGTTGTTAACAATAAGTTTTCTAAATGGTGATCAGTCTCTCTTCTCCTTCATTTGTCGTTCTTGATCTAGTCATATCCTAATTCGTTTAAATTTTTATATCTAGTAACAAGTGTTTTTGCATAAACAAACCTGTATGTAGCCGTACGATGGATAATAACAAATATATATAGTACTGTAGTACATCGATGTACATCTAAAATATTCTCTATTAGGTGACGGCGGAAAAAAAAAAAAAAGGTTAGTAAGTTGATCGTTATCCCCTTGTTAAAGATATACTATATAGTAAACATAACGGCATATTTTGATCCAATCAGAATCTAAGTTTTTCTAAATATAACTGAATCCTGATAACATGACTTATATTTTAATTTTCACCAAACTGACCCAATTGCGTATATAATCTTTTATAAAACAAAAAAAACATCTTTATTGTATTTTAGGAAATCGTTAAATTAGTTCCACAGTAATCAGGTTATTAAACTTAAATTTTTAGAAAATCAATTTATTTTTAAAAAGTGATTTAATCAATTTTTGAAGAAAAATTGTAATTTAATCAATTTATCTAGTTGACAAAAAATTAATTTATCTATTAATTAATTCCGATTTTTGTGATTATTGAAAAAAGAAATATGTTAGATGTAGAAATAAATTATCAATAAAATTTATTATATAAAGTTAAACAGAAACATAAATTGTTAGATTAAAAAATATTATACTATTTAACGCGATATTAGGAAATCTATTATACCATACATTAGCAAATCAAGTAACTAAAAAAAATAGAAAAAATTAAAAACTGTTTTATTGCTTTGCAAAAAGCTCTGATTGTTTAAGAGATAAGTTCTTAAAATTCAAATCGAATCCGACAAAAAAGTCATAAGGACGCGTGGAACATTCAACAAAAACATCATTTACAATGTCTGGAGGAAATACATCCAAGACAGTCACCAAGCCACTGTCTCAGAGAAATAATCCTAAACAACTGAAATTAAAAAAAAAATCAACAATTAATAAATAAAAAATTAATAATTGGAAAATCATCAATTGATGGAACAAAAATCACATCATCAAACCGCATGAGGCAAATGTGAATGCTTTTTGATTTAGTCTGTTCAAGGGAGCATTCATATGTGCCAAATATGTACTTAAATAACAATTTTAGATGCTAAAATTATTTCTTGCAGTGTTAAATGATGAAATAGGTGAGAGCCATTTTAAATATGATATGATGTATTGAATGTTAATATTGTCAGCTATTAATTCAAACTTCAAACTAATGTAAGTCATAAATAACATCAATATACGTATTTAACATTAATATTGCTAACTAAAATATTAGTTAAACACTTAGCAAACAGTCAATTTTAATCAAAAGAATAAAGTCACAGAAATACTAAAATAGATTTCACATAATTTTTTGACAAAAAAAAAAAGATTTCACATATTTGTAGAAACATGAATTTTGCATAACAAATCAATGTAAATACGGAAAATAATTTGAATGTTCATATATTCTTTAATTATTTACATTGTGTTGTACCCCTAAAAATATAATACAAATTGTAGTTTTAGCAACATTAATTTATATGTCAATGTATATGTTAGTTTGAGGATCAAATAGAATATCAGGAAATTTGATTACATACATAAGAGAAAGAAAAAAAAAAATGTAAGTCTAAACACTTAATTAGCCGCCGTTTTGACATAGACAGCTGAATTGGGCTTATGATAAACCCATTAAGTAGTGAAAGAAAGGCCCAAACAGCCTAAAACTCCTCTCGCCTCCGTCGTTGCCGTTGCCTCCTCCGTCTCAGTGTCATGGCGCCTAGAATTTTGCTCTGCGGAGATCCTATTGGACGTCTCAATCAGCTCTTCAAACGTGTTCAATCGGTATCTCTCTCGTTCTCTTTCCCTATCGCTATCTTTCTCTTTCTGCTCTACGATCTCACGTGATTCTGTATCTCTTAGGGTTTTTTTAATCGAAGTTCCGATTTTTTTGCAGGTTAGCAAATCCGCTGGTACATTTGATGCTCTGATTTGCGTCGGCCAGTTTTTCCCTGACTCTCCGGAACTTCTAGATGAGTTTCTGGATTACGTGGAAGGTCGAGTTCAAGTTCCGATTCCTACTTACTTCACCGGAGATTATGGCGTCGCTGCCCCTAAAATCCTATCGACGACTTATAAGAAAGCTGAGAATCAAGGGTTTAAGATGAATGGGCTTGAGGTTTGCCACAACTTGTTTTGGTGAAGAGGAAGTGGGAAGTTCACTCTTCATGGTGACTTTGGTCAATGATTTTGTGCTTTTGTTTGTTTTGTTTAGGTTTGTATGTTGTTTACTTATCTGGTAGATAATCATCTGATAGTCAATTTGGGAAATATAGTGAAGATGATGTTGATGATAATCATCTGAACCTGGAGTGGTTGATTTGTTCTTAACATATCCGTTTTCTTTTTTGTATTAGTTGATGAATTTGGAACTATTGGATACATGCATTCTTTCTCTATTGTTCGAGCCTTCCTAAAAGTTATTTTACAACTTGTTCGTCCTTAATTACTTTACACTAATGAATGGCCTGCTAGAGTCACAAACAGAGCTAAGGTTTCTGATGTTCCTGAAGGAGTTTCTGATTCCTCTTGTAGTGATTTCACTGTTTCTGAGTTGGTAATGGAAGTTAAACCTCGGTAAGTACTTTTTCGATTGAAGGCACCAACACACTTGAATACCCGATAACAAGATTGAGGTAAAAACGGTGACTGAAAAAACGGTGAACCCAAGATTTTTTCTTAGTGAAAACTTCGAAGGCTAGTGGTCAAAGATGTTGAAAATAGTAGTATCAAAATAATAATGGCCACACACGAAAAAAATAAATAAATAACACAGCACTCTCTCTATGTTCCCACATCGATGCAGCCAAAAATAAATTAATAACATGTGTGGTAATAATTAATTATATAAAACACGAAAAAATTAGAACGTAAAAAAGACAATAATTTTTTTTTATCTACTACAAGTCAGGTAGAGACAGTGGTGGATGAGGAGACGACATTCCATGCATAGGATTAGGTGTTGCAGTTGGCTTCGTCCCCAGTTTCTTTCCCAGTTTCTTTTGTAGTAGTGGAAGGAGTTCAGGTGGTGGTGGCAGCAACACGGTCTCCTCCACGTTAGCAAAATACTCAAAGGCTTGCAAATCAGTCATAGCCATCTCCACTCCGTCCTTCTCCTTTTCAGGCACTTGATCAAGAAGCTTGAAGAAACCATCAAGAACTTCTTCAGTAGCAGCATCAAAATTCGTGATCAGCTTTTGGTAAGCCATCAGCTTTTTGGAAGGCACCAACACACTTGAATGCCCGATAACAAGATTGATATAAAAACGGTGCCTTCTGTCAGTTGGCTTAAGAAACTCAAACAGAGGGTTCTCACACACTCTCTTCTTCAGGGCCATCCGAAAATACATCCCATAGACAGAAACAAACTGCGCTGTGAGCTTGAAAACATCAAACTCCTTGCGGGTGATAGTGATCCCTGGGGGAAGGAATGCGAACTTGATAGGTAGAGGCTTAGGCATATCGAGATGGCAGCATTTTGGTGCATCAACAGTGGCTGGAGCGTCAGGTTGGATATCCTGAGCATCATCGTCATTCTGAGTAAGCTTTTTCTGGCAAGGACCGGAGCTCTTGACTCTTGAGTCATTCACATTACTCGTGGTTTTTCGGCTGTTTTTCCACAATCGCAAATCAGTCAGTTTAATCAGATTTGGAAAGAGTTCAAGTGGTGGTGGTGGCAACACGGTCTGCTCCACGTTAGCAAAATACTCAAAGGCATGCAAATCAGTCATAGCCATCTCCACTCCGTCCTCCTTCTCCTTCTTTTCAAGCAATTGGTCAAGAAGCTTGAAGAAACCATCAAGAACTTCCCCAGTAGCAGCATCAAAATTCGTAATCAGCTTTTGGTAAGTCATGAGCTTTTTGGAAGGCACCAACACACTTGAATACCCGATAACAAGATTGAGGTAAACACGGTGTCTGCTGTCAGTTGGCTTAAAAAACTCAAACAGAGGGTTCTCACACACTCTCTTCTTCAGCGCCATCCGAAAATACATCCCATAAACAGAGACAAACTGCGCTGTGAGCTTGAAAATATCAAACTCCTTGCGGGTGATAGTGATCCCTGGGGGAAGGAATGCGAACTTGATAGGTTGAGGCTGAGGCATCTCGAAATGGTAGCAGCCTTTTGGTGCTGGAGCGTCAGGTTCGGAAGATGTGTGACAAGGACCAGAGCTCCTGGACATAGCATCAGCGACCCTGGATGTATTCATCAGCGTAGAGGAAATTGTTTTTTTTTTCTTGTCTACAAGAAGAAACCAAAAAAAAAAAAACATTCAAATTCATATGAATATTCTCGCTTTTTAAACACAGAATCAGATTCGCTAGAATTACAAATTTTAACCTAAATCATAGCTGTTAGAAAAAATAAGCCCTAGCAAATCTACTGAAACAAAGGCAGAGACAAAGTAAACAATTCAAAATCAGATTCGCTAGAACTACAATGTTCAACCTAACTGATTGGTTATGAAAATAATAGCCTCAGCAAATTAACAATCAAATTTACTGAAACAAAAACAAAGTAACATTCATAAATCAGATTGGCTTGAGCTACAAGTTTCAACCTAAAAGATTGGTTATGGAAATAATAGCCCCAGAAAATTAACAATCAAATCTACTGAAATAAACGCAGAGATAAGTTCATAAATATTCCCATGGGAGAGGGCAAAAATACTAAGAGAAAGAGATCGATAGCCCTAAAAAAAGACGAGGAATCGTCGACGCGATAGACTACTTAATTAGGGTTTCAGAGAGAGATAAGAAAAGGAACTACCGTACCTTAATCAGGAAGGAAACAGAGAGAACCGCCCTAACGTCGATCGAGTTCGAGTTCCAAAGCTTGAGAATTAACAACACGAGGAAACGAAGAAGATCTTCGTGATAGAAGAGGTAATATATAGAGAGAGGGGTTTCCCACCGTCTTTATCAAACGAGACTCGTGTCCCGGTTTTCTAATGGGCCTTTAATATTTGGGCTTTAAAATCAATAGGCCTATTTACAGTTTAATAGGCTCGATTATCCAAAATTCAATTAATAGAAAAGTTTTTGTCGCCAATGGTTGGAAAGTTCATCGTTATCCCCTTGTTTTAAAGATAAGTAAACACAACAGCATATTTTGTTCGAATCAGAATCTAAGTTTTTAAATAAAACCTGATAACATGACTAACTACCTTAATTTTCACCAGATTATATGACGTAGTCCATTTAACATTACTAGTTTAGGCCCCAAAAATAGCATAAACCATCCGACAGCATTTTACGGGCCAAATACTGGACGTGCCCATTAGTGGAAACTTCGAAGATTAGCGGTCAAATTCTACGCCACTTAAAATTAAGGCTCCCAATGACAAGCGTGACAACTACAAATTCCAATCCAACCATCACATATTCACATATACAAAGAGTCTAAGATGTTAAAAATAGTATCAAAATAAATAACTACCACATTACATCATATTTCCATCCCAAATAACACAACTCACGTTAAAACTATTACACCAAAAAACCTATCACAGACCAAAAATATAAAAATAAATAACACAATACTCTCTATATGTTCCACATCGATGCAGCGAAAATTAAATGAAATAAATTTTAAAAATGTGTAATAATAATTAAGTATATAAAACACGAAAAAATAAAACATAAAAAGACAAGTAAAATATACTGTATTTATCTACAATATAGTTACACATATTGATACAAATTATCCCTTCCTCATCCTTGTAAATTCACCCTGCAGTGTGTAATATAAATCTCTCATTAATCAATCAGCCATAAAGAAAGATTCAAAACATTCGATGTAACAAAAAAAAAACCAAATCTTAAATTACCATTTGAGAGTATTGAGGGTGCACTTAGGTGAATCAGTTTCAAGCTTGTTCAAGCTAACGCTGCCGCATCTCAAATTAACGGCGAGCATTCCGATCTTAATCCCGGCGAAACCAAATCCAACTTTAGTCTTTGCAACAACATTAATCACCAAATCTTTGCTCTGAAATTTCGTAGCGAGTCTCTTAGCCAAACCTCTCTCCACGATCTGATTCTTCACCGCCGTCTCCACTTTCACGCTCGTCGAGTTTTTCGGACCTTGTCGGAACCCATCCACCGTCGTTTTCCCCATCCCCGTCTCGTCGCTCCCACTCCCGACGCTCATCTCCACCGCGGTGTTTCCGTAGTAAAAAACGAGTTTCGAGTTAGGGTTCTTCATCTCAACGCGCGCAACGGCTGTAGCGGAGAGAGAAGCACCGTCGGGATCATCGGCGAGTTTGAAACCGTCGAGACGAAACGAAGCGAGGCTAAAAGTAGGAAGCTTGGGATCGAACCAGAGGTAGAAAATAGCAGTCCCGACTAAGAAGAGAAAGATGAGAAGGACAAGAGAAATGCAAATGCAGCAGCAACAGAAACGACAACAGCTTCTGCGTTTTCGCTTTGGTCGGAAAGAAGTAGGCATAGCGGCGGAGGCTTTTCTCATAGGCTGTTTAGAAACGGGAGGAGGAGGAGGAGGTGGAGACGCCATGTTGGGATCTCTGTAACCTGGGGGTTTTTGAAGAACCGGTTGCATATGATAATCTGCCATTATTATTGTTTTGTTTAATCCTTACACCTCTCTGAAAAAACGTATCAAAGAAGAAAAAACCAAATGATCAATCTCTCTGTTTTTTTTTAGCAAACAGAGTCGGAATCGATGAGAAGGGAGAGGAAACCTGAGGAGAAATCTTGAGAATGAAGAAAGAGAGAGAGAGAGAGGCGATGATGATGGTTAAAGGCAGAGATCGAAACTTGATCTCTAAGAGATTTTGAGTTTTGTTTTTTGGAAGAGAGAGAGAGAAGAATGTTTTTTGGAGTTGTTGCGTTGTGTTTTTGCTAATGGAGAGAAGAACGATGAGACGTGAGGAAGGGGATTCGTTATTAGCCTCACGCGCGCCGTTATTTTCTTTTTATAAAAATTGCTGACGTGTCCCCCTCTTTTTTCTCTTCTTCCTACATTTTTTTTCCATTAAGTCAATATATTATATATACACACGTGGAAATTCTTTAGAATCTGATTCGCGTTTCGAACCAGTCACTGACACGTGGCCTCTATGAGGAACAATTTACCAAATGTACCCTCACCGCCTCAACGAATTCACAAGATAACCTAAAGCCCTCAAAATTGTACTCTCACTGAACAATTGTCTCGTCGGAGAGCCGTTCTTTAATCGTCGCCTTCCTTCCTCCTCCGTCATGACGATGGAGTGTGTTAACCCCGAAGGTCTTCGATTAGATGGTCGCCAATTCAACGATGTATGCATTGTTATTTTATCTCTTCCTCTCTTTCGCTATTATCTAGTTTACCTTGTGAATTTCAGATGAGGGCTAATCTTGTATTTGTTTTTACAGATTCAAAGCTCTTCGCATCAAACCCTAGAATCGTGGATACGGCCGATCTTGCTGAAGGGACATGAACGTCCATTGACGTGCCTTAGGTACAACAGAGATGGCGATCTTCTATTCTCCTGCGCCAAGGACCACAATCCCACTCTCTGGTTTGCCGATAATGGAGAACGCCTTGGAACCTACCGTGGCCACAATGGTGCTGTTTGGTGCTGTGATGTCTCCCGTAAGTGTCTCAGATTCTCAAATTCAGTTAGTATAGAGTGGATGGAATGGTTTCAGTTTAGGGTTTAGTGATTTGTTTAGTGATTTGTTTGTGATTTCTTAGGAGACTCGTCAAGATTGATCACTGGTAGTGCTGATCAGACTGCTAAGCTCTGGGATGTGCAATCTGGTGAACAATTGTTCACATTCAAGTTTGGTTCTACGGCCAGGTCTGTGGAATTCTCTGTTGGAGATCATCTTGCTGTGATTACCACTGATCCCTTCATAGAACGTACCTCTGCTATTCATGTGAAACGCATTGTCGAAGATCCCCAAGATCGTAAGTTGTCAATTCTGGGTCAAAATCTAGTTATGTTTACTTAGCCTCTATGTCTTTGTATGTGTAATTTGGAATTGGTTTTGATGCAATTGGTGTAGAGGTTGATGATTCTGTGCTTGTCATTAATAATCCTGATGGAAAGAAGAGGATCAATAGAGCTGTTTGGGGTCCCCTGAACAAAACTATCGTTAGTGCTGGTGAAGATGCTGTTATCAGAATCTGGGATACCGAGGTATTTCTAATCTCTTAAGGCCTTTTTGTGTATTAATTTTCTTTTAAAGATTATTACCTTATGTGGTACTACTGTCATTGTTGCTAGACTGGGACATTGCTCAAGGAATCAGATGAGGAAGTGGGTCACAAGAAGGCCATTACATCGCTCTGTAAAGCAGCTGATGATTCTCATTTTCTTACAGGTTCACTTGACAATACTGCAAAGGCATGTGCTTCTCTCTTTTACTTATGTATCTTTGTTTCAATAAAATTTGCACTATACATGTAAATGATAAATCATCCTAAGAGAGTGTTCTTTTTGTTGATTCTTTCAGCTTTGGGACATGAGAACACTGACTCTTATAAAGAGTTATACCACAGTGGTTCCTGTAAATGCTGTTGCCATGTCTCCACTTCTCAACCATGTATGAACTTCTTGAAATTCAAATCTGGTTTCCAAAAACCAACAAGTCTTGATTTTATCTTTGCTAAATGTTTCTGCTCTCTCTTAGGTTATGCTTGGAGGTGGTCAAGATGCATCAGCTGTGACTACCACTGATCATCGTGCTGGGAATTTTGAAGCTAAGTTTTACGACACGGTTAGTCTTTTACAATAAGAAAGTTTTATTTGAAAACATGTAACCTGGAAAATAGATATGTAACTGTGTATCATTTTGTCTTTGGTACAATATATAGATTCTGCAAGAGGAAATAGGTGGTGTTAAAGGTCATTTTGGACCTATAAATGCTTTGGCATTCAATCCTGATGGGAAGAGGTACATTATGAACATTTGATTTTGATTGATTTGGTACAATCCTCACGTGATGAGTTTTTGAGTGTGTGTGTTTTCTGACTTTGTTACTAAGATTGGGAATGTATTTTTCAGTTTCTCTAGTGGAGGTGAAGACGGTTACGTGAGGCTGCATCATTTTGACTCCAATTACTTCAACATCAAGATTTAGATTCTTTGAAAGAGTCTCCCATTTTTTATTTTCTCTCTTTTCAACATATTCATGATTTTGTACCACGAATATACTTAGATGATTAAGCTCTTTGAAATAATTGATGGCATAAACAATCAATTCAAACGTATAAATGGTGATATATATATATTTTTTTTCTAGTAGACATGCCGACTAAAAAAAGTCCTTAAACTACATATGGTTGAAAAACACTTGCATCTAAAAAAAATTAAGAAATTGTTAAAGTGAATAACTATAGATTTAAAGTCCTTTCAAAATAAATAATTTAAGGAATAACAAAAGAATTTAAAAGATTTTATAAAATATATACAATTGAATAAGACTAGAATTTGTCATTCTACTAAATTTCTATCAAATTCATTAGATCAATACTCACTATTTAGTCAAATTCAATAAATTTCAGTTCCAAGTCGCATGTAGCTCATTAAATACATGACTATTTCAGTTTCAAAAATATTTTACACACTTTTCTTCTCAGGGCATCTCATGTTAATCTTAGATTCAAAGAGAGATCTTTGAGGGCATCAATTTCATACTCTGTTTTAAACTGAGATGCATCAACAAATACATATAACTCTCAGACCATTTTACCGAATCAAAGCATGTTGCGGGAAAATGTATTTTATCTAAGCAAAAAATGCAAACAATGCCATTGCAGGAACCGCAAGTGTAGTCAAATGGATTGAAGAAGTCGCCGTAAGTGTCAATACTGGCAAGGCAGTAGATACAAATGTAGCTCAGCTGAAAATAAAAACTATCTAATATGTTATTATTTCATTTGTACTTAGAAATAGAAAAATGATTAATAATCATAGGAGAAAAAACTAGTTGGGTGTAAGAATGGAGGGCCAAACACATATTTGAAGAATTGACTTAACCAATGGAAACCATATTAAAAGTAATATAAGTTTTATGAGAATGCAATACAGTATTGCACATGCAAATGATATGAATGAGAATTACATAACATGATCAAATTAGTTTAGTAGCTTTGGGCTGGAATTGAGTTATCTAGTCAAAGTATATTGTACCAAACTTGAGCCTAATAGGATAGGTATCAAATTATCTAGTTGACTCATATACAGTTGAGCCAATAGTACTAAAAAAAAGTTAAATCCATTCAATTTGATTTTGTTTTTTTTAAAAAATATATATATATATTTGTTTGGATTCTTTGAATGTTAAAATTGTGTGCCAACAGTTTTGACGATTTAATTGCTTGACTAAACCACATTTTAGAAAATATCCAACCATTAAATGATTGATAGATTAGTTAGTAAATCATTTTTAACTGATTTTAAATCCAACCAAATTTACCAATATAGTATATCATATAATGATTATATTATAATCCAAAACATCCTTTATCTTAAAATGGCTTTTAACACAAATTCTTTTTTGTTGGGCTGTAAAACCGAAGGCCCAACTCAATCCACAAAGCTTCAAATAATAATAATAATAATAATTATATCTCTTTCTATCTTTTTTTTGACTGAGAGAAAACAAAACAACACCGTTAAAAACAAAAACTTATTGGAAAAATAAGAAGCTAATAATTATCAATCGATCATTGATTGATTGCAGAGAAGCCGCGAAAGAGATAATCTCCAAATCTGAGTCGTCGCAATCCTCCGATCCAGGTTTGTTTACCCATCTCTCTCTTTCTATTGTGCTACTTCTGAAACGCTCTGCTCAATTTCTTTATGAAATTTCACTTTCCGATTAAAATGTTATTGTCATATTCAATTTCTATGTTCGATTTCAGCTGTTTTTAGGGAGAAGCTTTTGTTTAGCCGAGGAACCAATTTCGTATTTCATTCTGGGAAAGCCAATTTTAGTGATTTTTTGCGTTTGAAATTTTGTTTTGAGGTGCAAGATTATTGTTTTACTACCCTTCACACGAATGACGACTTCTGTTTGTCCGTTCTCGAAAGCTGCTCGTCCTGAAGATGCTTCTTCCACTCGAAAACAGGGCGAGATGACTGCTTCTGGTTGCCCTTTTTCTTCTAAAGCTGCTCCTCCCGACGATGCTTCTGCTCGGAAACAAGGCGAAACGGCTGCTTCTGGTTGAATAAGGACACTACTGATTCTGCAACTGTGCCTGCCAAGTGCCCTTTTGGTTATGACTCCCAAACATTCAAGCTTGGCCCTTTTATCTGTATGCTATGTCAATCACTTCTGTATGATAGCAGTAGATGTGTACCTTGTACTCATGTGTTTTGCAAGTAAGCCTTAGTTTTTATCTTTGTGTTAAATTAGTATGTTTTAGTTGCTCAGCTGCTTAGTGTATCTCGTTTACCCTTTTTGGCTCATGATGGATGGTGATTGCGTTTACTTTTATCAATCTTTGTTGTTTCTTAAATTGCAGAGTGTGCTTATCACGGTTTAAGGACTGCCCTCTGTGCGGTGCTGACATTGAAAGCATTCAAGCTGATGAAAACCTTCAAAAGATGGTTGATCAATTTATTGAAGGCCATGCTAGAATCAAGAGAACTGTTGTCAATGGCACAGAACAAAGAAGAGGTCGAAAATGATAACACAAAAGTGATTTACGCTGATGTTTCCATGGAAAGAGGTTCTTTCTTGGTGCAACAAGCTATGAGGGTGAGTTCTACCTCTAAATTTTGTTGACTTAATTGGTGGGGTTTATTCTGTTTGAATGATGTACGTTTTGTTATGTTGTTGAGTTCTGGTTATATTCCTTGTTCTGATTCAATCTGTATGCACATGCATTTAGTGCCCAGAAAGTGCTAAATCAAGGTTGGCAATGTGTACCGAAGACATTCGGGATCAACTAGGGAGGGAGGGCAATACACCAGAGTTAAGCTCACAGCTTGGTGCAGTCCTTGGTATGCTTGGCGGCTGCAGGTATGCTTTATCCCATGTTGTTTATTTCCAACGTTTGTCCATTATCGAGTTTCTGTAAACAAAAAAAGATTGAGAAGGGGTCATCAATATGCTCCGTTATGATCCCATCCACCTACCTATTACACTCATTTGACTGATTGTAGACACTTTGGTTGATATGTGATTTTTTAGTGTTGGAGTTCTTCAAGTGTGTGGCCCCTGAACTACGTTATTTTGGCCGAAATGATTGCCGTTCTGTTTGGTGTGTTGAAAATCTTTCTTTCGGGGGGCTTGAGTTCGATGGTTAACTTAATTTGTTTTGTTGTTGCAGCCGAGAAATGGGAGACTCAAGCTCTGCAGTCAATCATTTCGAAGAGAGTATTGAATTCCTTATGAAACTGCCAATGAATGATTTGGAGGTTACACACTGGTTCTTGTTATAGTTTGATACAGCAAACTTTTACCATTTTGTAACAGTTTTTTCTAAAATTGCAGATTACATATACACTTTATGTCTCACTCAATAAAATAGGAGATCTTAAATACTATGACCAAGATCTACAAAGCTGCAAGGTCATATTACTATCGTGCTTTAAATGTTAAGAACCTCTTTCCATGGAAACATCAGCCGATCAGCGTAAATCACTTTTTTTGAACCTCTATTTGAGTTTGATCAGGTCTTGTTAGATTCACTCTCCATGGTTCAATTATCCTTGTAGTCATGTAGTTTTTAACTGATATGCATTTTTGGCTATATGTTTCAGGGTGCTCTATTAACACAAAACTTGTCTGCAGAAGAACCTTTGGCCCTTGGTTTAGACACTTACTATAAGCAGCATTATCTCTCATTGGCTACTGCTGCAGCTACAATCAAATGGTTTCGACATCCTCAACTTTTTTGCTTCAAGATACAGATTTTGGATTAGCTCTTAGGTTATGGATAGTCTCTTCCAGATACAGATTTTGGATACTCTTAGGTTAGTGGCTTTGCAAGAACGATTACCGGTTCCATTATAAGGAAACCTATTCAAATTGTTTTGATCTTTTTTTTTTCTTTCTTGTTCTATAGATACAAGGAAAAGGGGAACTGAACTGGTTACTCTTTAGTTTCCGGATTATACAGTATGCATGAATGTTTTATTTGTAGATCGTAAGCTATCTATCTATCTATTTAGAAGCAGAAAGTGTCTTTTTAAAGCTCAGTTGGGTCTGGGGCAGAAAACATTAAAAGATTTAGAGGTTAACTTAAGCTGCTAGTGGGTCGAGGATCTGAAACAGGATGTTGAGTGAATCGAGAATACTTGTTCGCAATGTGTTTGTGCGGATGTTTTTTTGTTTCACTCTTGCCTTTTTGCTTATTTGCTACCTTGGCAATATCAGTTCTTAATAATATCCTAAGTTATTTTCAAGTCAGTACTTTGGTTTTCTTATCTGCTACTTGATTCCAAAAAAAGGAAAAGACTCGCCAAGAGCCCCAAAATCAAAAATCCAATTATTGCTCATGAGTTTCATTATGCTTTCAAAGCCAAAACCGAAAAGACAGAACAAATGAAAACTAGTAGAATAGAGTAAGAAATTATGAACCACTAATCAATTATGAACCGTAACCCTACTGGGAGTGTAAATGTAACCACACATTACATGCTCGAAGAAAACTCCTTGTCCCATGTCCGTTCGATGTTGTATCCCATCCTTCCCGATTGTATACATCCGTATATGTGTAGTTCCCTCGTCAGCGTCGTTATCTTCATCTGTGTTGTCTCCATCGTCTTCCCTGCATAACACCACAAGGAGGTCTCTTCCGTTGATGAAGTGAACTGGGTACGAGATTTCGTACTGAGCACGTAATGGTGGAAGATTTGGGTTGTCCACGCTAAATTGGTGGGTCCAAGCGACAACTTCATCGGCCAACGGGTTTGTAACCCAGACTTCCATATCCGTTGTAGTCAGGCGTTGATGCAAGAGAGACAAACTGCAACCTTTATAGACGGACAAGGAGTTTGTATGGTTAGGATCATAGTCAAGTCCAACTGGAAGTGCACATATGGGGATGAAAGTCTCCTTTGAGAAATCAAAGCACTGGATGAAGCTTCCGACGATCCCAGATCTGAGTGAAGCTTTAGGCGTTGCAATCCAATACATGTTGCCTTTAACGGATAAGCCTGGGCTTAATCCCTCAATCTTGCAATCCAGCGGCGTGGCATCTAGTACTCTTCTCCACAAACGAGTTTCAGTATCAAAAATCTCGACTTGATCTTCGTCTTTCCCGTCTTGTGCGTTTAATTCCGCGTCAAAGATACGCAACACCTTATAGTTGCTACGTGCATCCGTACGGTACCCCAAACCGTAACGGTCGAATGCAGAGAAAAATCCCATTGGTGGTTGTATCTGGCGAACTTGCTTTTGATAAGGGTTCCACAAAGTAAGCATGCTAGTTCGTTGGTTTCGACACAACAACAAACCATCACAATGTATTACGCTAGAGATGGTGTTTCCATGATTGAGGCAGCGAAGCATGGCAGTAGAATTGACGGCGTTGGACACGGGATCGATGACGTGCACCATGTGATCAAGTCGGAGAAAACGCTGTCGACACAAATCGAGGTGTTTGTAGATGTAATCCGTATCAAACGTTTGGTTGTAAAACGCTCTGCAAGTTGTTCTCAAACGCGTCTGAGATTCTATTGGAACCCTTGAAAAAATCTCATACAGTACCAAATCAAAAGGTAGATGAATCAGACCCTCCTCCTCCATGTCGAAAGAAAACAGAGAAAATTCCCAAAACCAAAACCCTAGAGAGAAGATCGTGTAGCTCTTTTCTAAATTACAACAATGAATGACCAGATAGCTCTGTTTTTCTTCTTTCGAACTTCAAGATAGTGGCTTTTAAAGGCTTGATGGTGGATTAAAAAGAAACCCTTATTCGACCGTTAGAGCATGATATGATTTCCTTTTTTTTTCAACAACGGTTTTTTTTTTTTTTTTTTTTAGGATTATTCATCTTAATACCACCGCCGTAGCGGAACCAAACCCTAACCTGAACGATGGAATATATTTGAATCAAGCAAACCGCTCCAATCCAAATTTAGTTCCTTTGCACATCGAACCCGAAATCCATTAAAAACTCTATCGTTCTTTTATTAATCCCAGAACCGGACCCAGACCTAAAAATCGAACCAAACAAAAGTTTCAAAATAACAAAACCGATGCTAAATAAACTAATCTTCGATTAATAATTTGAAGGGGTTTGGTTTATTTCTCGAACCTGAAAAAAAAAAAAAAAAAAAAACAAGAAGAAGAGAGGATGATAGCATCCATCTGTTTCAATTCATCGACAGTTTTCTAGCAAGGAAGCAACGCAGAACAGAATCTCGAAAACTGATCACTGGTGCAGATGTCAGTTCAGTCCATTTTCCTCTGTTTCCGAGAAACAAATCGAGATTAGGTATCAGATCCGGGTTGTGTCTAGAGAAGCAATCAAGATCTCAGTCTCAGTTAGTGTCTCCATCGCGTCTACTATCTTGCAAATCTATTTGGGGTAATTATTAATTAATGTACAACAACGAGAAAGCAATGTCCAGTGAACTAATCTTTTTTCTTGAACCTGATGTCCTGATGATATTTGGTAGCCTAATTCTCCAATTGTTCTATTCTCCCCAACTCAATGTGATTTTGAAGACTATGCATGCATGCGTTAAAGTACTTGAACCAAGGGATATATAATATATTTCATACAAAATTAAACTCTTTATATGTTTCTGTCATAATATAGGCTTTGATTGATCTTGCTCAACATCTTGGGCTCAAAGCTATTCATTTGTCCATCTTTGGAATCCGATGCTGTGATATATGTTTGGTGGACCAACTCTTTTCTACTTGAAATCTAGTTAGTTTTTGCCTTTAATTATGAAGCATCAACGACTGGCCTTTTTAGACATTATGAAGAAGTTGTGAGAAGTCACATATGTATCAATGTATGCTCTGTTTGGTAAAGACCTTTTTACAACTACTATCCCTTCTGCATAGTTTGTAACATTCCAATTATTACTGATACCAAAAAACATTAAAAAAAAAAAACATTCCAATTATGCAAACGTTAAAATCATATAGCAAAACGAAGTAGACTCGCCAAGAGCCCCAAACTCAAATAAAGTCACAAAACCACATTAAAGTCACAACTATGTTTCAAGTCATAGGTTACATACAAGTCAAAGGTTACAAGTAATCTTGCAGAGAACATGAGGGGTGTTGTAGGGTTTGCTTTTGTCACAGAGACGATACTCTCGCATGAACCAATTGCTATAGGCCATAGCAGATTTATCGTTCTTGTTCCTGAAGCAATATCTGAATCTCATAGTTGCCCCAATTATTTCACCCGACTCCTCAGACAGGACCGGGGATCTACCTTGGATGAGAATCCACGCTCCCTCACAATGAACTCCTTCTGCCTGGCGATATTTCCTATTCCGTTTCCCCAGGTAGAACCACTCGCGAGGGTTTAGGATAGGATCTGTTGGTTGCGGAAGCAGCCACGGCTCTCGTGTGTACAACTCCTCCTCCATGTTGTCTACGATAAATCGCGGGTTTGCAATTGCTTCCCCGTTTACCTTTGGTCGGAGATAACCTTCTATGATATCTTCGTCTGAAATACGACTTCTAACCTCCCCCTCGCTTACCATTGTCTGAAAAAAAGCTTGTCAGTGTAAAATTGATTAACTGCTCTCAGAATAAGAAGTTGATTAATTGTAAAAACGATTCTCTAAAAAGTTGTTTATTGATCGGATAATTTCTTTGCCCTAAGGTTTACATCAATTTATCCATTAATACTTATAATATCTCTTTAAAACTTAATATGGAAAAATTAACAATTTCCTTTAATTAAAAGTTAATAAGAAAAATTAACAATTTTCCTGGAAAAGATTATCGATCTGATCCGCTAACCCTAATATCACTTTAGATATGCCGACATTGCACTTGCACTATGGGTTAGACAAGGAATCATATTTGGGTTATTTATTAGTATTTTTGTATAAAAGCCCAAAACCTACTAATTTGAGTTCATCTGTGATGTGTAAAAAATACCGTTTTTTTCTTTCAAAAAGTGTATTTAGTATTTAATAGTAAGCTTTCTAAGGAAGTGAAATTATTAATTACCTTTTGATAGTCAAAAAGTGTGAAAGATAAAAAAGACTTCGTCTAAAATTGGGCACTTTAATTTATAATTAAAATTATTTGGATGTCTTGATAAATTGTTTGAGGAGTTATTTCAGCAAATAATCGAAGAATGTCAGGCCTACTAATAACGGACATAGTGCCATATCTCTGTCACTCTTAACCATTTGGACATTTGGTTCTCATAAAAAACACAATGACACAACACAAAATCAACTTCACAACATAATCGTTATTTTTTATTTTTAAGCAATACGTTCGTAACACGTAATAGACTTATAGTCTAAGCTAACATTCGACAGTTCAAGTTATCTTAATTCGATAAAACATGAGAGAGACATTCGAAAAAGAAACAAAAGCTTACGCAAAGCAACAACAACGATCTCATAAAATGCAACAAAGGAAGCCATTTATAAAACAAGAAAAAAACTCTCTCTATTATATTAACATGAAGAAAAACACAACATCAAATTTTCATCTGGAGGAAAAAGCTTCTCTTTCTCCCTCTCTCTCTGAAAATTTTATAGATCAATCATCATCTCTCTCAATCTACTATACTACTATCTATCAAGTTTTGGTTGAAAATTAGCAGGCACTTTGTTTTCCTTTGTTTATGTCGAACAAATTAAGTAGAAATCGACACTCATCCATTAGCCCGCAGCTACAGCATTAGCTCGAGGCTTTGTATCGAGCAGTTGATGCAGTTTGCTTGTAGAGTTAGAATCATTGTCTCCTTGGTTCTTGTTCTTGTCTCCAGCTCCTGAGTTTTTAATTCTTGACAACATATTCCCAGAGACTCTCTTCTCAGGTTCCGAGCATTTCAGTTTGTCCTGCAACCCCAAAAAGAACCGGCCACAATCAAGAATAAATGATACACGTTCATAAAGATCACTTGTAAGTTAAATAATGCTTACTTACCAACAAGGTTGCATTTGCTCCTCTTAGTTTATCAGATTTCTCATTAAGTTGGTTTAGTTCAGATCTTAATGCCATGTTTTCGGCTGTCAAGGCTTCAACTTTCTTAGCAAGTTCTTCGGTCTCAGCCTTCAAAACAAGGAAAGACAGACAGAAAGTTTATTAGCTTGTTCAATGTTTTGGTAAGAGTCACACCAAGAGAAAGAGAAACAATATCTAAAGAGCTCCACTGTTTCTTTCAATTAAACAGACCTGTTTCCTTAATCTTGACCTTCTAGCAGATTCTCTATTAGACTGTTTTCTTCGCTCCCGTTTCAGTTCTCTCTCGTTCTGTAGAGACAAAAGTGGATACTTCGTGAGTGAAATGGAGCAAATAAGCTCCAAAATCCGACAAGTGGAAGATCAAAATAAAGTCACAGGGTACCTGAAGCCAAGGTTCAGGAGGAACCATGGCTAAAGATTGTGACATGAAGGGGTTGAAATTTGCACTTACACCAGGAGAGACTACAGCTCCAGCTCCAGTTCCTTTAATAACTTTTATGCCGGTATCACCACTTGACAGAGAAGCAGAGTGAAGAGAGCTAGATTGAACCAATTGTTTCCCATCTGCCAAAAAAAGTAAATCCTGTTATATCGAACAATTACACTGCATCTAACTCTTTGGGACATGAAAAAGGCTAATAATACCTTTTGTTGGAGTTCCCTCTCGACTTCTTTTTAGTTTCGGTTCATCTGCCTGGTAACATGCATAATGGTTTAGACTTAAGACCATATCAGACTGAAGCTAAATATAGCCTGAGATCAAGAGAGCAGAAACATTACCCCAGTTGTATTCCCATCACTTCCATCACTTGACCCATCCGTTTCTGAGCTGTTCCGTGATCGTTTATGTTCATCTGCACCAGTTTCAGGATTTCCATTTCCTAGAGACATAGCAAGTCCATCAAACTCTTTCAGCTTCTTCATCAGTCCATTGTCTGTGTTCCCTGTAGATTTCGTAGGAGTGTCGATGCTCAACTGCGTCCCCGGCTGCCATTTAAAATGACCCTTGTTAAAACAACGAACAAAACCATTTCTCAAATCCTTGATGTAATCATACTAGCTACACCACTTACAGTTGTTAAAGGTGGAGCCTTTTGACCTTGAGGCAGTGCTCCCTATCCAAAGAAACTCAAGCCAGTCAGATAAACTAGAGGATTCAATTACAAGATGTTTGAGGAAGGAAGCGAGTTATATATATACCATGGGAATGCCAGGATGAGGGTAAACTCCTCCACCATGCTGGTAAACCGCTGCATAGGGTGATCCATACGGTGACATCATATGCTGAAGATTTCAAGACCAATGAATCGTCTTACTAATATTTACCATATTTGCACAAGATGATTCGTCTTTGTGTTGACTATATAATACTACCTGAGGATTCCACATGTAAGGAGGAGGAGGATGGCCAGATGCAGCCATAGCTGAGTTGTAATAAGGAGGCATTGCAACTCTTGGACCATAATATGCCTAGCAGCAAGTAACAAAACCCCCACATATTCATCGATCATGGTATTAATATTAACTGCTAGCTAGTACATAAACATAACTTGAGAATAATTATAAGAAAGACAAACCTGCATAGCTGCCCAATCAGGGTAGACATGAACATTTGTTTGATCCTAACAACAGTCAAGTCAACGCATAAGATATGAAGATAAACAAAGAACACTAATTTTGACTTAGGATCAAGAACAACATTGACTTGGGATTATGGTTTAACATACCGGTGGTGAAGATGTTTTGTTGTCTGATTTGGTCGGCTTTGGTTCCTCGCTATTATTTCCCATGGTTCTTTTTTCCCCACTCAAGAGAAGAATGACTCCTTCTGCAAAATCAAGGGATGATGATGTTGAGTGAGAAACAGAGAGAGAGAGAGAGACAGAGAAGGGTAGAAACGTAGTTCTCTCTCCCATCCCTATGTTCAGAACAACTTTGAGGAAGACAAAAGGAATCAACAAAGTGGTTACCAATGGACTATTCTACCCCTGAAACAATCACATGCACCAGAACCAAAAAATAAAAGCTCTGTTCTTCTCTCTGCTTTTGCTGTTTTTGTTCAATTTTAAAAACTCAAGATATTAATTAAACTCAACTAAATGCAAAAGTAAACGATCAAAAAAAGGCAAAATCTTTCACAAAACAAGGAAGACAAATGGATGATGATGGAGAAACCAAAACATAAACTTTTGGAGCAAAAGCAAACAATCTCTTAAGAAGCTATACAATACCTTAAAGAATCCGAAAGCTCTTTGAAGAAACGTAAGCTAGCAGAAGATGAAGCAGCTTAACAAAAAAAGACAGAAACCCAAATCGCGAATCCGAAACCTAAACAGCAATTAAACGCATTTTCATCTTTCTCTCTCTCTCTCTCTCTAACAAAACCAAACCAGAGAGCAAAAAAGACTTCAGTTTTTTTTTTGAGGGAGACGAGAAAAGAGAGAGAGAAAGAAAAAACGGAGCGCGAAGAAGATGAACACGTCATCAAACACGTGTCATGAGAATATATAACAGCGTAAACTACGGTTGTGTTTGATGAGTTGGCTCCTCGAGTTTAGTGCCAGCCATTTCCTTATGTCATCTCTACCCTACACGTGTTCGATTCTTAGTCGCTCTACGCATCTCTCATGTGACTTACGTGGTCCATCCGTTTCATCTCCCCTCCTTCGCAGTTATTATTTTTTTTACTACTGTATCATTTATTCTATTCTAGGCTATATATATTGACCATAGTGTGCAACATTAAAACTAGTTTTTGAGATGTATTAGAGAGATACATTTTACAACTAAAAGAATATAATTCCTTACGTCACAAAAATATCAATCATATGTTTTAAGTGACGCCATAATAAGAAAGTTGAAAAAAAAAGGAAGAAAAGGCCTTTGACTATTATTAGTAGAAGAAGGAAGCTCCTCTCCGACGCGGAGAGCACTTCTGAGTTGTGTCGACAAAACTCAAGATCTTGATCGTCCATTCTTCTTCACTACCGATTCGTATCTTCCAAAGGTGCCACGAGACGACCCACGTGTATGGCCACGTTTTTGCCATCATGGAAGCACTTATTTTCATATTTATTTTCCTTTATTATAATTATAATAAAAGGCCCACAAGCCCGACAACTGCTTGGAATCCAACGGCTGGGATAAATAAAAGATCCAACGGTTTGAAACAGAGCCACGCCAGTAAGAAGAGAGTAAAAAAGAGGCCCAACAAGGCTTTTTATTTTCGAGTTGGCTGGCGTAAAAGAGCTTCTATCCACGAAGAAGTGGTCCCTACTTTATAAAAATGCGACTCACATGGATGTATCTACGTGTCGATCACCGATTGGAATATTTAGAAAATATTGTCTGGCCTCTCTCTTTATGTATTTTTTAGACTAGTAGTATTATTATTTTGGACTTTTGGTGTACAGTATAGTTCACAGAGCATAATACTAGTAGTATTAAGGTTTTCGATGACGTAAGCGAATGTGTAAAAATCACGTCAGATTTAAATCTGGACCGTCGAGCTCGTTTTTAACGACGTTGAAGAATGATGATGCAGCTTCTACGCCGCCTCGAGCAAGAAATAAAAAACGTGTGTTATATAACTCGGAATCATCTGACGTGGCTATAAAATAGTACTAATTTATAGTGGGAAAAATAAATTAAAGGATTATTATTGTAATGTAATTGCTACGTGGGGACGAAAGTCAGAAAAGGAGATTTAAATCCAACGGCTCAAACGTGTCTCCCCGACAAAATGACGTGTCCGTCTGGTAAGCGGATAGTCTTCCTTACGCATTTTCTGTGGGCCCTCCATGTGACGAGGACTCGATTCCTCCTCTCTAACCTGATTTTCCCTAGTTACCCTTATGACTTCACACTAATTTCTCGACGTACCACTCACTCTGTAGCCTAGGCCTAGCCGCAATGTTTGAACTTTGAATTATCAAATTAAAAGCCTCATATGTGTGTTCACACTACGAACAATTTAATTAGCTTTATCTTTTCGACATCGTGAACGTAGTAGTCGGCCCAGAGCCCATATTAGAAGTCTAAACTCAATAGCTAAGCCCAATTTTATCTTGGACTACTTTTATAAAAAAAACATATGTAGTCGTCAACAAGAGTACATAGAAAAGTAAAAAATTCAAATCGAATTTACAGAGTGAGAGTGAGGTACTCTATAAACCTTACTTTTACTGATCCTTAAGCATATTATATAGAAAGACACTCGTGGTTAGAGCCTGCTACATAACGAGATATTACAACTTATATATGGAGATTGATATAAAGCGAGAGAGAGAGAGAGAGGGAGAACAGTCAGTGAAGCTCTGTGGAACGTTTAATGGTGAGCTCAGCTCTGAGATGGAGAATGCCATTGATGAAATGCGGACTGTCCTCTGCCATGAACGATATCCACGGAATTCCAAAGAGGTTCCTGTAACCAACCGCTTTCCCCCCTGTGAATGTGTAGTTCCCTTTGTATTTGCTTGTAAATTCATCTCCTGCTTTTTTCTCTCTAGCCGCAAATTCGTAGTCCACACCAAAACTCACAGCTCCTTTCTCTTGCATCCCGAGGAATAGCCCAAAGCAGTGGAACGAGCTTTGCTGGTCCATGTTACAGTGCGCAGACAGGAAGAACCCTTGACCTCCCAAGTGGAAGGCCTGAGAATAGACTCTTCCCGAAGGGAATAACCCTGCGCATTCCTCTCGTTTCAAGTCCAGATACACTACACATTGCGGGCGAGGAAGCTCAAACTCCACCACTTTTACGGGTCTGTATTTGTATGCCCTCTCTATGAAACGCCGGTTCATGGTGTCTGATCCTTCACCTGCTAGGATGCGTTGCCTGTGTGGGGCTTCAGCTTTGAAGAAGAGCGCTTCCAATACTTGCTTTGATGCTACTTCATGCTCAAAATCGCTGCACGTAAGTACCTTTTTCAGCTTTCGACACGTCATGTATGGGAAGCGGATGTAGAGCGCAAGACGTGAACCCAGAATCTCCCTACGGTCTTCCAATGAGCTATACTGTCCCCTTGCCCATTTTAAGACAAAATCATAAACAGCATCCTCAGAAGCAATTTGGAGATCATCGCTCGATAGTATTGCCTCGATTCCAGCCAATGGTAAGCCCATAACCTCATCATGAAACCTGTAAAAGATGGTGGTAACACATGAATACAAAAAATTATATAATTACTCAAGACTAAATGAATTTCAAAACCACTGGAGAGTCATACTTGGTAATATCCTTGTAACGGGAGGCAAGGAACTGCTTTGCTGCATCGGTTAGAGGCTGGACTGCTTCAGCCATTAAAACACTAGAGGGAAGCTCGAGATAGAGCAGGGCGGAATCAGGGGTCATGGGCATATTGCGCAGTAGTCTACTACAATACCTCATGCAGGACGCAACCTCAAACTTGTCGGCAGCCATAAGCACGTCTAATAAAGCAGGTGCTGTTGTGACACTTAGAGAGCTGCTATACATAAAGTTCAAAAGCTCCATCAAAGCACCTTCCTCTGCCATACAAATAATAAAACATAGCATAAGATATCAACATTGTGGACTCTCTTAAAGCTAATAACGCTTCATGGATACAAAATATCATATATACTAGTCAAAGCCAGCAACTGAGTTAATATACATAACGAGAAAAAAGAATCCCAAACCAATAAGAGGCCAACAGAGAGTTAGTAGAGAATTGAAGCCAATAAGACGAGAATGACAAATAAGCAGAAATGAACCAAAAAGCCTGACTAGAATTGTCATACCTTGTGCACTAATTCTAAGAGTAACATGTCTTTGTTCTGATTCCCTCATTCCATTAGAAAACAGCTACAACAACAGGGTAAAAAGAAAACAAGAAGCAAAAGGATAGCATTACAAAAAGAGCAAAACCATTGGATATAGAAGAAGAAGAAAATGAAACGTTAAGAAAAGTACCTTATAGAAAAAAGGGCTTTTAGCAGCCAAGATAGGAGAACTAATATGCAATTCTTTAACTGTAACAACAGTAGAACAGTCAATACCCCAGTTTGGCTCACTAGATGCATCGTCATCACCTACATACAAAAACCATATTCATAAACAAACCTATTAACGAAGATTATAAAAACATGACAAATCCTAACCCAATCCAAATCCAGTACCTGATAGGGCCTCTTCCACCATTGCCTCACCTTCATCGTCAAGATTATCACCACCACCAGGACAATCATCCATATCAGGTTGGTTGTTATCTGTTAAAATCTGCTCTTCCGCACATGCCACAATGTCTGAAACCGCAACTGAAAATGCAAAAACATTAAACCAAAATTCCAAAAGCCCTAAACCGAAGCAGAATCATTTCAACCGATACGTACCACCATTGTCTTTCTTGTTATCCTCTCTTCTCCGTTTACGATGACGAGCCCAATCGGCAATACTCGTACAGCCTTCAACATCAGACCTAGAATCGGAAGGACCACCCAAGATCTCGATCCGGAGCAAACGGTCGGAGAAGTTACTGTCATTGAAAGCGAAACCAAAATCACCTTCGGAAGACGAACCATGGCGAGAGAAATTTGAATCCATCTCGGTCTTAGGGTCGAATAGATCGGTGTTATTGGAACCTCTCATCATCCTCCTTTTCGAAAAAAAACCCTCTTCTCCGTCTTCTCTCCGGCGAGAACCAGGAAAAAACAAAAACAAAAATCAAAATAAAAAGAAAGGGTCGAATTCGAAAAGGATTTGATTTTTTTTTTGTTTGAGGAACGAAATAACTAAGAAACCCTAAAAAAGTCTCTCTCTTTTTTTTTTTTTGTTGAAGTCCAGAAAAGAAAGGACAAGAGAAGAGCTGGTCGACGTTGAACGGTTATTGTTACAAGTCGGTGACGGATAAATTTAATGAAATGGCTAATTAAAGACAAAAGTGGTTCCTTTCAAATTTTTTTTATATCGGTTAGTTACAAATTTAGTTAACCGGTTCAGTCTTTTGATTTGTAATAAACATTTTGGTTCTTTCCCGGTATTATGCCTAATTCGCATCGGTACGATTTTAATTTTGACTTGCAGCAGATTTGTTGGTTCAATTTAAAATAGCTTTTAGAAATCAGTTTAGTATTTTTGGGGGAGATTTAGATAGAAGTTACTTAATTAGAAGAGGAAAAAAGGGTTTTTATTTATGTTGGTCTTTGGTCATCATATGCAAATTTGGGATTTGTTATTCGTTGGAAAGCGTCAAATTTGGTTAAGAAGACAACTCTCGTTCAACAAACAGCGCAATGCCTTATGTCGTTAATTAATTAGTTCAGCGTTTTAAAGACTTTGTTAATTATGGTTTGACCGGGTGAAGCTTGGCGATTTATCTAAAAATCTCTAAAATGATGAATATAGAGATGTATTGGACTATATATATTGTGACTAGATAGATAATTTGATAGTGATATTATTTAATTAATGTAACAACTACAATCAAACCAGCTATTATTTATATATAAAAAACCGACTATAAGATAATATATCCTCAAACCAAACGATCGAACTAATTTCAATCTGATCGAACTTAAACTCACTTTTCTATTTAATACTGATGACACATTTTTTAATCCCCTTTTTATTAAAAGGGAAGTACACAACTTCAAATTGGTAGACCATATAATATTAATGTAGGTTATAACTAAGATTAATTAGTTGATAGGTTATATGGATTATGATCTTTTTAAAATGGATATTCTAAATAATATAATAAAATCTCAAAGAATATTTAACTAACCATATATAGACAAAAAATCTCAAAAATCTATAACTCTTCCATATATTACAATAACGGGTCAAAATTTGAATATTTAAATTCATTTCATATATTTTTTTTGTTGAATTGTATAGTTTTATATACTATAATAAACTTTTTAATAATTTAATTTGGAATCATTAAAAATAGTTTAATTTGATATTATTAAGAATATCATAAATATATGATAGATCAAAAAGTTAAAAAATTACAAACACTCTAATTTGATTTGTTATAGCACGAGTCAATAATATATCACTATAATATGAAAAAAAATTCAAGAAATATGATTTTTTACTAGAGCACGGGTTAAAATTTCAAAAATATGATTTGTCGGATTAAATTTAAGTTTGAAATAATGTTGTTTGGTAGATTTTCTCGGTCACGATAATTTTGACAAAGATATGATACATATTTGGTCCTAAAATAAATATGCGCTATACTATAGGTTAAATCATAGAATAACAATCAAAATACAATATATAATTTTAAACACTAAACTAATCAAATAAAATTAACAAACAAAAATTAATTTTTTATCACTCAACTTAATCCGGGTTATACCGCGGGTCAAAATATAGATATAGTAGAATATATCTTACAAAATAGATGTTATTTTCATAAGTCATATTCAATATATGATTTCATGCCATAGTACTCCATCAAAAAAAACATTTCAAAACAAATAAAATATTCACATATACGATTTTTTAAACAAAAAGAAGAAATTTAAATCCGTGCTCTAGCACGGGTCAAATTCTAGTTACACTTATGAAAGAATTAAATGTCGGTTGACTGGAAAAAAAAGGAAGTCCATTTTAATTAGAAAATCGATACATAAACGTGTATTTTAGCTTTTAGACAAACCCAACCAGAAATGGTTATTTTCACCAAAAATTGTTAGAGATATTGAAACACAACTAAAATTTTATTCTTAACAACAATCACAGGACTTTATAATAATACTACGTAGTATTAATACTATATAACAATCACAGGACGTAGATGTATCGTAAACAAGATACATACATTGTCAATTATGATTATTAATTCTATCGTGATCCCATCGATACAACTATAATAAACAGCATTCATAGTCTCATATTTTCATAAATGGCTAACGACATCTTCTCATACTACTAAACATCATTAATATCGTCGATATATAGTTCGATGATCTAAGCATATTCAACCACAAACACCTGCAGGTTAAACTGAAAGAAAAAAATCATTAGACAGAAAAAAACCAAGTTAGAGACCAAAACAGGAAAAAAAACACCAAGTTAGAGAAACATTTTTCAAGCACATATCCCACTTAAACAGAAGGAGAAAAGGCTAATTAAAAAGAAGAAGAAAAGGAGCTCCCTTCAATCCAAACGGAGAGAAGAGAAGGATATATATGTAGAGAAAACGAGAAAAATCTAAGAGCTCATGCAATCCCCTTGAAGGGCGTTTACTTCAGGCTGTTGTTAACCTTCACACTCTCTTGAGGAATCCATGAACACTTAGATTCTGCTTTTTAGTTCCTTAAAATTCTTGTCCTCTTCGTTTTGGACGAACGGAGCTCCTTTTCTTACACTTGAAAAAACAAGTGTTCCAAAAAGAATTTTGACATCTTTAATTTTACTATACAACGAACCATAAAAAATATATCGAAAGAGTTCCTACATAGAATATGTATGGTGATGGTTTGAGATGATAATGTGAAGGAAACATATTGTACAAAGTGGTTTTATAGATGAAAAACATAAACCCTAGTCTATGATCCTTTGGAAGATTATGGAACAAGTGTTTATAAAAAAATGGAAAAGTATAGAAGAAAAAATGGCAGCAAATCCTATTGTCATTAATTAGAGATTGAACATAATCTTGTTGACTAGATTCTCTTTTAAAGAGGGGGATACGGTTAGTGTGTAACGTTATTTGATATAACTAGCAAATAAAATACATCATTAGTCGTAATTGTTATACACAGTTTCTTTGCATTAGGACTACATATAAATAAATAACCCGAACAGTACTTTTGTAGTTGAAGGTTTTGAAGCACACAAATTGAAGAGAATCTCATAAAGGCATCATAAAGGTAGATAAAGTTTGGTCAAAACTCAAAAGGCTATTACCGACATATCTTTGACTTCTCTTCATTTTTTAGATGACTAAAACAACTTTGAACTAATTTGGTTTTGTCTATTTACGTTAGATTTATATTTCCAATTACAAATGACAAAAATAGTTGACCGGCATTGTGTTCGTTGCTACCTAATTTGTTTAGATTTTTATAGCATGAAAAAATATACAAATTTATACTATAGTTAACGGTTAACTAGAGGGAGTAGAGAGAGATATAAAGATCTCAATGTAAACAATTACTAACAAACATTGACCGCAACTAAATAATTACTCCAACATGAGAGAGAACTATCTAATTGGCTCATGCTTGAACCGGATCACTCGGACTCAACTCTGGTTTCAAAGAAGAACGTAAACGTCGACTCTCTACACGAGCTTCCATCAGCTTATCCTTGAGAGTACGATGATTATCTTCTCTCATCGCTGCATTCACATTCCTCTGAAGAATCTTCGAGAAAGTTCTAGACTTTTCTCGACGACTCTCATGATCATCAACGTTACTTGGACTACTCTCTGGATGAATCTTATCTCCTTCCGAAGACATAGACAGATTAAGAAGTCGGCTTGAACTCTTCTTAAGCTGCAATTTGTTATCTCTTCTTGTTCGCTTTTCTAGCCCTTCTTCTAGTTCCTTTAAGCAAACCCTTTGATGCATCGAAACTGAATCATCTGGTTTTGCTCTCAAGAAACCACTTCCTTTACTTGAATGTGATCTACTCTTCTCATTAGGTCGCAAATATGTTTCAACGTCTTTATCATCTTCCTCTAGCTTCATTTGTAATCTCTGGTCATTCCACACTTCAGCAATCTGCACAATTACTTTATCAGTCACTGGTGACTTGTTCCCAATCCTTCTCACCTTATCTTCATAATCTTTAACTGCTTTTGCAAACTCATCGCAGAGATTTTCCACAAGAACACGTTCCTGTCTCTCTTTCTCAAGATCTTTCAATGCATTTGATAAACAATGCTTCGCTTCACAAAGCTCTCGTGTTAGCTTCCTATGCAAAGTCTCTGACTGCTTTCTGAATTTTCTTTCATCATCTAAGTCCTTCTTCATCCATAGAAACACATCTTTGACCTCTTCTTCTTCCATTTTCTTCCTATCACCTTGCTTTTCTCGTTGTTGTATACCTCTTTGATCCCATCGATACGAGTATAGTAATAAACACCATTCATATCATATTTTGATAAATGGACCACGACATCTTCAGATGATCTTCTCATACTACTAAACAGCATTTATACCGCTTCGATAGTTCCAAAAAGAGTTTTGACATCTTTAATTTTAGTATATAACGAACCAAAAAAATATCGAAAGAGTTCATACAAATAATATGTATGGTGATGGTTAGTGATGATAATGTGAAGGAAATATATTGTACAAAGTGGTTTTATAGATGAAAAAGCATAAACACTAGTCTATGATCCTTTGGAAAATTATTGAAAGTGTTTATAAAAAAATGGAAAAGTATAGAAAAAAAAATGACAGCAAATCCTATTGTCATTACTTAGAGATTGAACATAATCTTGTTGACTAGATTCTCTTTTAGAGAGTGGAATAAGTTATTAAAATTCAAAAACAATCAAATCAAATCCGACAAAAAAGTTCTAAGCATAGAAAGAAAAAAGGTCTAAGGACGGCGTGGAAGTTGCCTCCAAACCAAGACTGATGCAACCAAACCCTTCTTAATCTGCAGAGGTGTGAGAATCAGCTGGGCCTCTTCTTCATCCACGATTTCCAAATCAGTGGAAAATTCAACAAATCAGCAAGCCACTGTATCGGAGAAATAATCCTGAACAACTGAATTTTTTTAAAAAATCAACAATTAATAAATAAAAGATTAATAATCGGAAAATCATCAATTGATGGAACAAAAACTCACATCATCAACCGCATGAGGCAAATGCGAATGCTTTTTAAATTCAGTCTGTTCAAGGGAGCATTAGTATGCACCAAATATGTATTTTGGATGCCAAACTTATTTGTCGCGATGTTAAATGATGAGATAAGTGAGAGTCATTTTAAACATGATATGACATATTGAATGCTAATATTGTCAGCTATTAGTTCAAACTTCAAACTGATTTAAGTCATAAATAACATCAATATACATATTTAACACTAATATTACTAACTTACAATATTAGTTTAACACTTAGCAAACAGTCAATTTTAATCAAAATGATAAAGTCAGAGAAATACTAAAATAGATTTCACAAATTTCTTTGACAAAAAAAAAGATTCACATATTTGTAAAATCATGGATTTTGCATAACAAATCAATGTAAATACGAAAAATAATTTGAATGTTCATATATTCTTTAATTATTTACATTGTGTTGTACCCCTAAAAATATAATACAAATTGTAGTTTTAGCAACATTAATTTATATGTCAATGTATATGTTAGTTTGAGGATCAAGTAGAATATCAGGAAATTTGATTACATACATAAGAGAAAGAAATAAAAAAAATGTAAGTCTAAACACTTAATTAGCCGCCGTTTTGAGTATACGGTTAGTGTGTAACGTTATTTGATAATATAACTAGCAAATAAAATAAATCATTAGTTGCAATTCTCGTAATTATAAGTAACCGGTACATTTTTGTAGATGAAGGTTTTGAATCACACAAATTGAAGATAATCTCATAAAGGCAGAAAGAGTTTGGTCAAAACTCAAAAGGCTATTACCGACATATGTTTGACTTCTCTTCATCTTTCAGATGACTAAAAATAACTTTGAACTAATTGGTTTTGTCTATTTACGTTAGATTTATATTTCCAATTACAAATGACAAAAATAGTTGACCGGCATTGTGTTCGTTGCTATCTAGTAGTAATATTTAATAGATTACTTACAGTATTTATTTAGATTTTACTGCATGATCTAATGCCATACTATCATGTAAAAAATATACAAATTTATATAGTTAACGGTTAACTAGAGGAGTAGAGTAATATAAAGATAAATGTAAACAATTAACAAACATTGACCGCAACTAAATTAATTACTCCAACATGAGACATGGACTATCTAATTGGCTCATGCTTGAACCGGATCACTCGGATGACTCAACTCTGGTTTCAAAGAAGAACGTAAACGTCGACTCTCTACACGAGCTTCCATCAGCTTATCCTTGAGAGTACGATGATTATCTTCTCTCATCGCTGCATTCACATTCCTCTGAAGAATCTTCGAGAAAGTTCTAGACTTTTCTCGACGACTCTCATGATCATCAACGTTACTTGGACTACTCTCTGGATGAATCTTATCTCCTTCCGAAGACATAGACAGATTAAGAAGTCGGCTTGAACTCTTCTTAAGCTGCAATTTGTTATCTCTTCTTGTTCGCTTTTCTAGTCCTTCTTCGAGTTCCTTCAAGCAAACCCTTTGATGCATTGAAACCGAATCATCTGGTTTTGCTCTCAAGAAACCACTTCCTTTACTTGAATGTGATCTACTCTTCTCCTTAGGTCGCATATATGTTTCAACGTCTTTATCATCTTCCTCCAGCTTCATTTGTAATCTCTGATCATTCCACACTTCTGCAATCTGCACAATTACTTTATCACTCACCGGTGACTTGTTCCCAATCCTTCTCACCTTATCTTCATAGTCTTTAACTGCTTTTGCAAACTCATCGCAGAGATTTTCCACAAGAACACGTTCCTGTCTCTCTTTCTCAAGATCTTTCAATGCATTTGATAAACAATGCTTCGCTTCACAAAGCTCTCGTGTTAGCTTCCGATGCAAAGTCTCTGACTGCTTTCTGAATTTTCTCTCATCATCTAAGTCCTTCTTCATCGATCGAAACACATCTTTCACCTCTTCTTCTTCTTTCTTCCTCCCTAACCTATCGCTTAGCTTTTCTCGTTGTTTTACCTCCTTAATCTCGGCTCTACATTCATCCAACTCCATCTTTAGAGCTCTAACCAAAGACATATTAGCAGTATTCTGTTCCTCGAGACTCCATATCCGGTTTAACACCTTGAGAAGCTTTGTAGATGAACCCAAACCATAGCTCGCAGACTTAACCACCGAAGAACCAGTCTGACTAAACGCTGGTTTAGGCACCACAACCTACAAACACATTAAAGCCAAGACACACACACATCCAGCTCAAAAACAAGAAAATTGCAAAAAAGTGATTTCCTCAATTACATTTAGAGTGAACAAAAGAGCAAAAGCATTGATTTTTTGTCACCTCGAATGAACTGCTGCTGCTGCAACTTGCAGGAGAGGTTGGTTGCAACAGATGGCCATTTCTACGGACCAGTCTATGATCATCAGTTGCTACAATTTGCCTCCTCAGACTACCTCTGCTCGGTGGCTGCAAATTCAAAACTCAGTATATAAAAAAGGTTCCTTTCTTCCACACATAACGTTTCAATCCAAGGGAAACCAACTTAACGACCATGAGATTTGGCATAGTTCGATAAATTTTTACTCATAAAGAACAACACTTTGAGAGGAATGAGAACTTAGCAGTTAGATATACTCAAGACGCACCATAAAGATCATAACTTTACGACCTAAACACACAAGAAGACCAGACTAAAACCCTACATAAACCCAAATTGTTCACCTGATGATCGTGAAGCTGTCTACCGGAAGGTGATTCCACATCTGAATCCCGTCGTCGACACCGTCGCAACCCAATTCTTTGCCTGAATTGTTCAGTTTCCCACAAATCGGCGCACAGTTTCCTGACGGAAGCCTCTGGATTCGCCAAAAACTCCTTCGTCTCGAACACGGCGGAGGAAGCTCCGACTCGCGGTGGCGGCGGCGAAAACTCGAGCCGCCACGTGGGTGGAGGAGTAGAAGGACCAGCTCTTCTACTAAAGCCCGTAAAACTTCGTCTAAGCTTTGGCTCCATTTCTCCTTCTTCGCATTCTCTCTCCATTTCTCTTACTTTGGCTCTGTTTCTCTTACTTTGGCTCTGTTTCTCTTTCTCTCAGACCCTTTTCAACTGTAGAAGATTGGCTCTGTTTTTTTTTGTTGTTTTTGTGTGACTAAAGGAGTCTACAGACAGTTGTGTGTCGACTCTCCTCGAGTCGTCTCTCTCTGTTTTTTCTATCTTCTTTTCCTTAAATATTCTCTCAGATCACACTCTATCTATGGCTTTATCCTTAAAATTGTCGATCTTTCTTTATCATTTATACCCAAAACCTCAAAAACGTGATTTAGTACTAAGCATGATTGTAATTCATACTAAATATATAATGTACTTTTTCTTTCTTTTGATATTGTAAAATAATAGTAACACAATATCCAAAGCCTACTATTACACACACTCTGCCCCGACAAAGATTACGAGTTCACTCTGACTTTTTCTTCTTCCCAACAAAGCCATAGATTTTTATTTACTGCAAGGGGAAATATATCTCATACACTTCAGAGTTCAGAGTCAGAGAGACAGAGGATGCGTGTGAATTACTATATAAATATGTGAACATCTCTTTTTCACCTTTTACAAGTTTCCTTTTTCTCCGATTGATGTTTTCCAACTTGTCTATTTGCATCTCAATAGTTCGTATACTGCGGTAAAAAAAGTTCCGTTGGGCGTTGGCCGCAATGATAGTGGTCAATTAGATACTATAAGTGAATAATTGCAAAAGTGTGTGTTGATGCGTTTTAATTAGAAATTTCGAACATATCCAAAGAGAGCCTAGATTAGTTAAAGATGAAATGAATTTCTAATAGCATTAGGAACTCTTGATGGATATGTGCAAGTGGGTGAATTAGTTTACTTATCCTAGTAAATTTGGGGATTGAGAGTAGGCTAATAGAGTCATTATGAGGTTAAATGAGGAGTTAATTAAAGGAATTAAATATTAAATCATTCGTATCAGCAACAACCATGCTTGAAAGATTCCTGGTCCATTCAATGCTAGTCTACAACTACTGCAAGGCTTATTATGACCAACACTGACACCACTCACTTTTTATTCAACCATAGATTAGGTGAGAATGAGATTAGATCATTACTTCATATATATTTCTCTTGCACTGCACATGTTGGGAAGAACATTAGTTGTTGTAATGAGAAAAAAGCACATAAGAATACATAAGAGAGAGATTATGGAGAGAAGTGTAAATGGCGTTTGGACGTGAAATCGGGACCACAAGAGATGAATATTTGGCGGCTAATAGACAACCTAACGTGACGATGAGAAAGAAGAAAACGAAGAGTGAGTTATGGCATGAAAAGGATGACTATGTCCGCACGAACCACACGTACTCATTGTCTTCCTCCTTGTACATATTTGAAAAAGCAAAAAAATTAAATTTCTACTTTGTGGTCCAACTTTGGTATAAAATTTAAAACCCATTCTCATTACTCATAATTCACAATCATGTGTGTAGTGTATAGTGTAGATGATGCACCTCACTTAATCTTTTGAACCTATCTCAAATTTTGACATGTAGTATCGTCGTAAGAAAATAAATTAACAGTAATGGCGAAAGATAAAAGATAAATTAACAATATGAACATCTGATATGTGTAATAGGCCCATTACTGTATAGGCCTAAAATATAACGGGCCTTAAGAAACAAAAAAATATCAGTAGAAGATAGAGATCGACTCTCGTGTGGCAATTTTTCACCTTTCCTATACTTTCTCTTTCTCGGATGGAGATGGATACAACATGAGAAATTGAGACATATCAAGGTTTCTTGTTGTTACAGTACGGCATCGATCGAACTTGCGGACATTGGTTTGGTCGCACGACGTCGAATCTGTGTCTTCTTTTTACGTGACAGTTTCTTCTCAAGGCTTTTGATCCGACCGGTTAATTTCGATATGACTTCAAGTTGTTCTCTGCCTGCCTTAACCAACGTCTCCATCGTTTCCTTGAATCGCTTGTTCTCCTCCATCAGCCTTTTGGTTTCTTCTGATAGCTCATGTTCGGCAGCTTCTGTTTCCGGAGACTGTTCTTTAACGACCCCTGTCTCTAGAGGCTGAGGCTGGTCTTTTACAACGACTTCCGTTTCTTGAGACTCTTCTCCCACAACAACTCCTGTCTCTGGAGACTCTTCTCTCACAATGACTTCTGTCTTAGGAGACTGTTGTATTTCATCTTGTGGCTCAGAAGTCTCTTGGCCTATGCCTTTGGAGTTATCCGGCAAGTGGTAACCGTCATTCTCCTCATGGCTCGCTCTTTCAGGTTCCACTGCAGTCACTTGCGTTTCATGTGTATATGATGATGAATCTTGTGAAAGAAGCTGCGTTTCATCGTCAATCACTCCAACAGGTAGCTCTGAGAGTTCGACATCTTTCTCTGGAGGCAATACCGTATCATTATCTTCCTTTCTGTCTTCTTTCTCTGATTCCTTGGCCTCGGCTTCAGAGGCTTCGCTAGCAATATCTGGGTCCTGTGTAGAGCTTGTTCCATGAGTCTCTTCCACCACTTGTGGCAATTCTTTTAGTGGCTCTTCTAAACTCTCCACCACGGGTTTGTTTTCCTCGACATTGGTAAGTGTCATTCGATTTCCATCAGCTAACAATGGATTAACCGGTAGAACTATATCACCCTCTCCCATTTTCTCTGGGATGGGAGTCGAGGAAGCAGCCGCCTCAGTTTCAGTAGTTTGCTTAGGATCCGTTGCCAAGGTTTCAAACAATCCAGATCCCTCTTCTGCTTCATCATTCGGTTGCTCATCTGTTCTATACAAGACGCTCATAGAATGATCAACGGGAGACAGAACATGAACCTTCTCTGTATTCGAGTCAGATACCATTTTGTTCTCCTCTGCGAGCTGGGAGTGCTCCAAGTTCATTGAAGAGTCACATGGCTGAGAGTTAATTAACAATTGTTCGTTTACAACCTCTTTCTTCACAATGTCGCTGCTACTTTTCACAGAGTCAAGCTTCTCTTGAATGCCAGAGAGCTCTCGGGCCAAAGATTTTCTGTAGTCTCTTATACTGGGATGCAAGCCCTGCAGGATAAACATAAGTATCACAAAACGTCAGCAGCAATTTTACACAACAGTACATTCTTGAGAACTATTTCGTCCTGCCAATATAATCCCTAACCCAAAAGAAAATTATTAGTCTTTCATGCATTACCTGGACAGCATCCACTTTTAATAGAAGGTTCATCACCATTTCTCCTAGAACTACAATCTCCTTCTCTTCAATGTGCTGATCAGTAGAAACTTCAAGCGCCTGAATACGATTTTTAACATCACCCATCTGCTCGCGAATAGTGGCTATCTCCTTCAATTTCTTAATTGGCTCCCATCTTCTCACATCATATCCGCGGTACCTAGTTTGGATAATTCTAGCAGCTTCTTCTTGTGTGAAGGTCTTCTTTGGAGGCTGTTCTTTATTCTCCTTAGTTTGACAAGGTTTAACAATCTCACAGTTTGATCTTTCTTGCAAATTAGGATTGCTCTCAACTATTTCTTCTTCTGTTCCTATTGCATGTACGCTTCCCTCAGGCATCTTCAATTCTTTGTTTGCGTCTTCACATTTCACATTACAAGCTTCAGGAACAGTCATTGATTCAGCCTTCTTCGAGCGCAGTGAGGATATGTCCTTAGTCTCCTCTGACGTTATAGATTCTTCCTTCTGTTTAGGAGGACTTAGTGATTTGGAACCACCGTTTCTTTTCTTCGGCAACGGGTCAACGCGCAGACAAACCGGAGGCAACCTGGATGCTTTTGGGGACGACAACGACTGCTTTTTTTCTGTGTTCTTAACTGGCTCATTCTTCGCAATCGTTTTGGTCGGCTCTGTTGGTTTTGGTAGATGGCTTTCTGATAGTTTCACGGGGATATTTCTTGGTTCCTGTAGATAGTTCTGCACTGGGATATTTCTTACAGAACTCTTCTCCTCCGCATCTGAGAGAACATTGCTCTCAAAGTTCCCTTCTCCGCCTTCTTTTTGGTTTGTCTGACCTTCATTTCCATGGTGATCAGAGGGGTTAACCCCTTTATTACCACTGTCCTTACTCTCAGAAGCTTCAACATCTTCCCATTTCCCATAAGATGGTATCCAAAATTTATGATAAGGAAGCTGTCCAGGTTCTTCCTTGTTCTTCTGGGTCTGCCCTTCCTTCACATCTTGACCCTGAAATAAGGAATTCAACTTGCTCATATCAAATGGGCACTTCACAGTTTTCCCATTCTGCATATTTTTCATGTCTTCATTACTACTCTCAGAAGCATCGACATCATCCAGTTTCCCACGAGATGGAATCCAAGAAGTAGGATACTGAAGCTGTCCCGACTCTTCTTTGTTCTTCTGGATCTGCGCTTCCTTTATATCTTGACCCTGCAATAAAGATCTCAACTTGCTGATATCAAATGGGAGTTCAACGGTTTTCCCATTCTGCCGCACCTTTTTCCCGTCTTGATTCGGTACCAAGGACTTCATGGCGCTCTCGTCAAATGGAAAACAACCATTCCAAGACTTAGGGAATTTTTTCTGTATCGTCATATTCTCAGGAGCTTTAACCTCAGCAGGAGGCTGGTTATGATTCCCTGACCCAAGAGAGTTTCCATGCTCTTGATTCCTAGCATACTCATGAGGAATCCATATAATTGGGTAAGGGCAGTTGGTAGAGCGAACTGGAAGTGCGGCTTCTCCTTGGTTTCCTTTATCAATCTCGGGCTCATGCTCTTCGATCACAACGCCACTGCCATTCTTCTGGGGAGAACATTTTCCACAGTGATAACCAACTGGCTTCCCAGGCACATCCTTGTCAGGATCATACCACGCTTGTTGATAACCAACTGGAAATGGTGGATGAAGGTAACAAGGAGGAGCGTAAGCCCCGTGATGAGGATGGAACCCGGAATGGTTCATGCAGCATTGATGATACGGTACTTGTGCGGGATAACAAGGAGGCCAGTAAGCGTTGTTGTATGCAGGAAAGTTGCCGTGAACGCAGCTTCCATAACAAGGTGGTGGAGCATCCATTGACATATGCTGAGAGCTATTCCCAAACCCTTGATAAAAGTATCCTTGTGGTCTCATTTGACATGGGTGTGATGAGTCCATGTACACAGGCATCATTGTCAATCAAGTCCAGCAAACCAATTCCGGTACAACTGCAGCAAATACCCAACCGAGAAATTAGTTAGAAGCATACCATTGGCTAACTAACAGCTCCAGATGGAATCAAATCGTAACATGGACCAAACACCAAATCTCTCAAATCTACCCCAATTCACTAACACTAAATCGAATCTTTCAGGATAATATATAGCACCAGTTCTTAAAATATGAATCAAAAGGGAAAGAGACGAACCTTACAGATTAAAACGGATAAAAGATCCACCAATTAGATTCACAAATTCTGATGATGACTCAGTCTCTGCCTCCCCCAAACCAAAATTGGAGGTTTCTTCTTTGATTTTTTTTTTCCGATTGCAGTACTTTGTTTTTTTCTTCTATGGATAGTGAAAAATCTAAAGACATATCTTGATTTATAGAAAGACGAAGAACATTTGGAGGGAATAGGTATTTCTTCTTCTGCTCTCCAGATCATTCTCGCATCAACCCCACTTTGAAAATTCTGGAAATTTCTCTTCGTTTCTTCAGAACAAACACGTGAGAGAGAGTCATCATATAAGTAAGATATGTTTCTGAACTACATTACTTAGTTTAGTGGACTATTACTTAGTTTAGTGGGTCACAATAATGGGCCATTTAAATTAGGCCCATTTTGATCGGGCTTATATTTGGGTCGAATGTTGAGGGTTAAATATGTAAAATTGTGTTTATCTTCAGTGCCGGCCTCCGTTCTCTGAGACCTTCTTTCTGAAACAATTCGTAACCCGCTCCGCCTCCGCCGACTCGACCTCGCATCACCCTATTCAGCTTCCTGTTCTCTCTGCTTCGTTCTAGGGTTTTTTTGTTACTCTTTTGATTCAAATATGGGAAGGGCAAAGAAAGCTCAAAAGTTTGCTGTCATGAAGAAGCTGATTACACACAAAGCTTTGAAGCAGTGAGTAACAACGATTTCTTCTTCCTTCAATTTTTATCCCTTTTTTTTGTAATAAGAATTTATTAATGATGTTTTGTTTTTCTTTCTTCAGTTACAAGGAAGAGGTTCTGAATCCAAACAAGAAAGACCTCACGGAGCTTCCGAGAAACGTGTAAGCTTACTTACTTACCCCTTTTCGTTGCCAAGTTGTAATTTATTGGGGTTCCTTCAAGTTTTGATTTTGGCTTTGATTTTGGATCAGTCCGAGTGTTCCTGCTGGGCTATTCTTTTCTTACAACGCTACTTTGGTTCCTCCTTACCGGGTTTTGGTTGATACTAACTTCATCAACTTCTCTATCCAGAATAAGGTCGGTATTGTATTTCTCTACCACAGAGCTATGAACAGATTCTTTATTATATAAAAAAAGAACGATCTTTACAGAGTTATTGTCTTTGTGGACCTGATTGGATTCTCATTGTGGTTCTTTTGGTATCTATAGATCGATCTTGAGAAGGGAATGAGAGACTGTCTGTACGCAAACTGTGAGTTACTTATACTTTGATTGGTTTTATAGGTATGCAGTTTTGTCTCTCTCGTTAACCTTTTATTGTTTCTGGTTTTAAGGCACTCCTTGTATCACGGACTGCGTCATGGCTGAGTTAGAGAAGTTAGGTCAGAAGTATCGTGTAGCTCTAAGGTAAACACTTCTTAAAGAAGGGCCTAGTTTCAGTAGTATTTTCACCATAGGTTACTTATTGGTTACTGTAATATTTGGTAGGATTGCGAAAGATCCTCGCTTTGAAAGATTACCTTGTGTACACAAAGGGACATATGCTGATGACTGTCTTGTTGACAGAGTTACTCAGGTAAATGCTTCGTTCCTGGCGTGTTGAACTTTGTATATAAGACTCTGTAAGGATGTGCGATGTTCTAGTCTCATTGTTCTTTCTATTTTTTTGTATGTTTGTGTGATATTCTTTTCTTACAACGTACAGCATAAGTGCTTCATAGTGGCTACATGTGATAGAGATTTAAAGCGAAGGATTCGAAAGGTAAAGATAGTCTATTGTATCAGTGCTTTTGTTTATGTCCATGGCTGAACTCTTTCGGATATATTATTAACTTCAATTTTTGTTCGTTTGCAGATTCCTGGTGTGCCGATCATGTATGTGACACAACGCAAGTACTCAATCGAGAAGTTACCTGAAGCTACACTTGGTGGAGGTATGTTTATTCCGCCTGGGACATCTGAATCTCCTGTACTTTGGTATTAGCCTATGTGAATTATAGCATTTGTAACCTTTGGCTGTTTTTTTTGGTGCAGCTCCAAGACAGTGATGATTGAATAGAGACGTTTATGGATTCCAGGAAGCTCTGAAGCGTGAGTTAGTAGTATTGATTTAAGCTATGTGTCCAAAGATTTGGAAACGCTGTGTTGTGTTAAGAGATCTTAAGCCATTTTTGTTCTCAGTGTTGGCTTATCTGTTGTTAATTTGATACAAGCTTGATTAACTTTATAGAAATCTTTATTATGCTTAAATCGATTACACAGTTTTGTTAACGACAGACCAATTGCTGGACTTGTTACGTTGATGTAGTGAACTGGTGATTAAGATAATTACATGAAAATCAACATGTTATCAAGATAAAAAAAAAAAGAAACGTGATATAATAAGATTGAAGTTTCCGTGATCAGTACAAAGAGTTGGTGTTTTCACGAGACATAGCCAGCTTTGAGCTTTGGTGTTTTCTGTTTGACGAAGAACGCGGAAAGAACACTCTTTGTCCGGACAGGAGCTTGAATGATCTCACGTCGTTGGTTGTTTTCAAGTGACTTGTGTGCTGCCAATAGTTTGGGAACCTCCAAATCCTGAGGAAACCACAAACTTGTCTTATCAAAATCATAGACGTATCTCATTTAATACAGCTCTTTTAATTTAATCTGTTGCCGAATTAAGCCAATTAACTACTTGATACATGCAACATTTGTTCTATGTATAATTGCAAACCCTTAAGATTTACCTTATGGGCAACACCGTATGCCTGCTTTGTGACGGTGGATACTGCAGGAACACCTGAGACCTGAGAACCAGCCAAAGGCTTCTTGTTTATAATGTTTTCTTCATCACCTGCATGAGTTTCAATGTATATCATCAATCTCACTGGATCATGAGTTATATTAGAAGAAATGCTATGTTTGATTCTTCTTCAAGTCCCTGTTTCTCGTACCTATTAGATGGAAAACTCCAGATGTTTTTGTGAAAGCTTTTGAATCTTTGGAGCTGCACAATAAATAAGTATTAGTTGTGTCTAGTTATCAAGAACGCGAGAAACAGTAGTAAGGCCTTTGTGGGCTCACCTTGGTGCAACTGTGGATGTTCCTTTTAGGGTAGACTTGGTCTCTGAGCCTAAATGCCAGGAGAGTGATTTCGATGCAGGGGCATCTAAGTGAGTGAAACCAAGCATTACTAAAACTGTTTGATATTTGACTACTTATTTAAAACTAATAAGCTCAAAGAGGAGGAGGACATGTCACCTGAAGGTTGGAGACGGGATATAGCTTGGTAATGATTCTGTCTTGTGTCAGTTCGTCTGAGAGGACTAAAGTGTACCCGCTTGTTAACAGAATCTATAACAAAATCCAGAGAAAACAGAGGATTCAGATTTCAATAACAATTAGCAGAATCTTGACAACAGGCAAGAAAAACACTTACTGGGTAGAATGTAATGCTTGTGATGCAATGGGATAACTGCTAATAGCTGTTGCTGTCTAAGACCTTCTTTGTCGATATATGTCCGGCATGTAAGCAGTTGCTGATGATACAAAAAACCTTAAGGGAGAGAATGTTTACAAAAGATAAATAAGATCAATAAAGAAGTGTGTTGCTAGCATACCTGGCTAACACAAGAAGCTCTCAACACCATAGTTGAAATGTCTGAATTTTGCTGATCAAATAGATCAGTAAGCTTGGAAGCAACAGTTCCAAGGTGATCAACAGCATTAACAAGAGCCTTGACAGTGTAGTCCTTCAAATTGTCCAATACCCTAACAAAAAAAAAGGTAATGAGATGAGAAAATATGAAGAACAAAATCAGACAAATCTATATAAGTAGTAGAATTCAAAGATGGTTACATTTGCTTCTGTTCGCTATGTAGGTAAGATTTTTCACAGTAATCAGCAGCTGAGTAAAGCTGAGGCCTCAAGTTCTTGAGCTCCTGTTACATAAAAGGTAAAAAGAGTAAATTAAATAACAGTGTAAGCCAAAACAAATCAGAAGTTTCTTTGTATAGTCGTCGTCTCCAGGTAAAAAACTCTGGATCACAAAAGCTATTAAAAAAAAACAAATCATAAGTCAAGGTATTGTCTTAATAAACCCAAGAACTAATACTGACCCCAGATGCAAATCTTGAAGAAACAGTGATACACTAACCGACAATTATTAACTTGGTCCCATTATTAATCTAAACAAATTTACAGCCAACAACAAAGACTTTAGTTTATTTTTTTATACCAAGGACTACAAATACGTGTATAGTCTAGAACGAGATCATGGATCTGGGTTCAACCAAACCAAGTTATTGTGATCGTAGCTGTTTAATTTATCGTAGAATCTAATTACTCAAAAGCATATAGAGAAGGAGGAATAAGGAACCTGCAATGCCTTAACGAAGCTCTTGCTGCGTTCCATGGAGACATCGTCGAAGGTCATTGTCGAATTATCCGTTCCCGATATCTCCGTTTCCATTTAGCTTTTTTTTGTTCTTCGTCCCTTTTCTTAAAAACTTTGTGGGATCAAAGGGAATGAATAATTTGTGTGTATTGGGATTACTGTAACAATGTTTGTTGGGGATTGAGTAGTGATGTAAGGTTTAGCTTTCTGGTGAGACGGCTAAGCTAACTTGACAGAGAAAGAAAGAGAGAGAGAGAGAGAGAGAAGAGAATAAGAAGACGGTGAGTGAAGTAGAAGCGATTCCAAATTTCCAAGGACTCAAATTTGTTTTTGCTTTGAGAGTTAATTAAAAAAAAGATAGAATAAAATTATTACTGTAGAAAACGACTTCGGGAAAGACGCACTATGTTTTTTAAATAAAATTAAAATCTAGTTTGTAATTTCCGTTTCATTTTCAAAGCTATTTAATTTAAAACAAAAAAACTGGATTGGTTGTTAATTAATAACAACAATTAATAACAGCATAATTAATTGGATAAAAATAAATATATTTGTCGAGTGTACATTAAAAATACTCTACTCGACAGACAGGTAAGAAATTCACATGTCTTGTATTTGCTGCTTTAATTGCGGTTGTTATGCACGCAGAGGCATTTAATAAGTAACTCAACGGTGGGATCTAGGGGGAGAAGGTAAATGACGGAAATAGCCTTACAAAAGACCGGTCAACGGCAATGGATTTTTGAAAAACAAAACATACGCTCAGCATCAAAGCCAGCTTCGCATCCTTAAGATCCACACGTGTGTGGATTAGCTGTCGTAAACGGACCTGCACGTGCTTGGCCCATGGGTCATCATCATTGTTTTTACTGGGCAAATATCATTGGCCCCAAATTTTATATATACCTCTCAGCTCAGAAATCATTTTTTTTTTCTTTTTCTATCTGATCTGCTGCTTTCAAGTTTCAATGATTCAGGTGAATTAATACATGCGACAATGACCACTGACCAGAACTTCTAGTTTGTGGATTTGTGCCAATTTTTCTGTTATGTAAACTATTCGAATAAAAATATGAGGTGATGTAGTAGTACTAATCTATAACTTGATCATTGGTTGCTTTGCTGGGACTTTGTTTGAGATGGATAATAAAGCTGATCCATGTTTTAGTTATAGCTAGTATCTTGATGGCTTGTATCAGGTTGCCTCAAGACTCTTTGACAGATTATGTGATGGATATTCTCTGTGATACCACCAAATGGGAAACTGGCTATGAATCTGAGACTGTGGAGACTATAGATCATGTGTTTTACAAGTAGACATTGCAAAGGATGGAGATTGAACTAGTGTTATGGAGTTAGGCGGAAGCAACTTATCGTATGTATTACTAAACTCTTAACAATAGCTAACCCTTTAGTACATCACAGCTACTCTAGACAAGAGAGACACAGTGATGAACAAAGGGATACAGCTGGTTTGTAAATGGTTATTAATTTATGTGCTTCTTAATTTATGTATCATGCTATGTTGTTATGTTTATTTTCCAACATGTATATAAGCTTTTCTTGATTATAGACATAAAAAGGTTTAATAAACGTATTCATGTTATTGGGTTTATATCGTTGCTTCTTCATCTATATTACACACACCGTACCCACTCTACCTATACACAACACTAGTATGTTTCAGATGATGATGGTAAATCAGTCTCCGAACTCAAAGTAGGTCGGCTTGGGAGTCGAAGGGCAGCTAATGGCTTCAACAAGCTCTTGAACGGTGAGCATTTGAAACTTGGGAGGCGAGTTAATGGCGATGTTATCGACTTTATGCTCATAAATTTTGCCACTCTTATCGAACTTATACTCTGAAGTCCCATCGAATCGACCACGAGTCTCCCACGGACCACGAGGAATTCCGTGAACAGTCCATCGTATCATCAGAATGTTCTCTGTGGGTTGCCAAACACTAACAATATCGACACAGAGTGCTTTGAAGAAGATCCTTCCATAAAAACGTAACGCAGAGAATATAGATTTGTAGTTATCAATTCCCATGAATGTGTTCATAGGGTCTCTGAACACAATATCATCCCTGTGGCAAGATTAAACAAGAGACTAAGCTAATCAAACAGAGCCTTCACTAAGAAATCTAACCAAGAAAAGCTAAATCAAGAACACATCAAATTAATGATACAAGCATGACTCTAATCAAGAATCATCATCAAACCTGTAAATGTCAAAATTGGGCTCTTTGTAGAACAACAAAGGGAACTCTTCTCTGATACTACGAACGGCGTGACCCATGTTGACATAGTAACTCTGTTTATCTTCTTGTTTGGTAATTTCGCAATCTTCTTTCACAGGAGCTGAGAATTTGCCGAACAAACTCGATTTCTGATTCTTAACACGAGACAAGTCTCTAGTGTCAATCGCGGAAACCTTAACCTTGACCTTACTACTCCTCGTAATCGAAGGACTTAAGCTCGAATTGATTCTCGCCGAGACGGTAGGAATCTCCGGCGAACGAACAAGGAATGCCATCGGAGGAGACTGGAGAAATTTAAACTAGGGCAATCGTTGTTTTACGATACTCTACTCCAACAATAAAAGGGATTGAGAAAGGTATTTTGCAGAGGAATATGCTGCTGGGCTTCCTTTGGGATTCAGAGAGAAGACGAGACGAGACGCGAGGATAGGTCAGCAAAATTCTCTTGAGGATAATTTTTAGTTCCGCATGGATAACGATTCCAGGACTTGTCATCGTCAACGATCATGACCGTTGAAACTTTGTTATATGTCTTGTTTCCACATTCTTGAAATTATATGACGATCCATTTATGGTTAGGGGCCTTCAGCTTCAGGTGCCTAACTAAAGCCCATTATTGGAAATTGTACTAATTATTATAAACTGTTGATTACAAAACAAATAGTTAAATTTTTTAAAAGACCACTTAGCTGTAGAGAATCATAAACTCGAACATATGATTAGTGCGAAGTTTTTGTGACACGGATTGAAATGTTTAGTTTGAGTACACGACGAAATTACGAACCTTTACATAGTTTACATTGACGTGAACTCAAACAATTTGGTTGGAAAGCTCCATTTTTTTCCGGTGGGTTTACTTTGTCATGTCACATCTGTTTTAGACCCGCACAATCCGTCTTGTACGTACTACACTACTACGTAGAACAAGTACGCATTTGTGGGCATAACCAATGTTCATGTACCATGCTTTGCTTTGCTTAGAACTTCCCAAAAATATAGCACATGTCATCAAGGAGCCATAGAAGTGATAATGTGAGTACAAAATAAAAATAATACATTTATGTATTTTCTCTTAATCATGGTAGAGTTTACACCTAAACAGTTCAAACTAATAAAAAAGAACTCCACAAACGAGATTAAATAATAAATACCAACAAAAAACCGAATCAAACCGATCTGTTAAAATCAGAAATTTTGTTTTTAGCCATGAGTATTCACAGCTTCCCAAAGCAAGTTCTTCAACACAGGATTAGTCACATCCCTAGCTTGAATCGCTGCATTCTTAAGAGTCCTAATCGTCCACACATTAGCCTCCCACCACGAAAGACTCCTATACGGAAGATCATGCTTCTTACATAGCTCCTTAACCACAGGCGATACCGTCCGGAGATGGCAACGAGGAAGCCGAGGGAACAAATGATGCTCCAGCTGAAACTGCAACCCACCAAAGAACCAATCCATATACGACCTACACGAAATGTCAAGCGTACCAGCGGTTTGTTTCTCGAACCAATCGTTTCCGTTTGGTGGACCGGTATAAACATCAGCTGCGAAATGGTTTAAACAGAACTGAACGTGTTGAATCGCCGTGACAGCGAAACTCACGAATACGAAGACGAACCTCTCTTGCCAGTTCGGTAGGAACGAGACCAAGAGAGGAAACCAAGTCCAGAAAACCATAATCCCTGCGATGTTCATGGCTCGATCTGGGACGTGGCGTTTCGAGAATAGTAACAGGAACGTTTGGATGAAGAGGTTGATCCTTCCGACGCACATGACTGGGTAAAACGTCCAGTGCTGGTAGCTTATCAAGAAACGAGCTAGAGGATCGAAGGTTAGTTCCCTGCCGTAGAAACGTGACGTCATCGAGTTAAAGAATTTGGAAGAGACGGCGAAGATCGGGATGTGTTGTAGATCCGGATCGTGGTCAAGGCTGTTACAAGCCATGTGGTGAGCGTTGTGCGTCCATTTCCACCACGCGATTGAGATCCCGGTGAGGCAGTTTCCGGAGAGGAGCTGGACCAGTTTGTTGCATGGTTTGGTTGACGTCACGTTGTAGTGACCTGAATCGTGGCCGACGTAAGCGCTCTGGATCCAGAGGAGACCGAGCAAGACGGCGGAGACGAGGTGAGCCCAGACGCTGGTACACACCACAACGCCGTAGAGAACCGCCGCGAGCATTACCCCGACGCACGTGAGGGTGTAGAGAGTCACGTGACCTTTTTTGTCGAAGAGGCCGCGTTTGGAGAAGTCTGCGGCTAAACGGCGGTAGTCACGTGAGACGTCGGACACGTGGAAGTCTTTCACGTGGTAACCGTTGTGAAGCTTCTCGAGGTGGTGCCATGCGGTTCCTGGATGGTAAGCGATGAACGCGTCGGTTACGTCTTGGCCGGCGAGATTGAGAATCGCTGCTTCGCCTCCGGGGTGAGTTTTGACCCATTTGGAAACGTCGTAGACTTTGCCTTGGATCGAAATCCATAGATCTCCAGGTTGGTTGTGTTTCTTCAGATCCTCGGTTGTAACGTATCTCTTCTTCGTTTGATCCGCCATTGTCTAAATTAAAATCCTTCAAAATCCAAAAAAAAAGAGAACCCAATTAGAGAAAGGTTGCAAATGCAAAACCTTTCTCTATCTATCTGGATTCGTTATTTCACGGCTTTTGAATCGGTTCGATCTCTTCTTCTTCTTTTTTTTCTTCTTCCTTTTATTCTGATTTTTTGTTGGTTTGTTTACTGTTTTGGGAATCGGTGTTGGAGTCTTTTCTTGTGTTTTTATTTTTAGAACCGATTTTAAATCTTTAACCCGTTACGTTAAACTCTATTAATGGAATTGTTTTATTGCAGAAAAACTCTGTTGACAGAGATGCAATAAAGTTGTCATACATGTGTTTTTGTCAGTCTGTTCTGTTCTGTTCATTAGTTGGTGTCTCTACCAAATTTCTTATACTGATTGACTCGAAAGAAACTTATCCACCGGCAAAAAAAAAGAAAAAGAATCTTAAGTATCCTCAAAACTCAAAGTCGTCTTAACGACAGAGAATCAAATCCCAAAATCAGAAAAAATGGTAACGTAAGTTTTTTATTACTAGAAGAAATCTAAACAACTTTAATTTTGTCTGGTTATCACTTCTCAACTGTAACAACAACAGATGTTTGTGATTCAACGAACTTTTTGACGGATTCAAAATCAAAACCTTAATGGGCTTATATATTTTCAAAATGGGCCTAACTGTATCAATTTTTAAGGCCCAAGTATCTCAACCTCGCACGCTCTGCTTTTGCTTTTGCCGGCGTCGGATCTCGCCGAAGTCTCCTCCTCCGTATTTTCCCTGTACTGTAAGTCTCACGATAATAGCTGAATTTGGGGGGTTTCTGGTAGAGAGTCTCCGAGATGAATCCGGCGAATTTCCACCCCACAAATCCTCCGTTCCAATGGGCTCCGATGTTACCTCCGGACCCGCCTCGTTGTGGTGTGTTTTGGAATACAAAGAACATAACCGATCAGCTTAAACAACTCCAAGATACGCTTAACCTGGCTAAATCAATGTAAGTAACAATGGTCACTCAAAATTGTATTATTCTGTGATAGTGAATCGATTTGAGTGTTGGAGTTTTCATCTACTTAGGATTTTTGGAAGTTTCATCTACTTCACTGTTGGTATATGTATAGGGAGAAGGAACTAGAAGCGTTGAGGGTGATCAAAGATACGAAAGGTTCAATGGAAGTTGTAGAACAAGGTTCAGGAGTAGAGTGTTTGAGATATCTAGAGGCTATGAAGATGAATTTGGGACAGCAAGAGATACTTTCAGTGGAAGCTGCTAACTCTTTGATGTCTACTTTAAGAGCACAGCTTGAGCCTTTTAGATTTGTTGTTGATGAGAATACTCCATGGGAAGAGAAATCTGCAGCAGTAAGACTGACTTGCAAATTGAAGAAATCGAATAGGAACAAACTGTGGAAGAAACGAAAGAGACGGTGTGTTGCAGAAATGCGTGCTAAGGTGGGTTTCTCTATGCTCTCTATTTAGCCAGTGTTGCAGTATTTGAGATATTATCTTCATCATCTTAATTATACTGTTTGTTTCAGGAGCCTGAAAGATTTAAACAAGCTGATAGAGAGGCGGATGAATGGAGAGAAAAGGAAATGGCCAAGGACATGGCAAATAGAAAGGTAATATCACTGTCTCGAATTATAAGTGGGATTAGCATTAATAAATGTTCCTCATTTGGTATCTCTGACAAGGTCTATCTGTTTTCAGGTCGACGAGATGAAGGCAATTGAGAAGGTCAAGGCAAGACGAGAGCGAAGGAGACTAGAACCCGAGGTCAGACTTCTTAAAGCCATTTCAGATAACATTATATGGGGACTGGAGATAGGTTTTCATATAAATTCTTGTTCATCTTTGAGTGTTTTTTTCCAGTGATTTTATATATCAAACAAACTCATGGTTATGATGTTTCAGCTTGAACTAGCTCTAATTGTTGAGGAAATGCAAGAGTTACGTTCCCTAAGAATTGAAAAACTAAAGAAGCAAGGTATGTCAATAATCTGAAGAAGTAGTACAATGTGTGTTCTGAGACCAGCGTCTGACTTAAAGTAATCGGGTTATATATGAACACTATGCAGGGCATTTCCTTCCCGAAGAAGATGACAAGTTTTTCGAGAGTGTTCGTGCTGCAGTAGAGCAAGAGGAAAACCAAGTTCAGTCCCTAACCAACACAGAGACCGAAGAGAATGTCATTGCCTCTGAGGAGGACACTACTCTCACTACCAGTAACAAAATCAGCAAAGACACAACAGATAAAGAAAGCAATACAGTGGCAGCTACTTGTGAAAAGACAATGGAAGCTCTTGGAAATGGTTGCGAGAATATTTCGAATTTACCAGTCGAGTTCTATCACTACTACTACGGAAGCAATTTTGACATGGGTAGACTTATTGAGGTGGGTTTTATTTGAATTCCCCATCTCTTTTAGCTGATGGTTTAAAGAAGTGATTCAGCTGATGGTTTAAAAATACAGATCAGAAGAGAATGGGATGCATATCTGAGTCACGGAGGAAGGTAACTTACCAAAACAATATATCATAATTTACCCAAGATTTTGAATTTTTGATGTTTGGCTCTTAAGAAAAGGTTTTGATGTCTATATACAGCCGGATTCCTGGCCACTGGGTTCAGCCATCGCCACCAGCTAATGAGATTTGGGCTTCATGTCTTGTTAATACTCCCAAGAGTGATCTTAGTTAGTTGCTGTTCGGATTCTAGGAGAAACAGATCTTAGAGCAATATTTTGGTCTTCAGTTCCATTGTATTGTTTCTGTTTATAGTTAGCTTACTCTTGATTTCTCAAGATTTCATAACGTGGCAATAAATATTACTCAGGTTCACATATAACAAAAATACGTCACATGTCACTAGAATTTCGTACAATATTATTATTGAGTTCTCCGAACAATATCTGTATATCCCATTGCCAAACATCAAAACGGTTCTCAAAGAGTCAAAGAAGATTTAACAAAAAAATGGTCACATCAAAAAGGTCCTCAGAGAACATTAGGTCAAGGCCATTTATTTTGATAAAAGTTGCTAATCCAATTACACTGATGTTTAGATTATTATGGTGCAAGTAGAAGGGACTGAACCAATAGACGATGTGGGGAAGATGTGATTGTTGAGCTATCCAATAGACGATGAATCACAACTGCCCATCTGCCCCAAATTGATGTTGCAAAGAAATCTTTCGTGAAAAGTGCATTCGAACACACTAAACCGATACACACATATCTTTGCTTTTCGAATTAGCTTATATAACATGTTTTTGTTAACAAAATTACATTTATTCAAATTCTATTAACAATACACTAAACTCTCAATTTGAGATGATACTACCAAGTCCCTTCGTCCGTTCATAGCTCACAACTGGTCAACTGATTGTACTGGTCAATTAACATAGGCCTCGATTGATAGAATTGATTGAAGTTAAATGTGGGGAAGATGATTGTTGAGCTATTCAATTGACAATGAATCACAACTGCCCATCTGCCCCAAATGGATCTTGCAGAGAAATCTTTCGTACAAAGCGCATTAGATCGCACTAAGCCGATACACACAATCTCTGCTTCTTACTTCCACACACACACACACACACGAAAAAACTGAAATTTCAGACCAAACTATACACCAAGAACACAAGACAATCCAACAAAAGACAGATCATCAAAGAGTTCAAGGAAAACTCAATCTACGAAGGTTAAATAAATTGTTAGAGAAGCCTCATTTCATGAGTATACTCGCTTCCCTGCTGGGTCCTTCGCTTTTACACAACAATTCACAATATATAAACCAAAAAATCAGAATTAATTTAATCGAAAACTAAATCCATAAAGGGATGAAACACCGAAGTCCGGAATTGAAACTCACAGATCTCGGAATAAATCCACCAATCCTCGATACATATTTCCGAAGGTAAACTTGGCTTGAATACGCATTGATTTAAAAAGCGTTTCACCCATAGGTCCTTCGTTTACACCTATAAAACTACTCCTATAATAATAACATTGCGATAACGATGCTCAGCGAATACGAACCATAATGTAATCGGACATCATCTCGTGAGACGAGTTACGCCCACACGATCTGTTTCAAATTTCCGATATTAACTCATCATAGCATCCATAGACACATAAAATCAAATCAAAATCTAAATTTAGAGAAAAAAACGAATCAGACAGATAAGCTAAATCGTAGAAGATGACTGCTGCTAAACTATAGAAGAACCCTAGATGAGAGGCTGTGGAAGATGAAGTAATCTTTAGGTCAATTTATATAGAGCCATGTATTAGGGTTAATGCGATTATATCGTAGCCGTTAGAATTGGAATGATAATAATAAAGGCCCGTTATGATATACTAAAGGCCCATTACTATATTGGGCCTGAATTGTGAATTTAATAAATGACTAATGACCCGACCCGTCTGATTAGTTGACCCGCCAACTGAAATCATGAAAATTATATGCTCTGCTGAAAAAATCCCAATTACGTTTTTGTTTAAATCGGATCTACACACCTGAGCGATAATATTTGATCTTACAGAAGAAGATTCTTGTCTCTTTGATAAATTCTCGGAGTAAGGAGGAATCTGTGTCCGGGGGAGTTTGAGCTATGTGGAGTTCGATTGCCAATATTAAGGAGAATTTGAACAAGATCGCCCTCGATGTCCACGACGACGAAGACGACGAAGATCTCACCATTTATGGGTCCACCAATGGCGCCGCCGGCGCTGATTTATTGGGCTCTGATCGGAGGAATTCTAACGGATTTAGGTACTCGAGGTCGGTGTCGAGGTCTCCGATGGCCAATGGTGTCGAAACGCCTGTTAATCATGAGGTATTGGTCTTGTTCTTGCTCATTCTTGAATCATCTTCTTCTGGAGTGTTGCTTTATTTAAATGACTGTATAAGTCTTAGTTGGGTTTTTGTGTGTTAACTTAATACTCTGAGAATTGTTTATTATTTTTTGGTAGATTGAGAGGTATAAAGCAGAGATCAACAAGCTTCAAGAATCAGAAGCAGAAATCAAAGCTCTTTCTGTAAATTATGCGGCTCTTTTAAAAGAAAAAGAGGTAATGAATGTACATGGTTTTTTGTCAAGAGTCTTGCACATACATTGGTTTCGTTGCTCTTTACTCACACAGAAGGCAACATGGTTACAGGATCAGATATCCAGATTGAATCAGGAGAATGGCTCGTTGAAACAGAATTTGACTTCAACTAATGCCGCTCTCAAAGAGTCTAGAATGGATCTTTCCAGGGCATCAAACAATAATGCTATCAAGGTAGATATGCTCTATACTTTGCAGTATCTCCATATATACCATTGTTAGTTGTTTGCTTAAATGATGTGTAATAGATTGTATATGATGTGTAAGTGATGCTTCTCACGATTTCTTACATTAGACTAACTAATTGTCTTCTGCAGGGAAACAGTGATAATTCACCCAACAGGTCACAGAAGTCCCCGACAAATTGGAAAAGTCGAAACCAAATGTACAATGGTATTGCCTCCAAACAAAACGGGAACGATTCCGAGTCGCATAAAAATGAAAAGGTATTTCTATCGTATAATTTGCCATGTTATTAAGATAAAGATTTGCATTGTTTTCTTTGTTAGATACATGTATTCTGATGTATTGATGTATCAGAGTTTCAAAATGACTTCTTCAAAAATTTTACTTAGATATATCTTGTGCTATAAATTAATCTGGTGTTTGCTTTTTGCTGAACGCGGAACTCTAAGCGACAATATGAATGCCTTTTAGGAGTTTGCAGATATGCTTGAAGAGAGAACCAGGTTGATGGCATCTGCCCAGGCTAGAGAACTTGAGAAAGAGCGAGAAAAATCAGCAATTCTTCAGATTTCACTACAGGGTATATAGCACCACTCGTTGCTTGATTGTTTCTTTACTTCTTATTTAGTCTCACTCACCTTGCTTTCATCAGAGGGGCAGAAACAGAATCAATCTTTCAAGGAGCAACTCCAGTCTCTGAGGTTAGATAAAGAAAAAGTAAGTATTTTCATCTAACATTATTCCAGTCTCTGAGGTTACAATTTTTTTCGTTTACTTAGGTATCACCATTGTTACATTACAGTTTTGTAATCTGATTGATGAGTAGACATTTATTCCAACTGTATGCAGACGCTCATGGAGAGCAACAAACTACGTAGTGAATTGGATGCAAAATTGGCTGAAATCAAACAATTGCAGATGAAGTTGAGTGGTCGGGAGCAGCAGGCTGTTGGCATTTCCATAGAAAATCTAAAAGAGGTTAACAAAGCTCTGGAGAAGGAAAATAATGAGCTTAAGGTGCATTGTTGTGCAATCTTAACAAGGAATGTTTCATTTTTAGTTTTCCTCTGAGCTTCAGACTCTGATACTAATCTACATTTTTCTGTTGTGTAGTTGAAACGAAGTGAATTAGAGGCTGCTTTGGAAGCAAGCCAGAGGTCAACAACTAGGAAACTCTCCCCAGAGGGCACAGAAGCACTTAGTAGACATCATAGTAGTTTGGACAAGGTTCTTTAATGCTATTTTTTTTTTGTTCAATTGGTCCTTTAACCATAAGAAACATAGTTTTTATACGAGATTCAAGTGTGGAGCAAGCATTTATTGTCCCTTCTACTTTTCTTCATGTATAATTAGGAGAAGTCTGGAAGCTTTCCTGGGAAAGAAGATATGGAGAAATCTTTGCAGAGGCTTGAAAAGGAGTTGGAGGAAGCACGAAGAGAGAAGGATAAGGCAAGGCAAGAACTGAAACGGCTTAAACAACACCTGTTAGAGAAGGTTATTATCCTAAGCTAATTTCTTACTTGCAAAGTTTATTGATTATCCTATAACTATAACTTTTAAGATGTGTAGTGAATTATACTTTTGAGTCTTTGACAGTGTTCTCTTGATATCTGCGAACAAAATTCTATAATAGTTTTCTTGGTTTATGCTTACAGGAAACTGAGGAGTCTGAGAAAATGGATGAAGATAGTAGACTGATTGAAGAACTCCGCCAGACCAATGAATATCAAAGGTCTCAGATACTAGGTTTAGAAAAAGCTCTTAGGCAGGCAATGGCTACTCAGGAGGAAATCAAGTCGAGCAACGACCATGAAATCCGGAAATCAAAGGGTATAATTGAAGACTTAAATCAAAAGCTTGCGAATTGTTTGAGAACAATAGATTCCAAAAATGTGGAACTTTTAAATCTTCAAACTGCTCTTGGCCAGTACTATGCTGAAATTGAAGCTAAGGTTTGTATTTATTATGAAATTTTGTTTCCCCTTCTATTAGATGTAACCTTGATTCATTTATGTATTTCAATTCTTAAATGTTCTAGGAACATTTTGAACGAGAGCTTGTAGTGGCTAAAGAAGAGGCAATGAAACTCTTGGCTCGTCTGAACGTAAAATTTCTAATCCTTTGTTTTGTCAAGTTGTCAACTATATATGATATGTCATATGGATTCTGGTTTATGCCATTTTTCTGTTTCTTAAGGATGTTAATGAACGGTTAGAGTCATCAAAGAAAGAAAAGGAGGAAGTGACATCGAAGCTGTTGCACGCTGAAACTATTGCAGCAGAATGGAAAAACAGAGTAAGCAAGGTTGAAGAAGACAATGCAAAAGTAAGGCGTGTTCTTGAGCAGAGCATGACTAGGCTCAACAGAATGTCCGTGGACTCAGATTTTCTCGTTGATAGGTGGGCCAGTAACGTTTATTTTACATGTTATTCCATGTTTCTTCAGATTCTGATCATCTTCTCATATTGTTCCTTCAGGCGTATTGTTATTAAGTTGCTGGTTACGTACTTCCAAAGAAATCACAGCAGAGAGGTAAGATTTGTGAAATTATAATTCAATGATCCATTTTGTTTTACTTAGCCTCTCAGACAAGTTATATCACAACTTTGAAGAGGCAGTAGAAGAAGGCTTCGATTGTTTCAAACCAAATCTTTAACGATTACAGTTTATAAAAGAGCCTTAAGCTAATAATTATAGAGGAAAACACTTTATTATGACTTTTAACATGTAAAGCTTATGCAAATAACATTGAGCTAATATGTATCTCATCTGAATGTTTCTGAGTAGGTCTTGGACCTAATGGTTCGGATGCTTGGATTCTCAGAGGAAGACAAACAGCGAATAGGATTAGCACAACAAGGAGCCGCGGGTAAAGGTGTAGTTAGAGGCGTACTGGGATTACCTGGTCGGTTAGTCGGTGGCATCTTAGGAGGTGGTGGCGGCGGTTCACCAGAGTCGCATCCTAATATAGCTTCAGATAATCAGGTACCAGTGGCTTCACAAAGAAATAGCGTCTCAATTGAATGAAATCATTTGCTTGATCTATTTGTCTCTTTTGTTGGCTCTCAGTCTTTTGCAGAGATGTGGGTTGATTTTCTACTTAAAGACGCGGAAGAGCGAGAGAGAAGAGAAGCAGAGGATGCAGCAAACAAAGAGCAAAAGAAGGCTACTAATACTACTACTACTACGCAGAGGCCACTTTATGAGCAAACTGATTCGGAGTTTTCAACGGTGCCTCTTACATCATCGGATAGTAATCACAGGCTCTCCAGATTACTCACTTGACCCAGTTTGGTATATATACTCTTCTTATACACGTTTTGTAAGAATCCGATTATCCGAATATCTTGCGTCTTGTGTTGTAATTATCTCTCTCTCACACTATATTCCATTAATTCTTTTTCTATACCATTGATTTGGAGAATTAAAAACAAAAAGAAATTCTGAAGCTGTTTTTTTATGATGTACTGTATAATATACCATTTATATTGTTAATTGCTTTTATTTTCACCTGTCATGTAACTCCTACAAAATAATTCATTACTTTTTTAGCAACAAAATAATGACATATTTTTATAAATGGGGCTGTCCAAAACGAAACATTGTCTCACGTTTCATGAACTCAAGAATCCTCCATTGATAGCAGGAAAAATATAGTATTGGAAGAAGAAGAAAAACAATTGTAGTCAAAAGTTTGATAAAACTATAAAGGGACGGACATTTGGGCCATTAGCGGCAAAACTCTGCAAGTGACCACCAATTCCACATGATCAAAAACTTAAAACCAGAAAAAAACATAGACGTAATCTCTTTAACCCAACTTTGCCTTTGCCTTGAGAGAAGCAACGGGAATCTTAGAAAGGACCTTCTCATCAAACACCACATATTGTTTCTGCAACTCCTTCATTGCTTTCTCTGCCAATGGGTCAACCTTGTCTTCGTGTTTCTCGTACAGCATTGGCACTGTGTGCAATATCACGAAGCAGATGTAGACCAAAGTCAAGAAATTGCACCAGTTGCCCACCACTGAGATGATCCATAGACCAACAACAACCTGACATAAGAAAGCTCGTCATCAGATTCAGGAACAATGATTAACTTGCAGGTTCTTACAGGCTACGGCATGCATCCTATTCTCACACATTGTTGCATTAAAAGACTAGTGATATGTACTGTTTACGCAGTGAATAAACAACGTTCAACAGATGAGAGTTGGAAACTTAGGATGAAACTGATTCCTACACGAACTCTACCATTTTCTATATTGTTAAACTGAAGTCTAAACGTCAGCAACAAAGATTGAGCATACCATGAGGAATTTTTTCAGGTCCCTTCCTAAAGCAATGCTTCGTAGGATAACGAAAGCTTGGTTAAGTTCGTTTCTCAAAGAAGAAGCAATCACAAGGAAAGCGTCCTCGGGAACATGGACTTCAGGAATTTGAGGTGGAGTCCTGCAAATATGAAAAAAAGGTTTTAAGACCATTAAAACAAGACAAACAACAGACATCGAGGCTTAAACATGATCAACGGTCTGAGTCTTACTTGTTGATAAATGTGTGAGCATTGGACCATAAAAAGAGGCCACCAAGAGCGAGTATGGAAATGTGACACAAAAGACTCAACAAATGATACTCAACAAGCTCGAACAGAACCCAAATAGCAGTGGCAACACCAAGAACAGCAGCTGACAGCTTTTTATCCCTCCACAAGAACACATCAGCAGCTGCAAAGAAGAAGATTCATTGAGACATAAGGCCAACGACATAAGAGAGAGAAGCATACAAATCAGAAGTCAAAAACATAATAAAGCCAATTCATTGGTTTCATAACAAAGTTCAAGTCTTAATTTTGAATGCCCAAATCATTCAGAGGAAACAAATCTTACAAGAACAAGATATGTAAAACCAAATCTTAAACGAGTAATTAGACCCTCATTGAACAGATCAAGCATCAATAAATGAAAATATATGAGATTTAGATTAAAAAGGCTTACGCTTTCCACCACCAAGAACCTTATGAACAGGCTTCTCTCTACCAAACATACGATAGATCTTAGCCTTGACAGCCGAAGGCGAATCCGGTTTCTCGTATTCGGATTCAGACGATGAAGACGAATCGTGATGGTGAATCTTCTCAGAGATCTTCTCCATCAGAGAAGGTTCCTCCGCCGGCACAGATTTCTCAATTTCTTCCGCCATTGATTTTTCAAAAAATTCTCAACAAAGAAAATCCAAAATCGTGTGAAGGAGAGGGAGGAAATAAGCAAACAAAGCAGTGAGGGGGCGAAAAAATAGGTTTTTTATTACAAAGAGGATTTATTATAACCACGAGCCTGAGGTTCGGTACCATCCGAACGTGTGATGATGGTTCGTTAACGGCGTTCGTATTCATTAAACCCATTAATGAAAGAAGCAAACGGACGTTATTTGACGGAGAAGCAGAGAGCCTCGAGACGTGTAGGCAACCAACCAAAGAGGAAGGCTGGTCATACCTTTCCATTAAAGTAACCGACACTACGGTTCGATTTACGACACGTGTCTGACATTTTATCGCGAAATCGACGGCTCAAATTTAATCCTCTTTATGATGAAGCATTTAATTAAAAAAGGGCTGATGACGTAACTCTCTCTTTCAGTAAGCGGCTTCGGTCTAGGTCGAATGTTTAAGACTTTAAGAAAATTCATGGGTAAGGGGGTCCCGATGATTTGTAAAAGTCTACAAAGTTTTTTTTTTTTTTTTGATAGTATAAAGTCTATATAACATTCATCTTTTTGTAAACTTAGCGGTTAGAAAGATAATAAATTGAAATCAAAGCGAGGTTAATTACTTGATTACAAAGACATACTACCACTAAGCTCCAACAGTATCACCACCACAAGATAGTGCAGGCAGGGGAATAAAAAGCGAATTCGTGGACTAGTTTAAGTCAAATAACTCATTCACATTTCATTATTATGTAACAATATTTTCAACAAATATATAAATAACATATGTTCACACTATCCGACCTTCTCTCTTGTGAATTATCATTAACGTGCGCTTTACAATAAAAATAAAAAAACCCCTTCTCCCTGCTATCATCGAACCAGGAACTTCTGGTCATGTAGGAATAATGCAAAATTGCTTCACGGCAACGCTTTATAGGATCGATAAATAAAAGTGTGTATGCAAATACAAATTCAGGATAACTCTGTTATCTTTGAAAATATTAATTGCATTTATAAAAAAATTGTCATAGACTAACTCAACCACATTTGGACCTACGAGTTTACGAGATAACTTCATCAACTACTGTACTTGGGATAAAAGAAAAATAAACTATACTATCTTCACTATTTTTGTTCCCAACTTTAGAAACATCTATTTCCGACATCCAACAAATCTAATACTTTAACTAAAGTTAGTTTCCGACCCTTTGAACCTGAAAAAAATAACGGAAAGTAAGTTACCTTGTTCAAACTCAAAACCCTTTTGTGTACTGTATGTTATAAAACACGAACGCGTATTTTATTTTGAACCGCTCATACTGGAAAAAAAAAGGTTTCAAAAACGTTTTAAAAAGGATAAATTTAATGAGGTAAATCATTCAAATTGGATTTCGTTTCGATGATATTAATGGCAAACCCCACTTTTGACAAAATTTTTTAATTTACAAAATCAGTAAAGTTGTAATGAAACGGAGCAAAAATAATAAAGATTACCCTAATTAGGCGAATGGATCTATGTAAATCTATACTAATAAAAAGTAGGAGCTATAAGCTCCTAAAGGTGTCCACATAGGATTTTAAACCACCAATAGGGATAAGACATGTCACTCATTAATATTTTTTAAAATCCTAAGAATTTTAAATATTAAGAATTATTTTAAACAACCTATAAGGATTTGACATGTCATTCATTAACATTTTTTTTATTTCCAGAATTTTTAGAAAAAGGAAAATTTTAAATTTATAGAAATAATAGAACTATGTACAACGTCCCACATCGGCTAGAAATCTTAATTTTACAAATATTATTTTAACTATACATGTGTTCATATTACTTTCTCTGCGAGTAAAGATTTTGGTTTGAGAAGTTTCAATACATGTGGATCTTAAACCGAATAAGTATATGGATGAAATTATCAATAATTGGGTTCATGTGTTGACTATGCTGGTCTTCATGAATTGTACAAATTTTATGAGAAAATAAAAGATTTTGGTCTTGGAGTTTGATGGATTAACAAGTTGTATGGTAGTCTAAAAAATATATTTTTCAGTGAAAATGTTTTTCAGTGAAAGAATGTGAAAAAGTTGCGAGGAAGAAGAAGAAAAAGAAGAAAAAGAAGAAGAGTATAACGAAGAACAGGATAAAAGTAACGATGACAATTACCATAAAATTTGACAATGAAAATGACAAGAAAGAATATAAAAAATAAGAAAACATTGAATAAAAAACACGAAAGCATAGGTGGTAGCGATCAATTAAATATGAAAAACGAGATTAATTCGAGATTACAAAATTATTTCGTTTTTCTGGTGGTCAAAGAAATGGTTTAGGATATGTGAGGTCACCAGTTTGATTCGTCTTGCCTGGACGTCGAGTTAATTCATGATTTTTTTGATCTGATTTGAATGTATAACACAACTCATTTTTATATTTTTAAAAATTGTGTATCTGAAATTTAAATTTTTATTTAATACTAATATAATTTATTTTTATAAGATAATATTTCATTATGTCATCAATCACATACTCCCTGCATTTCATAATATAAGATGTTTTAGAGAAGATTTTTTTGTTTCATAATATAAGATGTTTTAAGTTTCTATGCTACTTTTAGATTAGTTTAATATATTTTATTATGCAGTTTTATTTATGATTGGTTGAACTTTTTTAAAGTGATTATTTCTAATATTTTGAAACGGAGTAAGTATATTTCATCAAAATATATCAAATAAACCCACGCGTAGCGTGGGTTCAAAACCTAGTAATAATAATAACTATCATCTTCTTGCTCTCATCCGATCGGCGGCATACTGCGAGAGCGGCACAACTTCCGACAAAGGTGTAGACAGAGGTGTAGATGTCGGCGTCGGAAGCGGCGAGTTACGACAAACAGGACAAGATCCGTTGAGTTTAAGCCACGCATCAAGACAACACAAATGGAAGTAGTGTTTACACTCGGGCATCATCCTCAGCATCTCCGCTTCTTTATACTCACACAAACAGATCGAACACGTCGTATCTCCTCCACCGCCAAACCCATCGGAGGACGCGGCGGATGAATCTTTTGAATAGTGGAACTTAGGGTAAGAGTTGATGACTGCTTGATCGAGTCCCACGACGACATCACCTGCTTCGAGATCATTGTCTTCTTCAGCGACGAAGATTATACGAGGGAGGATTACACTTCCGCCACGGTCTCCTACAGATTCCACGGCTGTTGTGCGGCGGCGAGAGTCGCGGCAACATATATATGAGGATAGAAGGACGGTAGAGAGAAGGACGAGGAAACCGAGAGCGATGGCTATGGAGTAGCCAAAGCCTAGAGTTGTGAGGTAAGAGTGGTTGGAGCCGTGTAGTGGTGGCGACGGTGGAAAAGGAGGGTGGTTTAGGAAGACTGAGGCGGAGGAGGCGGCTGTTGACATTTGATGGTAAAGAAGAAGAAGAAGACCGGGTCCATGTGAGAGACAGAGAGAAGGAGATTGATAGAAAAAGATTTTTTAAAAATTTAATTTTGTTTTTGAAAATTTTGTATTTTAATTAATTTAGAAGTGAAGAGAGGTGGGTGGGAATTGCAGCTGATGCATTTAATATAGTTTGGAAACTGAAATTTGCATTTATTAAATAAGTTAGGTCTTATTAATTAAGTGGCCCAACGCCAAGGAATATAAATTTGTTTACTCTCATTGTATTTTTTTATTTTATTTGATAATGTGTTCGAGCCTTGTAACATTGACTGTTTAACAATATTTTTGTCAATTTCGTATTTGACGGGTCGAATTAGAAAAGACTATTTTTATACTCCTTTCGTTGTCTTGTTTTGTTGATTTTTTTGGTTCGAATTGTGTGATTCGAGGCTTCTCACTGCAATTTACTAAAAGCTCTCGTTGGCTCTTGGGTTTCGTACTAATTAAAGACCCGAGGTTCGAAAAACTGCGAATGGTCGACTCGCAAACGAACAACCAGTGGGCATGTACGTAACTTAACCACGACGACCAGACATGGGGATGTGGTTAAACTAGCAAAGTAGTAGTATTTGATTCATAGATTAGAAAGTATTACACATGATTTAATATTAGTTCGACTAAGTTAACCAAGGCGGACTAACTAATAATGTAGAACGAGTCGGTTTAGTATGAAATAATCAAATAAATTAATACGCTAATGGATTAGTCGTCGGTCAATTCTTGGAACATTGACATAAGTTTGATATTTTAACGAAAGCGTTATGTTTACTCCATTAATAAAAACCAGCAACTGTACAAAACCAAAAAAAAAAAAAACAATTCAAGAAACCAAAACAAAATAATCTAAAACGAATAGAACATGTAAATAGTGATCTGTCATGAAATTTCGAATCCACTCGCATAAGGTTGAATAATAAAATAAAACAATAAATCGATCCTAACGTAACGTACGTATACGTATACCTCAAAGACCGATTTTATTCTTGCAGTCGACATCTTGAATCGCCTGGGCGGTGATGTTCACAGCCATCGTGCAGTTCATCGTAACCGTCACGTGCTTCTTCACGAACAAAATCTTCACCTTACCACCAACCCTAGTATAACTCCTCACGTTCACAAGACCCGACGTACTCACTTCTCGACTCAAACCCGGATCCGCCAACATCCGATCAATCATAATATCAACCGTCAAGTTCATCCTCGAAGTCCGACGTGGTTTCGCCTTCCCTGGTAGCCCACGAGCTTCACCCACCACCGTTCCTTTGTAATATATATCCGTCGTAGTGTTGGAGTACTTAAACGACGCCATATTTGGATTCTTGACTGACACGTCAACGATCATGGAGATGTTTGTTCCCAAGAGTTGGACCCGATCAGTCCCAATGACTGAATCTAGGCCGTTGACCATTACGCGGTTCATTTTGATGGTCGGGTCTTTGACTCTGAACACCGTGAAAACTAAAGTCAACACGATCGTGAGTAGAATCAGAGATGTTACAGTGCCGCAGATTAAGCATTTCATCCGCTTCCTGCGACGGAGAGTGTTGTTCCTGGTGTTGGAGGCTGATTCGTCGCTCACCGGAAGAATGGTCGCTGGAGCTAGTGGACGAACATGTTCTGAATCGTTGTTCATGGTGGGGATATTTTGTTTTATTGGAGTGATTGATTAATCATATGGTTTAATGTGATTTATATATAAACGAAACTTAGCGACGGAGAATTTTTGAATTTTATATTCTACGTGTCCTGTGTTTCCTGTGCTATCAATTGTTTAAGAGAAACTTAACGAAAATAAACAAAAAAGTAAAAGGAAAAATCAATGTAATTGTCCTAACCACTAACAAAATTGGGTCAATTATTTCGTGGAAGATGGGAATAATATTAAATTGGGTCTGATTTTATTATAACGGTCATATGACTTCATGCGTGGAAGAAAAGTAGAAGCTACGTATCGGTTGGGATGCCGATTCCGCCAATGAGAATTAGTCAGCTCGTTACACGGGTTTGACTTTCGCGTCAACGTCCGAGGATTCTTTCGAGAAGGAAAAAAGGAGTATGGTAATACTGTATACTACTATTTGTTTCCACTTGGAAATTAATTAAAGGTAAAATCTAACTCTAATGTGGTTAAATTTTCATCAAGTTATGTTCAGTATTTGGGTGTGAATGCATCCAACATTGTGTTTGAGGATGATGATTTTGTTTTTATTGATCTTTCACGATTATATGAACAGCTAATTCAATCATTTGAAAGAACAAAGACAGATAATTTGGAATTTTGAACACTAAAAGCATTTTTGTTTTTGGGTAGTTTAAGTGAACTGAGATGCAATTTGCTCCTAACTAATTAATCTTTCTCAATTATGGTTAGCTGGAGACAACCTAGCTTCATACATTACATGGTCCCCCTTGCCTATTTTGCTCACTTAACTACAATCTTTTCTCTATTACTAGTTAAAAAGCAAAAAGTTTGTATGTAAATAACTTTAGAGTTTTTGTGTTGAATGCTGGAGCAAGTTAAATTAGTCCTCCTGTTATTGGTATGCCGTATGCGAACTCATGACCTTCACACACAGGTATTCTTGGCCCTGTAGTTTTCACTCTTGCCCAAAATGTCTACAGTTTTACTAATATTGGTTCAAACCTCTCGACATATAACAGAAGCAAGAAACGTATTTACTATGCAATCATCTAACTAAACGTTATAAATCACACCACGAAAAACATATAAAAACCAATAAACATCCTTAACAATCCAATAACAAAATTAACAACAACAACAAAAAAAAGAGTCCAGAATATAAACTCCGATCGTCTATGAATACCGAATGGTACTTTATTGAACATTAGATTATAATTAAGATGCAAAACTATAGTTGAATTAGAAGAAGTCGCGAAGGGAAGGTAGCTTAATCTCACCCTGAGTAGAGATAGGAATGGTGATGTCACCAACAACAGGAATGTCGAAGGTTAGTCCAATGTCGAGTTGATAGTCAATGTCCCAGTCCGTACACATGTCCTTCATCAGACTAACCGCTATGCTATAAGCCACCTTAACCGGTACGTCCAGAATCGTTGTGCCGCTCCCAACCAAAGAACCCGGGTCCGGTATTGTCCCCGACGCGATCGTCCTACAGCAACCATAAACATTATTAATCAGCATATCATATATGATGAACATAACTAAACTACACATGACTGTTATGACAATGTTATCTTAAGTTTAACTCCTTAAAAATACAAAACCTGAGACGATCTATCGCTTACATGTGTTATTAGTATTTTGCATACATGTGTATATCTATACATTATGGGTTCATATAGATGCTAGATATCATCAATGCAAATGGATCGGATAATAAAATTGGTAGCTGGATATATGTATCAACGAGGCTCAATACGAAACACAACTTGTGAAAGAACCAGATTTTAGCCATTTTGGTGATAATATATTTATTACTTCATCAATAAATAATCAAGCATGACATCAGATATAAGTATAACTAACTAACAGATTTCGAATCATTTACTACTGAAAAAAAAGAGATAGATCGGATTCACCTAACGAAAAGTACACCATTTAGAGTTTAAAAATATGTGAGACAGATTAAAAATATGCATCAGGCTAGATCTATGTAATAAACAAGTGCACGTACGATCCGGATACGTTTTGATACACGACACCGAACAGACGTGAACATACTCAATTTCATTCGTCGGATGAATGGATAGCGTAGATCAGACGGTACAGAAATTACAAAGCTAAAATACAAATAAAAGAGAGAAGCTGACCTTGTGGCACTCTTGAGGATGTAAGAGATCTGGCAAATAGGGATGGATTGAGAGTAAGGATTCTTGACGGAGACCTTGGCGTGATAATCAACTCCTGCACGTGTCACGCCTTTGAAATCAACGTCGTCCACGGTGGCTTCAGGCGTCGGAATATTCGCTAGCTTCTCCGCAAAGAAACCTTTCGCTTTATCTAACAAGCCTGAAATCACCGACGCCTTCTCTTCCACCACCTTTTCATCCGCTGATGCCATTTTTTTTTGTGTTTTGTTTGGTTTTTATCAATCGTATACTTTCAAAATGATCAGATCTCTTCTTATCTCTCTTTGTAATGTCTTATTGCCTCTGTGTCGGTTATATATATTTGTTTCCTCTTTTAAGGATGAGTAAGATAATAGCTTAATTTCCGGAGCGTGACATTTTTATTTTATTTATCTTTAGTTGTTTTTATAAGGAAAGGTACAATCTAATTATTCTGTTTTTTATCATAGAAAATTAAAAGCGGTCCATAATGCATATTCGTAGGAAAGATCCGTTTTTGGAGCATGATGATGGTCATAACGTGCGTTCCTTACTGCTTTGCTTGTCCGATAAATATACTCCTCCTAATTACTTTTTGCTATAAAATAATTATATGATGTTTTTATATAGATTTTTAAAAGAGAGAATCTAATACCCATTATATTAAAGGTCTTAAAAATTAATAAATTAATAAATTAAAATATATTAAAATTTAGTCATAAAAGTAGAAAAAGTTTAATTTTTTATTATTCAAATCTGTACAATATAAGATGGAAATGGTATCTTCCATTTACTTTTTTTTTTGTTAAATAATCTTAAGAATATGGAAACATATATATTCTCATTTACAATTAGTCAAAAACATAGCTTTCCTGATAAAACATGGTATGCAAAATATTGGAGGTAGTAGGCTATACATAATAACGTAACCTTTCTGTTGATTGCATTTGCTAAAGTTAACATGTGGATTTATGAGGAACTTGAACATATTATTATTTTTTTTCCCATAAAAAAAGGAAAAAAGAAAATCACTAATCCATATTTATTGGTATACTTTTGTGTGGCTTCGACTTCGTCAAGACTTTTTCGCTTCGTTCGTGCCTATTTGAGGGTACTTACTGACTATCAAATCAATGATCACTCACGATGAGGCAATACTTTATTCAAAGTTCAAACGAATTGAAACTGATTATTGGCTGGGGAAATTCAACCGATTGAAACCATATCCAATTAGCCAGATTGCTTTAAAAATTAAAATGATGACTTGGTATTTGTTTTATTCGGATTACAACTGTATTTTTTTTGGTTATACAACTGATTAATAATCACAATGGGATTGAAATTACGAATATACGAGTACAAGGCCTCCGTTCGTTATACACTTATAAGTTATACGAACCATGGAACGTTGTATTGAAGATATTATAATTCTATAGATTTACTTACACAACTTACTTCCTATAGATTTACTTGTCAGCCTCTGTAATTCTTGGAGCAGTGTACATTAGTCCATTTTGGTACTCACCCTTGGTTCTGTAATCAATAATCATGCATTGAAAGATCAACCAACAACGAGACAGAGTTTTCGAAAATTAAAGATTTTACTACAGTTTAAGCAAATTTAAACTGAGCTAGAAATGGTCACAGAAACCTTAACTACAATTCTTTGCTATTCTCATATAAACTCTGAAAGAGGAACTTATGAGGGAATCTAAATAGGATGACACAAAGTTGAAATAGAATCCGGTTTTGTTAAAAAATAGAAAAAGCAAAAAAAACTCCGTCGCCGGGATTCGAACCCGGGTCTCTCGGGTGAGAGCCGAGTATCCTAACCAGCTAGACTACGACGGATTTTTGTTTACTTATTTACATATTCTGTATTTAACATAGTATTAAGCTATTGCATCGCTGTATCTGATTGTTTATTGGAAACTGGGAACCCAGGACTGAGTCGCCACTCTACAAATTAGTTCTGACTTATTAAATTCCTTGTTCTTGTAAACACAACAAACACACTCACAATCACACAGAGTGTTTTAAATTCATCGACATAACTTAACAATGGCTTCCTCACTCACTAGGAATTGCTCACGCTTCTCCAAAGCCATATCCGTCCGTTTCATGAGTAACCTACCGGAAGACACCGTCTACGGAGGACCAAAGCCACAAAACCCAAACCAAAGAGTGACACTAACACATCTCAGACAAAAACACCGGAAAGGAGAGCCCATCACCATGGTAACTGCCTACGATTACCCATCCGCCGTTCACTTAGACTCAGCTGGCATCGACGTTTGTCTTGTCGGTGACTCTGCTTCCATGGTTGTTCACGGTCACGACACAACACTTCCTATCTCCTTGGACGAGATGCTTGTCCATTGTCGTGCCGTTGCTCGTGGCGCTAAACGTCCTCTTCTAGTTGGTGACTTACCATTTGGTACCTACGAGTCTAGCACCAGTCAGGTAGTATAATCATAAAAATTGAATCTTTATGATTTTAAAGATCAATCCTTTATGATTTAGGTAACTAGATTCTTGAATCTTGATAGAGATGTGTCAACTGATTTTTGGATTTAAAATGTTGCTTTAGGCAGTTGATACTGCAGTTAGAGTTTTAAAGGAAGGAGGAATGGATGCAATTAAGCTTGAAGGAGGATCAGCTTCTAGGATCACTGCTGCAAGAGCTATAGTTGAAGCAGGAATTGCGGTTATTGGCCATGTGGGTCTAACTCCTCAGGCTATCAGCGTTCTTGGTGGTTTCAGACCACAAGGTAGAAACATAGCTAGTGCTGTTAAGGTTGTTGAGACTGCCATGGCTTTACAAGAAGCTGGATGTTTTTCTGTTGTTTTGGAATGTGTTCCACCTCCCGTGGCTGCTGCTGCAACCTCTGCCCTTAAGATACCAACCATTGGCATTGGGGCTGGACCTTTCTGCAGTGGACAGGTTCCTTCTTTTTTCGGTTTTTAATATTGAGTCTGTCCAAGTGCCAAATTTGTAATTCTTCTATCCGTTACTTGAAAACGCAGGTGTTAGTCTACCATGACCTTCTTGGTATGATGCAGCATCCACATCATGCTAAGGTCAAATCCTGACCCAATTAAGCATCATCATCGTTTTCGGAATTCATTCTCTTGTTGGTTCATTAGTTTTCAACGTTTTTCTTGTTTCATGCTCTTGGATTTCACAGGTTACTCCAAAGTTTTGCAAGCAGTATGCTAAAGTAGGAGAAGTGATTAACAAAGCCTTAATGGAATACAAAGAAGAAGTCTCTAAAAAAGTGTTTCCAGGTCCTTCTCACAGTCCTTACAAGATCACAACAAGCGAGCTCGATGGGTTCCTAACCGAGTTGCAGAAGCTTGGCTTTGACAAGGCTGCTTCTGCAGCAGCTTCAGCCGCTGAGAACATGGAGCCTTCAAAGTGATAACAAGATCCTCCCTGTAGTCAAATTCAAACAATAATAAAAAAAAAGATCACTGTTCAAATGTTATAAGTTATAACATTGAGAAGGCTAGTCATTTGTATGACCAAATGGTTGAAGGTGGGATGCTCTCCTGACGCTAAGATATATTACGCTTTAATTTCTGGTTTATGCCAAGCTAGATGCGACCATGATGCCCTAAAAATGGTGGAGAAATTGAAACTAGCAGGATTGTCTCTTGACTTGCTGGCTTATAACATGCTCATTAAATTGTTTTGTGATAAGAACAACGCAGTAGAAATTCATGAGTTGTTAACTAATATGGAGGGAGAAGGATTGATGCCTGATTATATCACTTACAACAGTCTCATTTCCTATTTCGGCAATCACAAGGACTTTGAAAGTGTGTTCATAGGACGATGGAGAAGATGAGAGAAGAGGGGTTTGGTCCAAATGTTGTAACATATGGTACGATAGTCCAAGCTTATTGCTACTCTGGGAAAATGAATGAAGCATTGAAGCTCTTCAATGACATGGGCTCGCACTCAAAGGTTTGCCAAACACAGTGATATACCACATTCTCATAAATGCCGTTTGCAAACTCCGAAACCTGAAACAAGCGCTCTGTCTGAATAAAGATATGATGGAGAAAAGGGTCAGACCAAATCACATCACCATGGACGTTCTAATGAAGCTGCTCCTAGAAGTTGAGACAATGCTTGAACTAACGGAAGAGATGGTTAAACAGTCCATAGAACCAAATCACATCACCATGGAAGTTCTAAAAAGCTGCTCCCAGAAGTTGGTGCTTCAAAGAAGCTAAAAGAAGTTCATGCAGGGTTACTCTGTCAATTCTCTGACTGAGAAGGATGTACATTTACTTTAAGCCGAGGTAATGAGACAATGATAGTATGTTTATGTGTAATCTTTACATGTCAGATGTACATTCATAACTCTGTGATCCCATGTTTTGAGCTAATGCATAACAACTCTTCAACAGATTCAGTACAGATCTCTAATAGTAAAGTATCCCATATTGATATTAGATTCAAAAGGAAGTTTTATATATTTACTGTTTAGAAATCTAATCTGAAACTGACATCATTCTTCATCCGCTAGTTTCCCATTAATCCACGGCTGGGTCTCAGAAGTTGCTTGAACAGAGCAATCTTAGGGACATTCCAATTCTCCACATGCCTGTAAGCATTCATAAAACTATGTCAAACAAGCTTCTTCTTCACAAGAATATCAAAGTTGAGATAAAAATGTGTTTTATTTGAGCTGCAACTCTCTACCTGCAAATTTTCCCGGATTCTGTGTCGAAATAATACTCCGTGTAACCAGTTGCTGTAAAAACAGATTTTGACTTCTCATGAATTTTCCATAAAAAGACATACTAAAAGTTTTGTCCTTTATTGTCTTCGTAACTAATCATTGAAGCTACAAAGTTGCAAACTTTATCCTAAAAGGCTACAAAAACAATCTGAAACTTTCATAAAAAACCTGACAGAATTGGTTTCCATGGAAATGCCATGACACAGCTAAACTTCCAATGTCCAACTCCTTTATCCTGCAAAACAAACTCATGACGGAGCTCCGGCGATGACATCAGAAAAAAACAAAAAAGTTTCATCTTTTATTAGTTTGAGGGTACCTCAAAATTCTCCCATTTCATGAGCTTCATATTCGATTTCTCGATTAGGCTTCCGAAATTAGTGCAATTCCTTTTAAAACGAGAAAGACCCTTGAAGGAACCAGCCGGATCGGCGAATTCGCACTTCTCCTCATAAACCTCCGGCGTCAAGTTCCCTGAAAACTCAAATCCCGATTCAGAAACAAAATCTCAGATTTTTTCTGATTTGGATGTTTTTGTTCACTGACCTGTGACGAAGTACGATCGTTTGAAGTCTTGTTTAATCGAATCCACTACAGCTACACGAACGGCTCGTCCCGAACAATCAACCGGAACCTCAAACCCCGTCACACTCGTAGGAGAAGTCTCCGGAGATCGGAATACCGAAGCAGCGATTCCGAGTAGCTCAGATCCATACCAAGCGATTTTGAGTAGAACATTCTCCGGCTCGGGTCCTTTACTTGTCTGTGGCTCATTCTGTCCTCTGCAACTCACTCCAGTTGCTCTGTATTGGCGGTTACGCCGGGAGATTGAACGGCCAGCATCGCCGGAGTAGATATGATTGACGGTGGCGATGGAATGAAAGGAAAGAGAAGCTACCATTCTTGGATTGGTACTGATTAGTTGAGGAAAGGCGACTTTTACTTAAAAAAGATATTTTTTTAGAGTATCTATCTTGTTGTTAACAGAGACCACACAATGATAGTGAATCATATAAGACGATGTCTTAATATCTGATTCGCTAAACAATGAATCAAATCAATGGTATCACAGAACAAGAATCTCTATAGATTAAAACAAGTTGAGTTGAAAAAAACAAAATTGAGCTGATGTATTTATACATTTTTCTTGGTAGCTTATATCCCAAGAAATATGTGGTTCTGATCAGCTAATTATGTCGATGGCACCGGGTAAAATCCGAAACTTTCTAGGTAGAAACCCAAGATACTCTCCATCTGACTGAACATAGATACTTCCGCTGCCGGAAATCTCTTCAACTTCGATACTTTGTACACTACAAGAAAAATGCATATACGTTAATGTCATTTGCTAAGGTCATTCTAATATGTTAAGTAACCGAAGAAAATCTTACCTTCTTGAAGACACATTGTTAAGCGAGAGATGCGTCCCGTTGTATAGCTTATGAAGATTAAGTACGAAATCATACCATTTGAAGTCTTGCAGAACCACAACCTGTAGAGAGGAGTGAACGAATGATGGTCAAGAAGAGTTATCGTATTCACAAAATAGGAGGATTTGAGATCGAAGAAACAAATTGTTGCACCTCAAAATTTCCATTTCCAGGGACAGCGTTGGGTGTGATTTTCATTCCACCACCAAAGTATTTAGCGTTCCCAACGCAGAGAGCAGTGACCTGGGGATATAATTCCCATTCACCTCCATTGACCTGAGAGTATAACACAATGCTCTGAGGTGTATAACCTACTATGGTGAAGAAGAGATTTTTTACAGAAATAATTGCTTACCCTGATTCTCATATCTTGGTTATCATGCCCCATAAAAGCTTGTAGAGCACCGATAACGTAGCACAAGTTTCCAAATTTCTTGTACTTTGAAGCGTAAAAACCTGCCTTTGCGCTCCTGCAAGTGATGACCAACAAAAGGAGAGATTTACAACCACCTCACTAAGGATTAATCACACAGGCAAGATCCATGATATGCTTACAAATGAACATCAGCAACGTTTATGAAGTAATGCAAATCCCTTCCTTCCTTGCTGTCGATAACACCGACATCAACCCGTGATCGCATCCCTGAGAAAATGCTGGTTATGTGATATATGAGACATAATTACACAGAAGTTGCAATGTAGTAAGTCATAACTCCTCAAATGGACTCAGTGACATACCTTTAGCAATGCGGTCAACAGCTTCACAAGGATCATTGTTCCTAACAAATTCAGGACATACTTAAGATCTGGCACAACATTGTTTCGAAAACAAATTACATCGAACACAAGATGCAAAAACTAACCAACCAAATGTTCTAGCAAAATCTGAGCCAGTACCTAAGGGAATCAGCTGCCAAAAAAAGAGATGGACTGAGATCGTAAGTTGCAAGAGATATACACAAAAACAAGTAACAAAAGGTCAATTCAAGTTACTCACACCAAGTGCAGTAGAATGACTAGCTTCGCTGTTGAAACTACTGACAGGTTTTCCCTCCCAAAAGAAACCATTAACAACCTGTACATAAAAAAATATACAATGAGTGGAGCTGAGACTCTTCAGAGCTGAGTTCTAGCAACCAAAAGATATTCAATTACAACCTCATGCAATGTTCCATCACCTCCAACCGCAATAACAGCATCTGCCCCATCCCTAATAGCCTGAGAGGATAATTGGAAGACACAAACCGATCAGCTTAGAACCAAATCAACAAGACAGAGAATACTGTACTCATCAAAGTAGTAAAAATATACTTCCACTGCTCCTTACCTCTCTTGTAATGTCAATGGCATGAGAAGGACCCGTTGTTAACGACTCGCATACCTGCAGAAACAAACAAGATAACGAGCAAAATTCAATTTCATGATGCATGATAAGAAACTGAAGAAGGCTAATGGAGATGGCATTAATAACACAGGGCACAAAAAAGGCAAGTGAATCGAAAACTCACATTACAGTCTTTACCAAGACGAGAACGAAGGTAAGGAAGCAACTTCTTCCATTCTTTAGCTGTTCTACCATTAGCACCTAATTTCATATGAAAGACACTTAATAGAATCAAGCACCTAACATCATTCAGAAAAATCCAAAATTTATTCCAAATCTCAGTCCTTTCTTCGTACCTTGAGGGTTTACAACGAAAACGAGATCACGGAGAGTGGAGGAGGAGACGGCGGCGGCACCAACAGCGCGAAGGATCATACGATCAGAGGAGAGACCGGAGGTAATACGTTGCGGCGTCCTAAGGAACGAAGGTTGTTGATTCGCCGTGAAAGGGCAAACTGAAATGCAGCAACTGGATAATAATAGCATCGTATAACCGCAGTTTTGGCTCCGGGAGACATCGTCGCCGTTATCAAGTTCAATGTACGGTTTCAGAGAACCCTCTGTGTAAGTGAGAGGCTTTTCCTAACATAATTCTATGGGCCGGTTTCTCTTTAAAATCTATATTGGCTTAACGCATATGGCCCATAATAACGTTTTTTTAATACAGTTTGTCTATATAATTAAGACGTAAAGCTAGAGATTAGAGAAACAAGAAAAACGAGTCAAGTTGAAAATTACATTAAACAGCGGTTAAAGTGGGGATCGGTCTGTTAAGTGTGGAACTAGTCTACAGCTACATGACAGCTGTTATATGGGCTTTACGGCCCGTTTATACAAGTTTGTGGGAGTCGTAGTATAAATTGCAGTGTTCAAGAAAGCATTCTAGGCGCCACCCAGGCGCTAGGCGCTCAGCAAACGCCTAGATGACTGCCTAAACCGCTTAAAATTACATAAATTTTATTTTAATATTTATTTTTGTTTTTTAACTAAATATATTTAAGTTATTAACTTTTATATCTTTATACGTAATTATAAATATTTATATGTTGTTAATATAACTTAAATAAATGTATTTTTCTTATTTTTGTTTATAATTTATAATTTTTTTTATTTTTCTAACATATATTTTTACATAATTTTATATATATAATGTTTTATGTTGTAAACGCCTAAACCGCCTAAAAACCGTCTAGGCCCCGACTAAGCGTTCTAGGCACTAGGCGCTGGGTCACCGCCCAGATACCGCCTAGCGCTTCTTTAACACTGATAAATTGTAGTATAGTTTATAGCCGTTAGATTTGGTTTTATTATTAAAAAAACACATCTAAAAAAAGACTACCAAATGTCAAACCAAACCACTAATTTTATAATCCCACGAAATCGTCTTGTTTTTGGCCTTTCGATAAAGAAAAGACTTATTTAATCCCAAACACAGCACTGTGATCAATATAAGCCGTCCACTTTTCGCGATAAGATTTATTTAATCTCAAACACAGCACAGTGATCAATTTATACGTGACAGCCATTCAGAATCATACACCTGTAAGTTTGTCATAGTTTCTCGCGTGACGGGTCGTTACGTTATCAATAAATATAAACTCACGCCGGACCTCCGTCATAAAAAAAATTATTTTTTGTTCTCAGCCGACCGACCGACTCAGAAAAATTCAATGAACCATTAGAAGAAGATAAAAAGACTTTCCCTTTCCCTGTGAATTCTTCATCTCCGGCAACTTAAAAACGGTAAGGTTCCTTGATTTTGAGTTTTGTTGTTACCCATGAATCTCCTTTTCTTGTATGTGTGACGTGTGTGCTCTTCTAGTAATCGACAAGTCTGCGTCTTTAAGTTGTAGATAGATTTTAGGGTTAGAGTTTACTGTTATTCGATGAAGATTTTGTGCCTATCCTGTGTGTTTAAAGACCTTTTTGTGGATAATTAACTTCTAGGATTCTTCGAAATTTGAAAGGTTGAAACTTTTTTTCTAAAACATAATTTGATTCCGGCCATCGTTAAATGTATTTAGATTTAGACTTTTAGAACAATTGAGTCGTTTTTTTAATTATAAGAAAGGATGCAAATTTGTTTAGTTAATTCAAGATGATCTCAAAAGTTGTCAGCTTTGAGACTCTTGAAGGTTGGAACTTGGTATAGGATAACCTTGAGTTAGACATCAAATCGATTTGATGATTCTGATAATATTTCTCTTTCTTTTTTTCAGTGTTTAGCAAAATGAGCAGTCCACAAGATCCACCACGACGTTTTTTCCCATTTGGAAATCCCTTCCGGATGTTATCACCAAAGGGCTCAGATTTATCACCATGGCTACTTTCTCTATTGAGCGACTTTGAGCTACTTTTGGAAGAGAGACTGAAGAAATTGATGCCTAAGAACAAAGAGGACATCCTCACTTTATCCTGGATGAAGCTAGCTATGGACTCACTCTGCGAGACTCATAACAACATAAACACTCTCATCACTGAGCTCCAGCTTCCTGTCTCTGATTGGGAAGAGAAATGGGTTGATGTTTACCTTAACATCAGTGTAAAGCTGCTAGATCTCTGCAATGCCTTCAGCTCAGAGCTCACACGTCTCAACCAGGGAGATCTCTTCCTCAAGTGTGTTCTGCACAATTTACAATCGGATTCCGGAGAGAAATATCTTCAGGCTCGTTCTTCTCTTGATAGCTGGAGGCAACATGTTAAAGCAAACAACCCTAGAATTGAAAACTGCCGTGCAGTTCTTGACAGTCTTGTTAAATCTCTGAGTCTGCCTAAAGTCAAGAACTCGCCTAAAGGAAAAGTTCTTATGCGAGCTTTTTATGGTGTGAAGGTTCAAACGGTTTATATCTGCAGTGTATTTACCGCGGCCTGGTCTGACTCCACTAAGGATCTTTTTGATTTACCTGTCTCTGAAAAGCCTTCGTGGGAAAAGGTCTTTACCGAAATGCAGAGTGTTGTAAATGATGAGATCAGACACATGTTATCTTCTGGAAGAACCACGATTCTCAAAGAGCTGGAGAGCGTTGATGCTAGTGTCGAGAAGCTATACCCGATGATCCAAGATGGTGTTGATCCTGTTGAAGATGAATGCTTCAGAGATTACGTTACGGAATTGGGGACACAAGCTGAGAAATTGTCTCAAGGGTTGGATCAGTTACTGGAGGAAGTTGATAGTTTCTTTAAACTGACTTTGAGCGGGCGTGATGTGTTGCTCTGTAATCTTAGGTCTAGTGACTCAATCTCTGGCAATGCAGATGGAGAAGATGTAGACTAATACAGCGAGGTAAACAAACAAGTTTAACCCCTACTAAAGGCAGTTTTAGGTCAATGAAAAGTGTTTTCTATTTTTGTTTGTTTGAGTCCATCTGTTGAGCTTGTCTCTTCGGTTTATGTGTTGGTCGTGTCTGTATGACTGTATTGGAATCATTTTGCAATATGATATAAATATAATACATCAGTTTGGCTTGAAAAATCACTGCTTTCTTTGAAATGATCCAACCTCTTTGATTATATAGATAAGTGCAATTAGTACTAACAACTGATTTATAATATTCTTATTCCTTTATTATAACTCAGTCCAAGTAAGTGCTATGTGCTCTGAAGCGCTAGTGTAGAACGTTTAAAGCCCTGGTGATGAGGTTCCTAGTTTCCATCGCGTCCGGTTTTCTTACTGCAAAAACAGAGAAAAAACGAAACAATTTGAACTTGAAGATGAATGATAAGTAAATGTTCCGATCGTCATGGTCGTTTTGGAATTACGCTATGCACCTATGTGCTCGCCTCAAAATGGTTCTTTACAAACAGAACAGTTACCTTGTGCACGGAGGTGAACCACTGGAGGATATGCTAGTTTGAAAAAAAATCGATTTAGTAGCTAGCACATCGACTTATATGGGTGCCAAAACTGGTTTCTTCAATTCGGTTCGCTTAGTTGATGGTGATTTCTGTGGAGATCTTCTCACTTGGGCATTAGATCCTCAACGAAGTCGAAGGCTTTGTTCCCTATCTCTACTAGAACCGTTCAAGTTCTGACAGAAGAATTGTCGAAGGCTAATTTGTTCTCTCAGCTGATGACCTCAAGATTGTCACTAGCTACTCAGTATCGTCATCAGCTGAGAGAACAAATTAGCTAGTGACAATCTTGAGGTCATGCTGAGTAATCATAATTATATATGCATGGTGAGTAATCATAAAGTTGAAATATCCGACATAACTTGCTAAAAAATATAATATATTTTGTTGATCAACTATGATGGACCATCAAAATCCAAAATACGAAGTGAAACCCGTACGTAAATCCCAAAACATTCGAATGTGCAGGTGTGAGTGTGAGCTATAGTGAGTGAATGTGTTGGGTTTTACTGTTTTGCGGTCTTATTTGGATATACATATATATATCTAGTGTCTCAAGTTACCTTCAAGGCTTCAACTACCTTGTAACTTGTTTCTCAAGTTACCGTTGATTTTACAACCTAAACAACTTTTTTTTATTGCCAGGCTTTAATTCAGTGCAATGCCAGACGTGGGAAGCATGTTAGCACTATGGAAGAGACTTTGTAGAAGGAAGCTCTCGAAGGATTTACGTGAGGAAGAACACTCCTCATAATGATGGTTCATGAGGCAATAAACTATAGGTGGGTTTTAAAACCAAGGTGAAATCTTGGTCGAAAATAGAACCAGAATAATCGGTGTTTTGATTTTTGAATGCAATATATCATACCATTGTTGATGATTTGAATTCTGTGATCTTTACATATTTAAATCGACAGTTAATTTTTGAGAGTGAGAGAGAAGAATTTGATAGCTAGTAAGCCATACACATGAGAAGCAGAAAGTCTTTGATGTCAACAACATTGAAATTAAAAATATCTGAAGAAGGTCCTAGCTCTTACAAACGCTCGTACGTACAAGTCTAGAAATATGTTTGATGATCTGCGTACAAGTCTAAAAACATGTTTGATGATCTGTAGTACCCAACACGCCACTAGTATGATGATTAGAAGAATCGTTAGAAGAGAAGAAACCACTAGATAGAAGGAAAAGGAAAAAAATCAACAGGGGAAATAAGAGGTAATATATGGAAAACATTTGTATAAGCAAATAGTTTTTACGTACCTGCTACATTTAGGTAATTGAATTTCACTGATGTAACAAAATCGTAGAGTATAAGGACCGCACCAAAAACAAGCTCACGTAAACAAGGGTAAACAGTAACAGAATTATGTGCTTCATCCCCAGAAGGTAGTCTGCAATAGTTAAATCAAGAAAATAGATGAGTCGTCAAAAAAGAAGTTAAAAAAAACCCTAATTCAAGTTGAAAAATCAAGAAAAGGATTTTAAATACCCTAGCTAGAGAGAGACACGACCAAGTTCGACGGATGTTGTAACATTGCTTACTAAGTAGTATATATCTAATATACAAACCCTATTATTATTTTTATCATTATTATTATACTACTAAGGTTACCTGCATACAAGTCTAAAAATATATTTAATTTAATGATTTGTAATATTGTACAATTTTCTCACAATAACCAAATCATTAGAACGAATAATATAAGATTTTAACTAGTATTTATAAATCATATTAATAATACATTCCCTTTATAATAAAACGGAAGTACACAACATTGTTTTGTGGACTATATAATTTTAATAAGTTGGTTACAAATTGGTTATACATTAATGATAGATTAATTGGTTACAAATAGGTTATACCAAAATTTTTAAAGAGAATATTCTAAAGAATCATATCATCTAACTTACCATATTAATTTACTTTATTAAATTATTCTACAAATAAAATCTTTTGATATATAACTTAACATATTAATTTATTAATTATCATTATACTTCACCTCTCATTTTTATATATGAGTCTATTTTGTGAAACAAATAAATTATCATATTATTTATTATAATTAAAAAATAGTTTTATTTCTCGATATACCATAAGTTGATTTTTTAAAAACAAATATAAATTGTTCAATCTATAAAATATTCAAGCTTTAGTAATATTATTCTTTAGAAATAATATATATTGAATTAAAAATTTTATTGAGTAACGGGTCAAAATTTGAATATTTAAATTCAAATTTACAAAATTATGTCTTATAATGACATTCAAGTCATGATGTAGAATATACATTGTTAAAATAACTTCACATATATAACCTAATACAACATATTAAAATGTTATTTTAAAATATAAAATATACAAAATTTTGTATAAAATAAAATTTAATCAGTGTTATAGCACGGGTACTTATCTTGAATCATTAACAATCATATTTAGCATATGATTTTATTGCATAATATTTTATCTAAAAAAACTTTTAAAACAATCACATAAATTATATTTCATATAAAATTACAATATAAATAAAATAAATTTTAACCGGGTCTTAATCTAGTTAATGATTATTTTGAAATCAATAATTAATTAACACATAATTTTTTGTATAGATTTTCAAATCTATTAAGCTCCATAAATAAACCAATAACCCCAAGTCATTAATCAACTGTTTTTATTTGTTTCTTGAATAACCGGGCTTGAATAAGGCCCATTAAGGGGTAGCTTTGATCAAACGCTGCGTTTTGTCTTCTTTCGTCGGTTTGTCTTCGTTACTACGCTAAAGGGGTTGCTAACCGGAAGGAACGCCTGTCACAGTCGGCGGAGAAGTCGCCGGAGATCGGAATAAGCAGCGATTCCGAGTAGCTCACATCCATACCAAGCAATTTTGAGTAGAACATTCCCCGGCTCGGATCCTTTACTTGTTTGTCTGTGGCTCAAATCTTGTCTTTACCAAGACGAGATCGAAGGTAAGGAAGCAGCTTCTTCCATTCTTTAGCTGTTCTACCATTAGCAGTTTGTTTATATACTTTCCGCAGTTTCTTTAGACAGTAGCAATCAATCAGTTTAAAGGCTTGCTTTAGATTTATTCAATCATTGATCAATCAGTTTCTTTCGTTTCTTCTTTCCATTTTGACAAATAGCTTCATATTTTGGTTAGGTACTGGAGGAGAGGAGGCCTCTTTGATTGCCATGGACATATTCAGAATGCTGAGATCAGAGACACGTTATCTTCTGGTAGAACCACGATTCTCAAAGAGCTAGAGAGCGTTGATGCTAGCGGCGAGAAGCTATACCCGATGATCCAAGATGGTGTTGATCCTGTCGAAGTTGAATGCTTCAAAGATTATGTTATGGAATTGGGGACACAAGCTGAGTATTTGTCTCAAGGGTTGGATCAGTTACTGGAGGAATTTGATAGTTTCTTTAAACTGACTTTGAGCGGGCGTGATGTGTTGCTCTGTAATCTTAGGTCTAGTGACTCAATCTCTGGCAATGCAGTTGGAGATGATGTATACAACTAATACAGTGAGGTATACAACTAATGCAAAGTGTTTTCTATTTTTGTTTGTTCGAGTCCATCTGTTGAGCTTGTCTCTTCGATTTATGTGTTGGTCGTGTCTGTATGACTGTATTGGAATCATTCTGCAATATAATACATCTGTTTTGCTTGAAAAAATCACTGCTTCCTTTGAAATGATCCAATTTTCTAAACCAATTTCAATCAACATAACAGGTCAGAAAGGATGCAGGCTTTGATTTCTAAATAAGTGCAATTAGTAGTAACAAATGAAAAATGCAATATCGAGTTAACGAGTGACTCTGCTTTTTGTGACCATACACGTATGTAATCTTTCATACTCTTTACATTCACGGGTCACTTGAGAGATCTTTTACAGTTGAAAAAAGCTTCTCTCTTCACATGGATTTAGTGTCTTCAAGACACTTTAGAGAGATCCTTCAACTTCAACAAAAGCCTTCTTCTTGGTCTCTATTGTTCTCGGTCTGATCATTGCATCATGTCTGGAGAATCAAGCTCTGGTTTTACCGATCATTGCATCAAAGTTGTACCGACACACGGTGGCCGCTATGTTCAGTACAACGTTTATGGACAGCTCTTTGAAGTGTCCAGAAAGTATGTCCCTCCTATTCGTCCCATTGGTAGAGGCGCTTGTGGTATTGTCTGGTAAGTTCTTTTGATACTTCTTCTGATCAATTATCAAAGTCTTCCTTCTTCTGAATGTTCATTGGCTCTTGATTCTTGAATTTCAGTGCTGCGGTGAACTCAGTGACTGGAGAGAAAGTGGCGATTAAGAAGATTGGTAATGCTTTTGATAACATCATCGATGCAAAGAGAACTCTACGCGAAATTAAACTTCTCAGGCATATGGATCATGAGAACGTAAGCCTTAAGCATCATTTCTCACATTAGAAAACATGTTAAGTTTCTCAAATTTGCTAGATCTATCAAGTGTTCCTGATCTTCAAGGTCGAGGCAAACAGATGATTCTTCTTCTTTCTTTTTCTTCTATAATTTCTGTTTATCTAATTTTCAAGGCTTGGTTTGATTCTTTAGGTTATAACCATCAAAGATATTGTAAGACCTCCTCAACGAGATATCTTCAACGATGTCTACATTGTCTATGAGTTAATGGACACTGATCTTCAGCGAATCCTCCGTTCTAATCAAGCACTGACCAGTGATCAATGCCGCGTAAGTCTTTTTGTGTTGTTGTAGTCATGGTACTCTGTGATCTGATCTGATCTTTATTCTATTTACTTCTCTTCTGTTACAGTTCTTTGTGTATCAGCTGTTACGAGGACTCAAATACGTGCACTCGGCCAACATACTACATCGTGATCTAAGGCCAAGCAACGTGCTACTTAACTCGAAAAACGAGCTAAAGATTGGTGATTTTGGGCTTGCAAGGACAACTTCAGACACAGACTTCATGACTGAATATGTCGTTACCCGTTGGTACAGAGCCCCTGAGTTGCTTCTTAACTGCTCAGAGTACACCGCAGCTATTGATATTTGGTCTGTTGGTTGCATACTTGGCGAAATCATGACGGGACAACCTTTGTTTCCAGGCAAAGATTATGTTCATCAGCTTAGGCTTATAACAGAGGTAAAATAGTAAAGTAAAAAAGCATCAGTTTTTCACTTGTCTGAAACTGCAATGCCCTTTAGATGTCACTAAACCATTTCTTGAAATTAGCTTGTAGGCTCTCCAGACAACTCCAGTCTTGGTTTCCTTCGCAGTGACAACGCAAGAAGATACGTCAGACAACTTCCGCGATACCCGAAACAGCAGTTTGCTGCTAGATTCCCGAAAGTGCCTTCTACTGCTATCGACTTGCTGGAGAGAATGCTCGTCTTTGATCCTAACCGGCGCATCTCAGGTAACAAACAACACGAAGATCCTTGAGAACATTCATGTGGTTTCTTGCAGTTTGCTTTTGGTTTGCTTACATTTGCTTCTGTTTGTGATTGTAGTCGATGAAGCCCTTGGCCATGCTTACCTATCACCGCACCATGATGTGGCTAAAGAACCAGTCTGTTCGACTCCTTTCAGCTTTGACTTCGAGCATCCTTCTTGCACAGAAGAACACATAAAGGAGCTTATCTACAAGGAGTCTGTCAAATTCAATCCTGACCACTGAGAGAGAAACATGTTTTATGATTTGATTCCTTTTTTTTTTAAAGTCTGCTCTGGTTTGATCTCAGATTCCTTTATATTGAATCTAAACTCATTTTATCTTTTCTTTGAATAAAAAATTGTTATGATGAAACACACATATGTATCTCTATATCTTAAGCTACTGCGCAGAGCTTACCTTTCTTTTACATCAAAACTTTTCAACTATGAATCATATCTTAGAGCTTCTGAACCTGTTATACTACATTACTATTGATATCTCTATCAACCTCATATTAAATTGGGAATAAATAAATTATGATTAGTTGGGAAAAATCCGACTTCGCATGATGATTAGTTAGTGAAAGTGTCACAAACTCTCAACATTTTGACGTGTAAATATAGGTGTCTTAATTATAAAATTAAAGACTGATCAAAACTAAATAAATAAATACTAGTAAAACACAAGATTTTGGCTTATGTATGTATTAAATAAGTTTATAATTAATTATATGGTGGTTATGTACATATTATGACTCTTGTCTCTGACCAACACGTAATAAAATTAGACAAAATAAATCTTAAAAACCAAAATACCAATATCCCTTATATCTCGGCGATAATACCGTGTAAAAGCCACGCGCCATGATAAAAAATCCTCATCAATTAGCAACCGTTCGATCCACCCGTGAATAACACTACACTTCCGTGGCGCGTGACCAAACCTGATAAAAGTAAAGAAACGTAAAGCTCAGTATTACTTTTATTAAAATAAAATTAAAAAAGTCCGTAGTTGAAAAATCTTAAGACGACGAAAATTCTCTGTGAGTGATGATGATGATGCTCTTCTTATTCTTACTTACACACTAATAAATAGTCTAAAACCCTTAATCCTCAGATTATTATATCTTCCACAATGGCAGAGATTTGGATTCTGAGTCTAAGAAGAACTCTGTTATTCTTCTCATGGGCTGTTTCAATCTGTACTTGTCTCCAAGATTCAGCTGAGTTGGACAATAGTAGTAATGGAAGCTTTTTCACGGTCTCGAGCTTCAGGTATCCTAAATCCGAAGTCAGGCCCTATGATACTCGTTACATCAGAGGTCTGTTTCTTACATAATCTGATCTTATCTTTTCTCTTTCGTCAATTTGAGATTCATTCATTCATTCAAGCTTTTCACCTGCTTTTTTTTTTATAATATATATAAAAGTGATGATCAGTTCAATTTGGACTTGGATTTATTACATGTAGATGTCTTTAAATCTGATCTTATATTTGGTTGATTTCGTATGATCTCACGAGCTCTCTGATCCTCTCTATTTGATTCCGTGACAGTTGATTTGCCTCCATGGTTCTCGTCGTTGAATGTAGCTATCGAATCTGATGTAGACATCGTAAGTTTAACTGATTTTTTCTCCAAATTTTGATTGTTTTTTTGGGTATTCAAAGAAAAAAGTTGCTAAATTTGGGATTTGATTTTTTTTTGGTAGAATGCAAAGAGCATATCAAAGATGTCGAGAAGTCTACTTCCTGTTATATGCTTCAGAGATGGTAGTCCTCCTCTCCCTGATGCCTCTACCAACGCTCAGAAAGGTTTAGGTACGATTTAGGTAATTATAGGAAACGTCTATTGTTTGGCTTCCAAAGAGATCACAACATTACCTTACTATTTTTAAGGGGAACTAATAAAGTGTTTTCCTTTATGTTGTTTATGTAGAGCTAGGAAGGTTCTTCAATGGATCATTTGAAGGAGCTGAAGATATCGAGATTGCTGAGCAGTGTTACCCTATGCAGAAGAATATTTCCTTGAGATTGACCAATGAACAGGTTCTCACATTACTCTTAAACCTTCCTTATCTGTTACTACTTTTTTTTTGAGTTGATGAGTTTCTTTTATTAACGTTTGTTATTGTATCTAGATTTCACCGGGGGCTTGGTATGTTGGTCTTTTTAACGGAATCGGGGCTACGAGGACTCAGGGAAAAATGGTATGGTTCTTTATAATAGTGTAATGTCATTCTTTTATTAAAAAAAAGCCTCAGCTTTTGTTGTTTGTTTGTTCTCTAATACTTGGAAACTTGCACAGATTGTTCGCTCCTCGGCATTTTCATTTAGTGCCAACATTAGTGTTGAAGGTTGTAAAGCCGCTACAATGTGGGGTCCTTCCTGCAACCAGACGATTTATCCGCTTTCATGTTCTCGGTTCGATAACCAGACTGGAAGTGTTATTTCTTGCTCTGATTCTTTCCCTAGTTCTTGTCTTACCGCTGCTGAAACAAAGACATATGCTTTAGATGTTGATGGAATAGCTGAACAACTAGTGATTATGGCATCTAATGTCAAAGTAAATTCCAATGAAAGTTACCTCATGTGTTACGCCCGTTTTGGAGCCATTGCTTCAGAGACTCTCCATGATTACGCTGCTGATATACACAAAGTTCCTTTAGTTATTAAGAAACCGAAAGCTGGTCGATGGTACATTGTTGTTAGTTTATCTGGACGGGAGAATCGGCTTGTACAGGGCACAAATTCTAGTTCTAAGGTCTGCTTTTCACTGAATGTTAAAGTGCTCGGGTGTCCTGTGGGAAAAGCAGGACCAAATTGCGGGCAGCAAATCTACATGCTTCAGGTAAGTTTCTCTAGAATCTTCTGCGTTTGTCAAAATCAATATTGAGCTCTAGACTTATTCCAATTATTGAACAAGATACATTTTATGCAGGCAGTTATGAGGAGAGGGTCGTTGACACCTTTTGAATCATATTATTTGCCGGTCAATGACGCTTCACCTTCAGGCTCAAGCACAGCTTTCCCCCTCGAACCCATTATCAGCAACTCTTCCTCTATTCCAGAGTTAGACACAAGCACATGGACTTATTTTCTCATGAACATCCCTCAAGGAGGTGCTGGTGGGCATATACACTTCAGATTAACATCAGATTCCACGATACAGTATGAAGTTTATCTTAGATTTGGTGGATTGCCCACTCTTGAGGATCGGGACTATTATTATGTGAATCGAACAAGCGCCAGCCGCTCAATGTTCTTCTCATTGTATAATTCTAGCCAAGAAAAGGTTGACTTCTACATTTTGTATGCTCGAGAAGGAACATGGTCAGTCGGGTTAAGGCAGCTCAATAACTCTACTGCTCCTGCTGCTTTCAAAGGTCCACCTACTCTAGTATCTCTTTCTCTTGAAAGATGTCCGAGAAGGTGTTCATCTCATGGGCAATGCCGATATGCTTTTGACGCTAGTGGATTGACATCTTACAGGTTTTCTTATATATCTCGAACCAGTTGAAATTTGGTAACATATGGAGAGTAGATTATTTCGAGAGTTAAATTCTTGTGTTGTGTTTCAGCTTTTGTTCTTGTGACAGAACCCATGGAGGCTTTGACTGCAGCATTGAAATTGTGTCAGACCAAGGTATCTTAATCTTATCAGTGTTTGAAACTTTGACAACTTTTTCTGTGTACTCATGTGCTTAAAACCTCATGCAGAACATGTTGTTCAGTCTATTGCTCTCATTGCATCAAATGCAGCGGCTCTTTTGCCAGCTTATTGGGCTCTTCGTCAGCGAGTAATTTTCTTGGTTTACACTTATAGTTTGATATTCTTGGTTTGTCCCATCTAAAAGCTGCTTATTTACGTGCTAAACAGGAGTATCCAGAGTGGGTTCTGTTCACATCCAGCGGAATCGCGAGCGCTCTGTATCATGCATGTGATGTAGGCACCTGGTGTGTGTTAAGTTACAATGTTTTACAGGTACGAGTAGTTTGATAGCTTCATCATTGTCATCTTCTGTGTGGAATTATATACTTAGTTACGAGATGGTAATTTTTTTTCTTCAGTTCATGGATTTCTGGCTCTCTTTCATGGCGGTGATTGGTACCTTTGTGTACTTATCCACGGCTGATGAAGCAGTTAAGAGGACAATACACACAGTTGTTGCCATTCTCACAGCTTTATTGGCCTTGACCAAGGCAACAAGGTATCTGAGATGTTTGACTGTGAATGGTTATGATAAATACATCTTCGTACTATTTTATTTTATTGTGACATCAAAACCTTGACACTATTTAAAAACTGTTACAATGGCTTACTATCTATTTGCAGGGCGTCGAATATAATTATTGTGTTAGCAATCGGTTCACTTGCTCTCCTCATCGGATTTTTGGTAGAATTTTTTACAAAGTATCGATCATATTGCGGGTCGGCTGGATTTTCATTGAACATGCTCGACAGGTAAACTAAGGAAGCCATTCTGTTTCTGACTTGAACATACAATAACCACCAATATGACGAAATCATTATTTATCTGAGTTCTGTCATATTTTTCTCGTAGGCCACGGGCAGTCAAAGAATGGTTTAGTAATCTGATCAAGACGCTCAATAAACGGTTTCGTTGGGGCTTTGTGGCGGCTGGTGTTGTACTCTTCACGATGGCGGCCGTAAGTTTCAAAGTAGAAACCAGTTCGAGCTACTGGATTTGGCACAGGTATGTGTATGTTAAGTTTATTAAATATGAATAACATTGATTGTACTATTACCTTTTCTGAAGGGTTGACTTATGAAAATTATGTGCAGTATTTGGCATTTCACAATCTACACATCATCCTTCTTCTTCCTCTGTTCGAAGATTGCAATTGTAAATAACGAGAACCAAGCCCACAACGGAGCTGACAACTACGAGTTAACAAGGCAAGACTCGCTACCAAGGAACTAAAAAAAGCATAAAGATAGAGGCTTTTACAGGATTTTTATGTATCTTGTCCTATATACCAACCAAAGAAGTTTTAGAACAGAACAAAGACATGGTGATGGGTAAATATTCAGGTTTTTTCTCTCCCTTACTTAGATTTTTCCGGTGTGGCATCTGAACCGCACTGCCAACTTGTGTCTGTAATCTTGTATGTCTATACACACATAGTGACAGGATAAGTTCACTGGAGTTGTCCAGTTGCATCATTTATCTTAGGCCTAGACGATGTAATGCTTTGGTACAATAAGAGGCTTTGGCATTCTTGAACAGTATTTACTTCCACAGCTTTTTATGCTGATTAAATACTGCTGTGTCCCTGGTTGTTATTGCTAGACTAAGTTTTCCCCTAACCAACTGCAACCTGGAGTTTTGGGATTGTTGCAGTTTCTCCTCTCTGTTCTACGCAGATGAGCCGCTTGATACCAATGGCCTTCGGAGGCGTAGGCGTTTGACAGGATGGAGTAGTTCACAGGTTTGCTAGGTTCAATCTCAAGAAGCTTCTTTGCACCCCATTTCATGGATTTTATTTTCTCATGGATGTTACATGCTCCTGTGAAAGCTGCCAAAGCATCAGTGCTTGGTTCTGTGGGCATTGACTTTAAAACATCAAAAGCCTCGTCGATGAAACCAGCTCGACCAAGAAGATCGATCAGACAAGTGTAGTGTTCTTCCTCTGGTTCTATCTTGTAAACGTTAGTCATTTGTTTGAACCAGTGAAGCCCTTCTTGAACTAATCCTCCATGGCTACAAGCAGACAGGACCTCTAAAAAAGTGATCTTGTCTGGATGAAGTTTCTGCAGCATACTTTCAAACATTCGCAAGCTTTCTTCTGGGAGTCCATGATAAGCCAAAGCTCCGATCACTGAAGTCCATGAAACAAGATCAGGTTCTCGGATGGAATGAAAACATAGAAGTGCTTCAGATAAATTTCCCAACTTGGAGTAAGAACTTATCAGAGAATTAGCCACCGATAAAAAATCTGCAGAGCCCCGTTTAGTAACAATGGCTTGCACTTGCTTAATCTCCTGAATTGCAGAGAATTTCGAGCAGGAACTCAAAACACTTGCAAAGGTAAGCTCATCTGGTTGAACATTCCCACGGAGCATTTGACTAAAAAGTCTCATAACTTCTCTCCCTTCTCCATTTTGTCCAAAACCCACAATCATCGCGTTCCAAGACACTACATTTCTCACAACCATCGAATCAAAACACTTACGAGCATCACTCATATAGTTACTCTTAGCATACATATTAACCAATGCAGTCGACACTGTAATGTCAAATTCAAATGACAGTTTGAAGACAGTGGCATGAATCTGCTTCCCTTGTTCGATCCTACAAGCACTGAGAAGACTCGAGAGAGTGAAATCATCACCCGTGAATCCGTTTTCTTCAGAACCCATCAGCTTAAGTAAACCAAAAGCTTCATCAATCATACCGTTAAGAACATAAGACGAAACCAAAGCGTTCCATAACACTAAATCTCTACACAAAACCGCCTCAAAGACTCGTTTTGCTTCAACAACGTGACCACACTTCCCGTAGAAATCAACGAGAGTAGTACTCAGAAAGCAACTTGATTCGAGACCTAGTTTCACAATCAGACAGTGTAATTGGATACCAGCTCCCACATCGTTGGAATCAGTACACAACCGAATCAACCCTATAAACGACACATGATCCAAACTCACCTCAGTAAGAAGTATCCGACTCAAACAACAAAAACCTAGATGAGCTCTGTTGTTGGTGACACCGTCTCGGTGAAGGACACTGTGAATGAGTATGTTCCAAGTAACATTATTTCTCACAGGCATTTCGTCGAAGAGCTTATCTGCATTATCAAAGTCTCTGCATTTCGTGTAAGCTTGCAAGAGCTTGTTTTGAAGGAAGAGAGAATTGTAAGTGCCTTCTTTTACCATGAACCCATGGTGTTGTCTCGCGTCACCAAGGAGATGATCAAAGCTAGCAGATAACTTCGATACAGAGGATATAGTTACAGGTGAGGAAGAAGGAAGGGTTCTGAGGGTTCGCAAGGAAGATAAATAGTTTTTGAATAGGACAGTCTCGATCGGCGTTGATCGGAACGTAAAACGCATCTCTACCGCCGGACATGAAAACAAAGACGGCGTGGCGGGAAACGTCTGACTCAATTCGAGGTTTTAACTTTAGAGCCGAGCCGAGTCGAGTCGTTTTCAAAGAGGTATTGTATTTGTTACGGTAAATAGGGTAATTAAATGACTAATGAGTACTTAATGACCAATGAGTTTTGTCGACAGTTAACCACAGTAGCTGAGTTTTTACTTTTTAGTTTAAACTTTAAACAAAAATATTGGTGACATTGTTTATCATGTGAATTCTAAATATCTTTCTTCTTCTTTTTATTTAATTGCAACCCTTTTTGTCTTTAAATTGATAAATTGCTATGAATGTTGTAGTAAGAACTAAAATTTTATGCTTTTACTTTAAAGAAAATATTATAGAGCATTCCTCTTTAATTTACTGATTTGAGAATTATAAAAGTAATAAAAAGTTTAAACCATATACTATTGGCTTCCAATAATTTGTCATAAATAATAAAAAAATGATTAATCAGTAGAAAAAACTTAAGTGCTCATTGAAAATTGTAAAAACTTTAAAGTTTGGTTTTAATAACATCCAATTCAAATAGACAAAACGACATTTTAACAACTGGCATATACTTTACTTAAACAGAAAATACATAAGACCATCAGCATCGGTAGCAACGCTCAAAATAATATATTTTAATTATTTTCTTTAAGTATTATTATATATTTAAATAATAAATTTGTAAAAATAAAATTGGCCAGTCATAAACTTCCATACCTTAGAGAAACATTCTTCCGATGCTCAATGGAGAAACGTTTTTCACTTTTCAGTTTATTTTATTATTATTTTTTAATTTTTAAATTGAGAATATATTTAAGAGTAACAACTAGTCGACATGCTCTAAGAGCAGCTTTTTTTTCTTTTATAGTTTTAGACCTTTTCTAATTTTGAATGGGTTACATTGTGATTTTTTCACTTTTTATAATTTAAAGTTGTAAAAACGTTAAAGTTTGGTTAGATAAGAGTAAGACCAAACTAAAAGTAAAAATTCACATTACATAATCCAATCGCCTTTTTGTAAAAAATAACGTTCATTCTGATTCAATGTAAGTATCGTTTTTACATAAAATAAGAAAAGACAAAAAAAGATTCTATTATTCTTATTAATTAAGTATTATTAAGAAATGCTATTACTTTACTCTCCCAGAATATAAATCTTAAAGTTTAATCAATTTTACACTATTGATTTTTTTTTTTGTGAAAATTTTACACTATTGATTAGAATGATAAATTTCTTCTTTTTTTTATTTATTTGCAACCCTTTTTTGTCTTTAAATTGATAAATTGCTATGAATGCTGCAGTAAGAACTAAAATTGTATGCTTTTACTTTTAAAGAAAATATTATAGAGCATTCCTCTTAAATTTACTGCTTTGAGATTTATATAATTAATAAAAGTTTGAAACCATATATTATTTACTTTCAATTATTTGTCATAAATAATTAAAAAGATGATTAACCAGTAAAAAAATTTAGTGCTCATTAAAAATTGTAAAAACGTTAAAGTTTGGTTTTAATAACATCCAATTCAAATGCACAAAAGGACATTGTAACAACTGGCATATATTTTAGTCAAACAAAAAATACCTAATAACGTTTTTTTTTTCTTTTATAGTTTTAGACTTTTTCTGATTTTGAATGAGTTATATCATGATTTTCTCACTTTTTATAATTTAAAGTTGTAAAAACGTTAAAGTTTGGTTAGATAAGACCACACTAAAAGTAAAAGTTCACATTACATAAACCAATCGCCTTTTTGTAAAAAATAATGTTCATTCTGATTCAATGTAAGCATCGTTTTTCACGTAAAAAAAAATATTCAATTATTCTTTTAAATTAAGTATTATTAAAAAATGCTATTACTTTACTTTCCCAAAATATAAATCTTAAAGATTAATCAGTTTTACACTATTGATTAGAATAATAAAAACTACTTCGAAAAAACAGTATTTCACTTGAAATAGAAATTTAATTAAAAATAAAATAATACTAATTATTTGTGACCATAATGGTTACTAACTATACCAAAAAACTCTAAATTTTTTCTCTAGCTTTTTTGGTTTGTTAAAGTTTTGTAAATTGATAACTCAACCAGTGGATTAAATAATAAACTAGAGTTAAAACGTCATATGACAGCTAATAATAAAAGTTTGATGATGATTGTTTTGGTATGGGTCTCTCTCTCTCTCATTTCCAATGCGTCTTCCTATATAAAATCCGTCGTGCCTTACATTCAATAAAAACTCATTTCTCTACATTTTCTTAATAGCTGCAACCAAAAAAAAAAAAAGTATTACAGAAAGAAGATTTTTATAGAAAAAATTAATAGAGACAAAAAGGTTAGTGGTGATTCCGCATCATTATAATAATCTGATCCCCCTTCTTGATTTCTCATTTCGATATAACTTTTGGCTTGCAAGTTTCGTATTTTTCACAATTTAGTAACCCTAATTTTGGGGGATAAAACAAGTATTCGATTTTTTTTTTTGGGAAAAAGGGTCTGTATCTATGGGAAAATTCGATTTTTGACCCAAAACTTCTTCACTGGTCACCATCCATCGCAAACCCAAACCTCGAAAGAGAAATAAGGAAATGGCGGGCCAAGTGGGGAAAGTGTGAAGCCGGAAAATTTTGCCAAAACTGAAATTTTTTTCCCTAAATTTTCGATTTTCTTTTTGTGTTTCCCGCTAAAAAATACCCTAATTTCCGCCATGGAAACTCAGAGGTCTTAATCGTAAGTTCATGATTCTTCAATTCCTGGATCTTCTTCTTTGTTTCTCTTAGAAGATTCCCTGGGGTTTTCGTTTATTGCTTTGTTTGTTTCGTTTGTAGTTCAGTGATCTAAAATGGGATCTATGAATGGTTGTAGGGTTCGTTGTTCGTTGTCAATGGCGGGTTGGTCGATGGTAGCTAACGAGGATGCCATCGATCTTAACAAAACTCCGAAGAACCTCAACGCCACTAGGTCTCCTCAAAGCGTTAACCCAGAATCTACAGGGTCTGGGTTTGAAAAGAAGATTAAAGAACTCATCTCTTTGTTCCGACCTTTACTTGAATCTTTCCTCTGCGAGTTCTGTTCGGCGGAAAGCTTCCGACCTCTTCCTCCGATGACTGGCGACGGGAGAACCGTTGATTTGTTCAATCTTTTCTTGAACGTGAGTCACAAAGGCGGATTTGATTCAGTTTCTTTAAATGGGTTATGGGGTGAGGTTGCTCAAGACTCTGGATTAGGGTCTTATAACTCAGCATCTGCTAAACTGATCTATGTTAAGTACCTTGATGCACTTGCTAGATGGTTGAACAGAGTTACTGTAGGTGATACTGATGCTAGTAGTCTTGAGTTGTCTGGAATCTCTGATGCTTTGGTGGCTAGACTTAAAGTTTTCTTATCTGAAGTGAAGAGGAAGTATGAGTTGAGGAAAGGTCATACTGCAAAGGAGTTAGGAGCAGAGCTTAAATGGTTTATATCAAAAACGAAGAGAAGATACGATAAGTACCAAACTTGCAAAGAGCCTGGTTCTAATGATGCTGTGAAAGAAATCGAGGGTTCCAAGTTTACTGAAAAGAGACTGGAGAAGATGATGATCCTTGAATCCGGTAATCAGGACTGCTCTTCGCCTGGGAAGAGAAAACGAGAATGTCCTTTGGAGACATTGAAATGGTTAAGCCAGGTTGCTAAGGATCCATCTCTCGGTCGTGTGCCAGATAGATCAAAGTGGGTAGCTTACGGGAGTGAAGAGCCATGGAAACAACTTCTTCTGTTTAGGGCCTCTATAACAAAAAACGATCCAGCTTGTGAAAAGACTTGGCAGGTGGGTATAGTTTTTCGAGAAATCTGCATTTGCTGGTATGCTTTAGTGATTTGAAATTCATTATTGGATTTTAACTATGAAGATGTGAATTTTGCCTAAAGAATCATGAATTGCATGTTTCACTAAAGCATTTTAAGGAGTCCCTCGTAGCAACTTAGGAAATGCTGCTTCTGTATTCATCATATGAAATTTGATGCTTTATAGTGTCTGCTTCCCAATATTCCACAATGAGAGTGCTTTAGCACAAGTGTTGTATTACTGCATTGAGAAGATTCTCAATGCTGTCTCACTGCAAAGAGGCTTTGAATCGTTTAAATTGAAATAGAATCTAATTAGTCTGATGGTTATTGTTTGCCTGTGCTCTCTGATTTTGCTGCTGTTCTTACATGTTTATGCAATTCAAGTCTTGATAATTTGCTCATATGTTTCAGAAACTCCAAAAGATGCACCCATCCATGTACGATGATAGTGCTGGACCTGGTTACAATCTAAGGGTGAGGCTGAGTTACGATGGTAGTCAGTTTAATGACAAGAACAGTTCAGATGAGGAGGATAGACCATGTCCTCTAGTTGGGTCAGAGTTTCAAGCTGATGTACCGGAGTGGACTGACATAACCCCTGAAAGCGATTCAAAGTGGTTGGGCACTCGGATCTGGCCACTGACCAAAGAACAAAGCAAGAAGAGTCTTCTTATCGAAAGAGATCGTATTGGAAAAGGAAGAGAGGATTCTTGTGGCTGCCAGAGTCCAGGATCCATTGAGTGTGTCAAGTTTCATATCAGTGCAAAACAGGATAAACTGAAACTTGAACTTGGTCCAGCTTTCTACATGTGGTGTTTTGATGTCATGGGTGAAGGTATTCTTCAGTATTGGACAGACATAGAACTGAAGAAGATAAAGTCTTTGATGAGTTCTCCACCTTCACTTAGCCAAGCTTTCTTCGATCAGGCCAAGACAATCCTTCCGTCAAAGAGCAGAGGAAAAATTGTGAGCTACTTCTACAACGTGACTCTTTTGCAGTATAGGGCAAATCAGAGTAGAACCACTCATGATATAGACAGTGATACTGATCAATACTTCACCGGTGCAAAAGAGAAAGAAAATCCAACCCCCGAAGCAAACACATCCCAGAAACCCGGCCTGCTTTCTCCTAAGAAAAGAAGATGTCGATAGAGAGAGAAGTAGCTAGAGCCGTGATGAATCACTCTGTTGATAGATTCAAGTTGGAGCATCTCTTTTTGTTTTCTTTCCATCTCGTTTTTTGGGCTTCTTTTGCCATATTGAAACTGGCTTTAAACTCTGGGAAAAGGCGCTTTCATCATGGCGGCATTGTCTCAGCAAATTCTGGTTTTGAGGTATATACTTCCATCTCTTCCTTGGATGATTCTGCAGTATTATTCTTTTTTTGGTGGGCATAGCTGAAAAAGGCTTTGTGAAGAAAACTGATGAATCAGAGAGAAGATTTCTAAAAGTACAGTAAGAGAATTCGATTAGTATAGATTTGGCAACAGAGACCAAATGTAATTGCTTGATATATGGATTTTTTGTTTGTTTCCAGAAAAAAAGAAAATGCATAATATCTGGTTACTACTTAAGATCACAAGTTCATGATTCCTTTAATCTTCTCATCACTTGAATAATTTAAACCTTCTTCACGCGAGCAAAGTTATAAAACATGAACCGCTCTGTTTTTTTTACTTAGAAGCTTTTATCTGATTATATCAATTAAATAATATTTAAAACGGACTAAAAAAGGTGTAATGAAGTGGGCCAATTGTTTATGCGTCGGCCCATAAAGGGACTAAGCCCAATAAAGCCCAATTAAATTTTAAGTTCAAAATTTAAAAACTCCAGTTTTTCTTTCTTTACGCTCCTCCGTTGGTGTTTTTGTCAGTCACACTGCGAGACCTTTGTTGCTTATTCACTTTCCATTCGAAATAATCGAATCCATACAAGAAGCAGAAATCGAAACTACATAATGCCAGCGTGCGAGTATCCGAGGTTATCTCGTCCCGAAATCATCACTATCCTCAAGGAGGCTCAGATTGCGAGCATTACAGACGCCGATTTCAAAAGCCCTACTCTCGAGTTCGTCTCAGAGCTTTACACCAGAATTCTTATCTATCTCGACGTCATCAAAGAGTAAGCACCTCCCGCTCCCCCTTAGTTCCTCTTTTTACTCGTCAATTTTTCCAAATCTCTAATTTTAAAAAATTTGGGAATTTCTGATGATTTTTCAAAATATCCGTTGTAGAGAAGAGAAAGGTCAAGTCGATTTTGAGGTTTTGCAGCAATTGGAGAATCCAGATCATCATGTCACTTCACTGCAATATTCGGATCTCTATTGCAAAGTGAAAGATATGCTAGATATGGTGGTGGAGTGTCCATTACAGATGAATTACAAGGATCTTATACGCCCCGAACCATCCCGGACCGAGTTTTTCATCAGTTCACTTGTCAACTATGCTCTACACAAGTATCTTTTTTCTCATGCTCCTAGTTTAGATTATACCTCTGCAAATTGAAGTTAGCTTACTTCTCTTCTAGTTTCTATTTGGATGTACCAAGAATTAGAACTAGTAACAAGAGTACAAATGTTTTGAATTTCTGATGGCTTTTTTTTAGGAGTGCACATAGAGTTAAGTAAGGAACAGAAAAATTAAGAAAAAAGTGGTTTGTTATTTTAAGATGAGAATACAATATTACTCTTTCCCTGCGCAGATTTTACAAGTTTGATATCATTTAGTGCATTCATGTTTTCTCATATCTTCTTTCCTGTGCTAGTGATTCAAAAATTGATGCTCTCATGATTATTTTATGTACCAGAGATTCAAAAATGAATAAAATAAAAGAAAAGACTGAGGAGTTGACTCTCCTTGACGAGGAGCGGAAGCAGTGGGAGGCAAATATTGCCCAGGTAATGCAACGGACAAACTATATCTATCACATAAATATCCATTTCTATTCTTTCTTTCTGATGGCTCTCTCCATGCAGTTGAATGCAGAGATTGGAGAATTTGATGAAGCCGCTGAAAGGGATTTACCCTTTGTCCAAGAGCTAGAAGCGAGGATTGAAGAACTCAATCAGACTATATTAGCACTCAATAATCAGCAGATGTCACTGCGGGCTACCTTCCAACAAATGAGAGAGAAGAGTACACAGATGGATAACGAGGTAAGAAACAACATGATGTGCACTTGAGAGCTCCTTCCTTCCTGTAACTATGTAATTTAGTTTATTTTTGCTCCCTAACATGTGTATTTCTCTCTACAGATTTCCAAAGCAGAGTTTGATCTTGTGCAAACTGTCCAAGAAAATGCAGACCTCCGCTCACAAATTGTTCAATCTCCAGACAAATTGCAGGTATATTTTTGTTCCCACTAGCACACTAGTCCTAAGATGAAATTTTGTGTACACGGGCTTTAACGATTGATATTGAGACAGGGAGCTTTAGAAGAGAAGAAGCTAGTACTTGGGGACACAAAGAAAGCTGAGCAATCCGCAATGGAAACTTTCCAGGAAAAGGCTGCCATTCTTGAGGTTTATGAAAAGGTATCTAATGAAAACTCTAGACTATTACTAAATGTTATTGATTAGCACGTAGCTAAATGCATTTAGGACATCCTATGCAACCTGATGGTTCACTAATGGAAATTATCGAGTCCTAGGTCACTGCGGATACTACCATTTGGTTAGAGAAAGTTGATTTCAAGTCTTAGGTGTTTATTGCTATATCACATTTGTTCATACTTCAGTCAAGGATATTTAGGATGAACTTCATTTATTTTGGTGTATAGTGGATGAGAATGAATCCAAGGTGGACACTGGACAGTGTAGATTGAGATCTTATTCTATGTTGATACTTCAGAGTTTTTTTTATTTAGGTGTAGTCTTATAATAGTTTTAGGCTTTCATATTTTGAGCGTAATAACGTTTACCATCAAAGTTTTCTTTAATATTGAGGTAACAAAGTACATTTAACTATGGGTGCCTTTTGCAGGCCTTCAAGAAAATTTCAAAGTCTTCTTCGCAACTGCAGTTAATTAACGAACAGGTGACCAAGCAAAAATAATCCTTCCTCTTTCTTTGCTTGTAGATTGTGAACCATGTATGATATATGTGGCAACACACAGACCCTTCCAATTATCTTTCATTTTTATGTGTGTTTAATGATGTTACAGGTAACCAATGCGAAAGCTGTTGAGAAAGAATTCAAAGCTCTTAAAGCTAAGCTGAGCGAGGATGGAGTAGCGTACAAATCACTTGAGGCGAAAGTGGTTGAGCGGGAAAGAATAGGCGAGTCATTGTTTATTTCTTTCCTCTTTAGATATTGTTTCGGAACGGAGGCTGTAATTCTCTATTTCTCTCAACAGTGGAACAGTTGAACGAATCATTGAAACAACTAGAGAAGGAAAAAGCAGTCATGTTTGATGATTGGACAAATCAACTGAATAACCTAGAAGTGGAGGTTGAATCCAGAAGACGTGAACTTGAAGCCAGGCAAACGGATGTGGAATCAGTAGTAGCTGTGGTATTGCTCCCTTGTTTTTAACAAAATGAATCTGTTGTGTACGATGCTGTATCATCTCGCCTTCTAAGTTTTTCTTTGTTTATATATCAACAGGTTGATGACAATACTGCCAAGATTAAGCAGGTGAGACAGTCAGGAGAAGCTAAAGTGCAACAGTTAGCCGCTAAATATGAAGAGATCGTTAAGCAGGTTTCTTTCGTTTACCATTATTATTTTCACCTGAATAGCCCCGTGAATTCGGTCGAGTTAAGGCTATCATATATTAAAGATCATGAAAATACAGAATGTTGATTAATACAAAATGCAAAAGCCTGCAGCAAATTAAGAGGTCTCCAAAGTTAAACCTGTATTAGGCTTTCTTCCAGATTCTTTGTAAGATATACTGGTACATATACTGAGCCTCATCTTTGATATTTTGCAGTTTCGTGAATACACGGCGTCGTTTGATGCAGTTCTGACTGAAGAGAAATTTCGATTAGTTTAGATTTGGCAACAGAGACCAAATGTAATTGCTTGCTATATGGATTTTTTGTTTGTTTCCAAAAAAAAAAATGCGTATATCTGGTTACTACTTAAGATCACGAGTTCATGATTTTCGAGACCAAACAGGTTACTACCTTCTTCACACGAGCAAAGTTATAAAAACATGAACCGCTCTGTTTTTACTTGGAAGCTTTTTCTGATTATATCAATTAAATGATATTTTCAATAACGTAATGATTTTTGAAATAAAGGTAAAGATGATAGATAGCACAAATTTAAGTAGTTAGTTACATTCTATGATATAATTTTTTTAAAAAAGTAGTAAAAAATAAATTTAGAGATATTAATTAGTTGATAATCATTGTATGAGTTATATGACTTATGATAAAGAAAATGGGTTAATATTGTTGGGGTAAAATAATATTTAAAACGGACTAAAAATGTTGCAAAGAACTGGGCCAAATTTTAATAATGCGTCGGCCCATAAATGGACCAAATAAAACATCATCGTTATCCCACGCGCACCTAAATCACGTTGTTATAACGCGCCCCTTTTTTGCAGTCTAACCCCTTTGAAAATGGGACGAAAATCAACTGAATCCAATTATTTGGAGTCCAATGGCGCGTGAGATATTTTTCTTTCACATTTTTTTTTTTGCTTTTTTTTTTTTTGTCATGTAACCCTCTTTCAAAAGTTAAACAAAAAAAAAAAAGGTTTAACGTCATTATATTCAGCTAAACCGTGTATGTAAAGAAATTGAAATGAGGATTGGAATATGCATGTGGACACGTTATTAGATTTCATTATATATTAAAAAAACAAACAAATACATGTAATTTGTTGATTGTTGTCCTCACGTCTACTACTATAGTCTTGTAACTTCGTAAATTTGATTGGCTCACGTTTCTTTTTAGAATGATTCATATTGTGGTTATAAAATACTACGAGAAAGTGGTAATTGTAAGATAAGTCACAACTCCACCATCATCTTCTTATAACGTTATCCGGTTTATTGTAATAAATACTCATTCAAAGTTTCATTTTTTTTTTTGGCTCTATATAAGTAGCTATATATTAAAATTAATTATTTAAGCTTTAAACATTATATGAATGATCATTTTTTAAAACCATCTTTTATAATATTATTTTAAAAATATTTGATTAAATCATAATATGATAGTTAACTATTTGTATCATTTGTAATTATGATAAATAATTTTCATCAATAGTGTAAACGAATAATGATTATAGGATGCAATTTTTTTCTTATAGGATAAGTATATATGACATCCGAATATATATATATATATATATATTTTACGAGTGAATGCTTAAAATAGTGATTGTTAGTGGTTAGGAGAATGGTGGATAAGACTAGAAAGATGCCAATTTATCATATTAATCTTTGTCTTGTCTGCACATTATAATTATCTTGTTTGATTGATTAAAGGATTTTTGATTAAGAAAACAAGTATGGATGTTCGCATAACACGTAGAAGAAAGAATTGAAACTGTATACTATAATCTAATAGGTATAATTGACATGGTCATACTTGAACAACTACACATATTTGTAAAAAATTTAAGATTAATTAAGAATTTTTTAAATTTAGTGATATATTTATATTAACATTTTTGAAATACATTTTGTGTTCTACTCTTTAAGTTATACTTATTTACAAAGTTAATCTCTACAAAATTACAAAAAATAATAAATAAAATATGGTAATTCAAATCGAGTACTGTCTATAAAATTTTTACATTCCTAAAGTATCTCTTCTTAATTTATTTCTATTTTCCTAAATCAATTTTTGTTTATACTTTACAATCTTTACATTTAATATCATATTCCTAAATTAATATTTTAAATCGAGTATTATCTTTATAATATCTCCACTTCATTGCTATTTTCTTTTATCAATTAAAATATTACAATCATTACTTATAGATAGTTTATAATACTATATAATATGGTTATATGGCGTGACGGGTCATAAGACTTGACGGGTTTGAATTAACATTAATATAAAATTAAAATATCATTAATTTGATGTCAAAATACAGGTTAAATCCTTATTTAATTATTTGGTCAACTTTACAAATATTATAATATTATACATATCAAATCAAGGTAATTTAACTAAATTCTGTAAAACAATCAAATCATTAGAAAAATTATGTCTTAAATATCTTATAAATCATAAGATATTATAATATTTGCAAATTGTCAGTATGTAGTTTTGTTTTTCAATTCTATACTACAAACTCAAAACTCAGGTTCCATAGAAGGTGTATGAAGCAAAAGTTTATCAAGATTCTAGACTGTGTTTGCTTACTTGCTTCGGCGAGCCTTCCTTCTCCAGAGAACAAAAGATGTGATCCACTGCACAGGATTAATCAAAAGAAACAGTTAAGTTTGGAGTACACAATTCATTAAGAAATACAGCAGAGCATCCTATCAGTATATAAAGAACACAAATCACTGATTGGTATAAGAAACAAAAACTCACCTTGAAGAGAGATATGAAACTGAATGCTCCAACAATAGATGTTTTCCGCAAAGGCAATCTCCGTTCTGGGACAACATCCTTTCATCGAATCAGTGATTTGTGTTCTTAATGATGAAAATATTTTGCACTATTGATGAAAATATTTGATTAAATCATAATATGATAGTTAACTATTTGTATCATTTGTAATTATGATAAATAATTTTCATCAATAGTGCAAAAGAATAATGATTATAGGATGCAATTTTTTTTTTACAGGATAAGTATATATGACATCCGAATATATATATTTTTTACGAGTGAATGCTTAAAATAGTGATTGTTAGTGGTTAGGGGAAGGGTGGATAAGACTAGAAAGGTTCCAATTTATCATATTAATCTTTGTCTTGTCTGCACATTATAATTATCTTGTTTGATTGATTAAAGGATTTTTGATTAAGAAAACAAGTATGGATGTTCGCATAACACATATAAGAAGAAAGAATTGAAACTGTATACTATAATCTAATAGGTCTAATTGACATGGTCATACTTGAACAACTACACATTTGTAAAAAAATTTAAGATTAATTAAGAATTTTTAAAATTTCGTGATATATCTATATTAACATTTTTGAAGTACATTTTGTGTTCTATCCTTTAAGTTATACTTATTTACAAATTTATTTACAAAGTTAATCCCTACAAAATTACAAAAAATAATAACTAAAATATGGCAATTCAAATCGAGTATTGTCTATAAAATTTTTACATTCCTAAAGTATCTCTTCTTAATTTATTTCTATTTTCCTAAATCAATTTTTGTTTATACTTGTACAATCTTTACATTTAATATCATATTCCTAAATTGATATCTTAAATCGAGTATTATCTTTATAATATCTCCACTTCATTGCTATTTTCTTTTATCAATTAAAATATTACAATCATTGCTTATAAATAGTTTAAAATACTATATAATATGGTGATATGGCGGGACATGTTATAAGACTTGACGGATTTGAATTAACATTAATATAAATTTAAAATATCATTAATTCGATATCAAAATACGGGTTAAATCCTCATTTAATTATTTTGTCAACTTTACAAATATTATAAATATCAAATCAAGGTAATTTAACTAAATTTTGTAAAACAATTAAATCATTAGAAAAATTATGTCTTAATCAGATAATATCTTGTGGAAAAAAAAAAATCAGATAATATCTTATAAATTATTTATTATGTATGTTATTATTTATATTAATAATGAACAATTCAAATACTACTTAACTAAATATAAGAAACAAAGAGAAGTTAAAACTATATTATATAAAAAAATTATTCTGCGGTATACCACAGGTTAAAATCTAGTAGAATACTTAAATTGTTATTTTTTCCTTGTGTACAAACTTTGCGGCATGTTGTGATATTATTTTAGTTAGCTAATCAAATCTTCTTTAAACATTTAAGATTATTTTGAAGAAAGAAATAGTAAGTGAAATTATTATTATTTCCAGTATTTGACTAATTTGTATCATTTGTAATTATGATAAATTATTTTCATGAATAGTGTAAATTGTTTCTACGAATAATGATTATAGGATGCAATTTTTTTCTTTTAGGATAAGTATATATGACATCCGAATATGTATATATATATTTTATGAATGAATAATTAAAATAGTGATTGTTAGTGGTTAGGGGAAGGGTGGATAAGACTAGAAAGATGTCAGTTTATCATATTAATATTGTCTTGTCTACACATTATTATTATGTTTTTTGATTGATTAAAGTATTTTGATTAAGAAAACAAAGTATGGATGTTCGCATAACACGTATAAGAAGAAATAATTGAAACTAGATACTATATAATCTAATAGGTCTAATTGACATTGTCATACTTAAACAACTATATTTATAAAAATTGTAAGATTAATTAAGAAATTTTAAAGTTTAGTGATATATAGAATGCTTAAAAGAACAAACTTTTTTTTTTTCCTTGTGTTTGCGGCATGTTGTGAGATTATTTTAGTTAGCTAATAATCAAATCTTCTTTAAACATTTAAGACTATTTTGAAGAAAGAAATAGAAAGTGAAATTATTATTATTTCCAGTAATTAAATAAAAAAGGCAAAACAATAAAAAAGGGTAAAAAAGGAATTGGAGAATAATAAAGAGAAAGGCAAATAAATGTCCCATCTCATTGATCTTTCTTTTTCTCTCTCTCTCTTTATCATTTTATTTTATTTTTCTCCTTTTCGAATCTTTTCTCTCTCTTTCTCAAAACGAGATTCTTGATAGAAGAAGAAGAAGGGAGAAGGGAGAATCAGCCATGGCTTCACCAAGCAAACGCCGAGAGATGGATATGATGAAATTGTATGTTAATTTGTTCCACTTGATTGATTGAATTCTCTCTCTCTCGTTTTGTTCTGGGTTTATTTATTTTATTAATCTGTTGATGAAGTTCTTCTTCTTCGTCGTCTTCATCATCTTAATCTGGTTTATTGTTTGGATATATATGTATAGGATGATGAGTGATTACAAGGTGGATACAATCAACGACGATTTGCAAATGTTCTATGTCACCTTCCATGGTCCCACTGACAGTAATTTCTCCCCCTTATTGATTTGTTTGGTTTGCTTAATTCAAACTTCAACTTCTCAGATTCATATGAACTTTAATTTGGGTTTCACATCATGGTGGCCATACATACTTGAATTTGGATCTTCATGTATAAGCAAACGATGAATCTTCTTTGAATATGAGGATACCCCAAGAGTTTGATTGGCTCTTTTGTTGTTGTTTGTACTTGAAAAGGTCTATATCAGGGAGGTGTTTGGAAGATCAAAGTCGAACTTCCTGAAGCTTATCCTTACAAATCCCCATCTGTTGGATTTGTTAACAAGATTTATCACCCCAATGTCGATGAATCGTATGTCCCCCCCACATTTTACCCTTTTGTATATTTTGTCGAGATTGTGTTAAGTGTTTTTGTTGCCCTTCTCTTAAACTCACTCGTTTTCGTCTCTGTGTGTGTTGTGGCAGTTCCGGGGCAGTTTGCTTAGATGTAATAAACCAGACTTGGAGCCCAATGTTTGGTAATTTATTTTGTGGTGTTATCTTTCTCTTTGGATTGTCTCCATTATAAGTTCTTATGCTTCTTTTGGCAGATCTCATTAATGTTTTCGAGTCTTTCCTTCCCCAACTGCTTCTATATCCAAACCCATCTGATCCTTTTAATGGAGAAGCTGCTTCTCTCTTGATGCGTGACCGCGCTGCCTATGAGCTCAAAGTTAAAGGTATTGTCTACACTCTCTTTTCCCTGCTCTCTATTCATCAACACTCTCACTGACTGACATATTCCAATCTTCTTTCTCCTTTTTTGAAGAATACTGTGACAAGTACGCACAACCAGAAAAGGAGAATTCAAGTGATGACGATGATGATGATGATGATGATAGCATGAGCGAAAATGGTTCCGACTCTGATGATGATGATGCCAACGAAATAGTTGGAAAAGCTGATCCATGATTGTTTTACTCAATTCAATCTTTCTCTGCACTTTTCATTAGTCTTTCTTCAACTTTAAAACCAGTATAATGCCATTGCCAAAGAGGAGAGAAACTTTCCTCTGTAAATTTGTAAAGACTTATATATATATATTATTCTGTAGGAACATTGAAATTTCATTTTTAAAACAGTACATAAAAATGTAACATTTTGCAATCTCTCTCGTCAAGAACACATTAATCCTTCCGTATCTCGTTTTGTTTGTTATACCCTCCGAACTTTTTTTATACATTAACATCGAAAGATTCATATTGCGGACGAAAGGACTTACCCTCTAAAATGTACTATATAAACCTTTCGGTATTACGATCTAAAGAGCGCGACATAACAAGAAAGGGACCATATACCTACAGAATTATTTGATTACTAAGGTCAAAGATTCACTGCTAAATTGCTTTCAATGCCACATTTCAATCACATTGAATATAAGCAAAAGAGGCTTTAATCCTCTCAGGAACTAAGAACAAGTGTCCGTCTATAAATGGCTAGGCCGTCTTTTACCAGAATCTGTCCTCAACCTCTTCACCGGATTAGCCCATCCCACTGAATCTCCAGCCGCACCGCTGTTGTTTGGATGAGTGGGTTGGTTTGGCCAGCGCTGCTGTTGTGCTAGCCTTGTCTCCCTTGAAGCTCCAGCTGACACAGGACTTCTGAGACCACGACTAATCATAGCTGGAGGTGGTGAAACCGGGCTGCTGGAGCCAGCAGTTCGGGTTTTCGGAGCAGACTTCTCACGGTCTTTCCTCTTCTTTTTGCAGATTACTAATTCCCCTGGATGAGCTAAAATTGGGGATTCATCAGTGTGGCTTGTTGTCCCCCCAAGTTTTGTTTCTTTCTGCGGTATCTGTACTCTGATCCTTGAGTTCTCACGTTGTTGAGGTCTCTGAGGAGAGCTTGGCTCGGCTTCTGCCTCGTTTACAAACTTTTGCCTCTTGCCTTGGCTAATGCCTGCTCCTCTTGGGGATGGTGTAGAAACCAAAGCTGGGGTTGGGCCAGAAAAGGAAAGAGCATTCCTTGCTTCCCGGAAATCTGTGTCTGGGAAAGACATCTTCAATAGATCAAAGAACAAATTGTGAACCTTCCTTGCTTCAGATCTCACCTGCAGAAAATTTCGATCACCTTTAAACCCATCTGGCTTGTACATCAAATCACAGAACTGAAGGAATTCAATTTTTTTGCAATGCAAAAATCAAACCTCGTGTGAAAATCCATAGAATTCCATTGCCCCCCTTAGCATTAACTGCACGTCAGATGCGAGTTCCATAACTCCTGCGTACTCTAGCCTTTCTACCCGGTGATCTATCTCTCGTAGTTCCAAAAGATTATTTACACCTCCAGCTGCATAACCATTCTGAATTCTCTTCCACAAATTTGTCAGCATAGGTACAATCTGCTGACCTTCCTTGTCGATTCTCCTTTGGAGCTTGCTAGTCACGTTTTTGCACTGCAAAGTCCAGGACCGAATAAGTTCAGATCAATGAAACAAAATAAGAGAATACTGCGATGAAGTAAATGCCATTTGACAGAACATACCCGTTTCTGTATGATGTGGGACATTCTCGCACCAGCATTTGAAGAGCCAATAGGACTAGTTCCATCCCACGTTTCTCTGGAAGCTTCGACATTATCTTCTACGGAAAGCTGTGTGGCATTCAATCTACCAGATTTTGGTGACGATACATGCAGCTTGGAAGTATTAGCTACCTTCTTTGCAGGTAAACTCCTAAGTCTTGAGGATGAATCACTCTGATCTTGCCTTGAACCGTGCGAGTCAACAACTGTCCTCAACTTTGATCGATAGCTACGATCAACTTGCAGTGACTGAGCTACAGGCATCTCATTACCGTCTACTCTTTCTGCCGCTTGACGGGGTCTTAGACGAATACTCCGTTTCCGTTTTATCGTAGGTTGCAAAACCTGTTCTTCATCCCCTTCATCGCGGTCATGGGCCCAACTTCCTGATCGTTGGAGATCTATGTGAGAATCCCCTGATGCTGCTATTTCCCCCTCTTCTAGGTCATCCAGCTGTCAACATAATGAAAGAAGCAAACATTACACAAACAACAAAGAAGAAGAAAGAAGCAAGCATTACACAAACAACAAAGAAAAAGAGAGACCTGCAAGAGAAAGATCAGATACCTACCAGTCTTTTTGAGACAGAACCTGGCCTAGTGTCTAATGCAGACAAAGAGCCAAACTTTTGTGAAGAAACAGGAGATGCCATCTCTTTTGATCTATGGCTCTCTGAAGAAGATCCTGAAGAACCGGCTTCATCACGTGGAGGATTTTTTTTATAACTACCAGAGCCAGGAGGATAATCATAACCACAGACGGGGTTGTCTCCATCAGATTCTCCCTTCTTGGTTTGGTGATCACCAAGAGCGCCAGTAAGTTCATCGTCATCAAATTGCCGAATGTCTCCCTCTTCTTCATTCCCAGAATCAATGTTCCTTTCCTCAGAGCTTTCCTCAGAGTAACCTGCAATGTCATCTTCAATTTCCTTGTAGTTAATCTTTTTGCTCTTGGGCCGCCCCCTTTTTCTCTCACCTCCCGGTCCACCAGGTTGCACAATCAGATTACTGCTAGACAACATGTTCTTTGACGGTTTTTTGGACAAATCAGAAACAGCAGCATTCACCTCTTTGGTACTAGCTCGAAGCCATTTAGGAACCTGCTCATGATTCGTCATCTCCTCCGTCCAGTCAAATTCTTCATCCATCTGATCAAATAACTCAACTTCCTCCTCGCTCCTAGCAATCATCCTGTTCACCTCATGCAGAGAAGGCACATCATGGACAGTTTCTTGATATCTCTCTTCGTCGTGCAACAAAGTCTCCAATGTCATTCGTCGCTCTTCATGAGTCGTCCTTTGGTCAAAACGCCCAGCATTAATGACCTCATCAGCCATGTCAATCTTATACTGTTGAATATTATTCCTTATGAGACCCTCAATAGAACCTATATATCGGTCCTTCCCAGCCATGTCATCCTCTAGGTCAACTGAACCACCAGTTCTAAGCTCGTCCTCCTTCTGGTGGCTGGAAAGTTTTTCAACAACTGCCTCCATATAAATCACTTTTACTTCCCTTGTCTGCCCTATACGATGTGCTCTGGCAACTGCTTGTTCCTCATTTTTGGGATTTGGATCCGGATCATATATCACAACTGTGTCAGCAGTCTGAAGGTTGAGACCCCGTCCAGCAGCACGTATACTAAGCAAGAAGATAAAGCAATCCGTATCAGGATCATTAAAGTCCACAATAGCTGATTCTCGATCTTCTAGGCTGGTAGTTCCATCTATTCTTCTGTATACAAGCCTTCTCCATTGCAAATACTCTTCCAAGATATCAAGGAGTTTAGTCATTGTACTGAAGAGCAATACACGATGTCCTGTCCTCTGTAGCTTTATAAGGATTCTATCCAGAATCCACAATTTTCCACATGACCTTACAAGAAAATCTTTGGAAAAGTCGTTGAAATATGGATAATTGAGCAAAGGATGATTGCAGGCTTTCCTCAACTCCATGCACCTATTATTTAAAGTTCTATATATCTTGGCTTGGTATATTGGATTCTTCTGAGCCCTAAGTTTCTCATCGTCTGGATCAACTCTAAGAGTTCCAGTCGCTTTGATCCAATCATAAACGGCACTCTGAATAGCAGACATTCTACATCTTAAGACTACAGAAACCTGCAACCCAAAAGCATAATCAGAAGAATCATCTAGATGGAAAATAAGGGCAGAGATATAAGATAGATCCTACCTTAGCAGGAAGTGAACCTTCCACATCCTCAACACGGCGTCTGAGCATGAATGGCTCTAAAATTTGATGAAGTCTGTGAATGACTATGACTTTTTTTTCAGTCTCCAGCCAGTCATCCTCTATATTATGCGCAGGACCTTCTCTTTGAAAGGGTTGCGCAAACCAATCATGAAATGCTTTTCGATTGTCAAAGACATCAGGAAGGAGAAGGTTCAATAGGGACCAGAGCTCTTTCAGATCGTTCTACAAGATTTGATAAAAGCAAGATAAGAATAGTCGCATAATAATCACGGCTTATAGAATTTTGGTTTCCATTTGTTAGGTGTCATTGATTTTTACTCAAGTGGCTATACTGTTACCAACCTGTAAAGGTGTTCCAGTGAGAAGTAATCTCCTCTGGCAGCGATACCGGTCAAGATCTCGGGCCAAAACAGATTCTCTGTCCTTCATCCGTTGTGCTTCATCAATAATAATATATTTCCAGTCAACTTTTGAGAGTTTTGCCCGATCATACATAATGAACTCATAAGTCGTAACGAGGACATTGAACTTCATGGCGCAAACTTCCTATTAAAGAGAACAGGGAATGTATCAATCTACAATTTCAAACAATATCTGGAGCAAATGCAACTTTTTCAATATTTTACCTGAGAGAACAATTTTGAACGTTGATCCTTTGTGCCAACATAATATATGCATGAAACAGATGGCAGCCAAGTATGGAGTTCACTCTGCAGAAGGAAATTCGTTAAGACTTAAATTAGGTATCAGATATAAGTCGAGAAAAGATAGCAAAAAACTGATAGAACACTGAAGAGTTCATCAACTGGAAATGGCCAATGTCAGTGCAATTAACAGCTAGCTAGAGTTAAAGTTAAGCTTAGATAATGATAAAAGAGCTTGTAGGTTATTGAGAAACTGAGTTGGATAATTATGAGTTGGCAGACAATCATTGATTATGTGGAATATCACAGGAGAGTCCAACAAAAACACAAACCTTCCAGTTCACCAGAACAGCATTCGGAACGATGATGAGATGCGGTCCATAATTCCCCTTAAACTCCATAAGGTAAGCAATCAGTGCCATTACCTGCACAGCGAAGACATGAAACAGTTAGCACATTATGCTGGCTCAATATAAAAATTTATTGCTCGCCAAAAGCGAAAGTACAGTAAATCCAGGAATCCCTGCAAATTGAGAACAGATTTAACCTGCACAGTTTTTCCAAGACCCATCTCATCAGCCAAGATCCCATTTAATTTGTTATTATACAACGATAGCATCCATTGTAATCCAACCTAAGCGGCAAAAAGAGCAGAAAACCATAGAAACCATCAGAATGAGGCATGAATGTGAACATATACACAATGCAACGCATAGAGTCTGGATCGAGGAGATACCAGCTGGTAATCACGCAAAGTTCCAGCTTGAAGCATAGAAGGTTGTCTCACAACCACTTCATTTACAGCATGAGCCAGAGTATAATACCTACAGTTAAGCATAAGAAAGCAGATAAATAAAACACGAAAGACAGTATTCCAAGGAGCTAATTCCTAATTTTATGACCCGTACAAATACCCTCACACAGGAAGTGCAGGATTATCAGCCTTTTACAGATAAGCACATAAATTTTAAGCAGTCAGCTGCACTGGCATAGAAATCATGACAACTAGTATTTACTTCCCTGCTTTGATCATTTTTTGTGTGATTAATGACTTACTTGTTGACAGATGAATTTTCTTTTGGTGCATTCATTTCCGTAAATCTATTTCTGATTACAACTTCTTCTCGAGCACAAAGAGCTGCTGACCTGACCTCTTCCTCTGACAAGCCCTGCATCAAAAACGGAAACAGGTTAGGTAGTGTAAAATATAACTTTTAAAGAAAAAGTTCTATATTCTGTAACATGCATAGTCAACATTTTAGTAAAATTTTGACGAATTATCTACAAAGAGTAACAGATAATTCGCTGTAGAGTAGACCAAACAATATAAATATATACCTGCAATCTCGCTGCTACTGCTGCAGCATTTGCTGCCTCCTCCACTTCCTGTTGATTCTTTGTGGCAGTAATCTTCCCTCCAAGTTTATGAAGATAATCTTCGGTTTGGGTCAAAAATGAAGAGAGAACAGCATATCTTTCAGCAGCATCACCAGGTATATTTGTTTGCTGTTCCAGCAACATCTCCCTGTACCTTTCTACATCATTATTCTTCAAGGCTTCCATCCTTTTGTTCCGGCCATCATCTTTTCTCTTTGAAAACTCTCGCAACATTTTTTCATGGTATTTAGCCACTCCCCTGTTACGAGCAGTGCGTGCATCACGTATAGCCCAGTGAGCCTCAAGGAGCTTCTTACGCCACTGAAAAATGGTTTTCAGCTGCTTCTCTCGAACAGCTTTCTGGTTGGCCATTACTTGTCTATTCATTTCAAGGCGTTGTCGTTCGCACAACCTCACAAATTTGCGGTATGGCCTATCCGGCATGGACATTATCTCCTGTTGTTGTCGATCCACTTCATCTCTAACACGTGACTGAAGATCCGATAGCCTAAGCTTTTTTTCTTCAATTTGAAGCCGCAAAACAAGATCAGGCCTAATCCTTTTTCTTTCTAGATTTTTTGCTAGTAGACCATTTATCTTCTTCAAACTGTCTGTTCTTTTTTTATTGAAGAACTCTGCACCTTCTTCACAAATCAGATCTTTAATATCATATGCTAATGTGAGATTGTTATTGGCATTGGCTGGTGTAGACCCATAAGAGTCATGTTTTCGAGTGAAAAAGGGAAAATCAAACAATGGCCCATGATATTTCCTGGCAGAGGCTGTTTCCTTAGGCTGCTGCGGAGAATTTTCTTGTGGAGGAGCGTTAGATTGGCTTCCATCACATGCAACAGCCTTTCCCTTATCAGTTGTAGGATCACTTCTAGGATTATTACTAGCATCTGCTCCTTGGTCTGACTTAACAGGGAATACATCAGTTTGTTGCTCCTCTTTAGTAACCACATCAGTAGAAGTAGCTTCTTTCCCCAGATTTTGAAATAATTGGCTGTGGCCTGTCGTCAAAGCTACTTCTGTATCTGCAACATTAACTTCTTCTTTAGAAATAATCGGTCCATTTGAAGAAGCAGCAGCCTGAGACTCTTTTCCACACTCTAACGACCTTGCTTGGTCTTCTCCAGTTTTGTCTGAAGATCTATCCTGAACTTGTCCTCTCACAGGAGATATTTGCCTCTGTATCTGCAGTTCAAGCGGTGGTGGAGCAATAGCTTTAAGAAGCTCCGGAGGCAAAGAACCTTCCCCTTTCTGTAAAGTAAAAAACAAAAAAAAGAACAATCAACCTGACTTGCAGAAACATTATATGTAGGCAGTGATACATCGCCAGCAAAACATTCGTTAAAAAAGAAGAAATAAGGAAAATGACAAAGCTGAAAACCTTCAAACGTCTAAATGCCAGTATCTGGGCTTTGAGAACATGGAGTTGTTGTTTGGTAAATCCTGATCGCTGCGGTACTTGTTGGGTCCCCTGTCCAGTCTGAAGGGACGAGTTACTGAGTGGACCAGAATCAGATGGAGCTAGTAAATTTGGAGTCGGTGCATTCAGTTGCCTAGGCTGCTGCATTTGTAATTGTTCAGCAGGACCTAAACTTTTTTTTGAAGACGCATTCTGATCCAAAACAGGAGTCTCATTTGCAGACGTCTGCAGGGAATTTCCTGAGGGCATCCCATTTGTAGGCTGAACTAAATGTCGAGGATACATCGGATTATCTCTCCCTTGGCCGGAGAAGGGATTCATAGCAGGATTGACCATTCTGGGACTGGAAGTCGAGGCAAATGAGCCAGTAGATATGGCATGTCTGGCCTTCGCTGATCCTGACTGCCCAGAGACATCACTAGCAGAGTTGGTACGCGGTGAGTTCTCACCTGGAACAACAGAAGATGTAGCCGGCTGGCTAGAGATTGAAATAGATGGTGACTGTGAAGCCACATTGCCTTCATTAGCTTTCTGGTAGGCAGCCATTCTTGCCTGAAGGATGTGATTCATTTGGCTGGCGTTGGCAGGATGTGAGAGATCGATATTACGCTCACGCGCCCATGCCTGCATTGCCTGCCACTGTTGTGTAAACGCGAGCTGGTTGTTTGACATGTTATTGACAACCTGTTGAGCCGGTGGTGCCTGCATTGGCCTTATCATATTTCCAGGCGCTAGTTGTCCAGTACCCACCTGCTGCTGGGGATGAGATTTTGTTTCGTTCCTTTGCTGAGAACCTGATTCCATCTGCCTTTCACCGCGAGAAAACTGGTCGCTGGATGGCTTAGAAGACGACGCCTGGGGCTGAGTAGAAGCCTGCATGGGATTCGAGTCTTGCATATTCAACATTCCCATCCTTGCATCTTGATCCTTTCCCACACTTGATGAACCCATCATTCCCATCCTAGCTTGCTGATGTGCTTTTTGTTGCTGAGCCATAGCAAACTGATAATACGCTTGCTGCATAGGATTTAAACTTTGCTGGCCCTCTTGAGAAGAACCCTGTTGCTGTTGTTGTTGTTGTTGTTGAGAAGACTCAAAGAACTTCCTAGACTGCTGAGGCATTTGCATAGAGCCCTGAGAAGAAGCAAAGTTGGCACCTCCCACCATTCCCTGAACCCCACCAGGATGATATGCAAACATGTTTTCATTTGCGTCTGAGTTTCTCAGCTGCTGCTGCTGCTACATTAGAAACACGATAATTATTAGTAACAATCAAGTGAAACAGACTCCACGATTCAGAGCAACAACTCGTGTGTAAACGAAGAATACAGGTACCCTAAGAGGCTACTATTACACAATATACTACCACAGAATTGGTTACTTTCCTTTTTCCACAGAATTGAGAAACAGTTAATCCCCAGTAAAATTGACAAACCGCAAGTTTAAGAGACAAAAAATGGCAAATGCAAAAGAAGCATTTGATCCCAACTAGTTAGTACTACTAATTAACGAAACAAACCTCAACACACAGACTTAACAGTTTCAGAATCCTTTACCTGCCTAGAAGCCAGCTGCTGTTGCTGCTGCTGTTGTTGCTGTTGTTGTTGTTGCTGGACAGATGAAGAAGAAGAAGAAGGAGAGGCAGCGGATGAGGTGGAGGCAGTCCGACCAGCCGGACCCATGCCCGGATTACGAGCGGACCCTCCGCCACTGGCTCCAGATTGCATACAATTTCGTCGATGAATCTAACAATTAAACCCAGCCAGAGGAAGAAGAAGACAAAAAGGTTTTCAAAAACCTCACCCAATAAATCCCTCCAAAAATAAAAATAAAAATCGGACAGCAAGCGCCCACACCCTCGGCAAAGATAAAAAAGGTTCCTCAAATAGAACTTTCGAATTTTACACACAAGAGAGGGGAGAGACACTGAGTCGTCGTTGTTGCGCGCACACACACACCTTTCGCTCTTTCTCTCTCTATCTTCTAGATTTGCATCGAATTTGGGGTAAATCTGAAACGGAAGATGCGGGATGCAACGGTATAAACTCAGATCCCTTTGAGAGGAGATTGAGAGATTAAAAATACGAAAGAAGATAAAAATAAAAAAGGGAGGGAAACGATATCCACGGAATCGATGATCGATTCCTTTCTCTTTCTCTCTCTCTCTCGAGAAATTCACGCAGATCAGAAATTTCTCGCAGTCAAACCCTAGCTGGCTTTCGTTACTTCCCTTTTCTTTTTTTTTTCCTTTTTTTTTTTTTGGTGAGAAGGTTTGAGAGAGGCTATTAATCTGATTTTTTTTAATTAATGTGTTTTTTTACTTTATTTTTATTTTCGAATGTAGGTCCCATCCCTTCGATACAGTTGGAACACGGAAAATGCGTTTCCACGAGGTTTAACCTCGGTTTACACTTTTTTATTACAACTAAGTACCCTTCTTCCCACTAATCACGATGATACACGTGTCGTTTTCCCAATGGGATTACTTACTTTTTTTATTTTTATTTTATCATGTAAATTTACATTTCATTATTTCATATATTTCTTTTTTTCTGTAATTGGGTAATATAAGAAAAAGAAAACAAACCTGAAAATTAAAATTAGGCTAATGTTTGTTTTATTTTAGCACTTGATTTAAGAAAATTTTACTTATTTTGTAATCTAGATATTTTCATATAAATAGGGAGGTTTGTCCCCTATGCAAAACATCCAAAAATCAATACAAAAAAAACCCTACTTCTTAAATTGTTTTTGAGAGAAAACTAAGAGATTTCAATTCTTTTTCAGTTCAAAGTTTTAAATCTAGTTTTTTAGAGAGATTGTGAGAAGAATCCTTGATTCCAGTTTTGATTTTTACTTAATTATTTTTACCTCTTGTCTAGCTATAGATTAGACCTTTAGAGATAAAATTACTCTGTTTTATTTATGGTACAGCAAGTGTCGTTTTCATCTTTACGTCAATATTAATTTCGGCACGCAGTTTTTTTATAAGAGACCAAAACGGCGCACAGTTTTTGATATTTTGAACGAGTTCAATTTAATGTCGTTTAAATAATTTTCCCACAAAACAAGCAAAATCACATTATTATGGTTTGAGAGATTTGTAAAGCTTACTGATTTAGAAATGCCGTCTTACTTCGTCTGTTCTATCTGATTCCTGGAAACAAAATATATCTCTACAAGCTCTTGTTGTTGTTAACCATGAAGATGATCGTTCGTTCTTTGATTCCACTTTTTGGCGTCCTTCTTCTTCTCATCATCTCGAGTTTCTCCGGATTCGTCCAGATCGCCGAAGCAGGAAAGCGACGGATCGAGATCTCCGACGATCTAGACGACGTTGAAGACAATGAAGAAGACGATTCATGGAAAGAGTGGGGGAAACAAGCTACCACTCCGGAGTTTGATCCGCCTCCGGATTTTTCGAAATTGGGATTCGATCAGATCCAAGAGGAAATGGCTAAACGGACTTTTGGACCGGTCGTTGGATTCGTCAAGCTCCGGTTAGGCGTCCCCCGTACCAAGGTAAACCAAAAAAAATCCCAAATTGAATCGTTCTCTTTGGGTCGAGATACTTACTGTTCATAATACTCTGAATCCTGATTTGTTTTATATTAATTCATTCTCAGGATATGGTGATTGAAATTGCTATGAAATGGACAAAAGTTTTGAGAACAGGAGGGATAGGAGTCAGATTCATGGCTGTAGATCGAAGCACCGTGATGTTCAATATGCAAAACGGGAAGCTAGTGACTGAGGTACCATTGAAACACGCAAATGCTGAAACTTTGTTTAGTAGATTAGTCGGGGTTTATCTAACATCACAATTAATCTCTGTCTTGGTGAATTTTCAATTAGCTAACGGAGTTCGTGCTGGGCCAAGAAGAAGCTTACGAGGTTAAGATAGGGAAGCAAGAGTTTAGAAGACCTGGAGATCCTCCACTTGAAGATGTTTTTGACAAACTTAAAGCTGACGAAAAGAAAGATGATGAAGGTGGCGATAGTAACAATAATGATCCTACCAAGGATGAATTATAGGTGGTTACATAAAGCTTTTTCTCTTGCCTAGTACTGAAAGTTCAACTCTTTTACTGAATCTTACTAGAAATTTCTTTGACAAGTTTGGTGTATGAATTTCGCTTGAAAGCCGTAGAATACAATAAAAAGGAAAGCTTTTTCTTTTTCCGATGAGTATGCACTCATTTAAGCTTGTTGCTAAATGTGGAGAGCTCAATAACCTGAATCCTGGGAATGCTTGCTGCTTCTGCTCTCTCTTTCTCAGTGTTGTAGCCCCAGTTTACTGTTTTGAGGCAAGTTTTTTTTGTTAGAATAACCAGTAAGGAGAATCAGAAGAGATGGTATGGGAGAGGGAAGAGTCCACCTAGGTATAAGTTCCATTTGTCTAATTCAGGCTCTTTGATGACATTCTTCAACGTTGCAAGTCTGTCTTCCACGAAGCTGGCCAAATCAAAACAATCCATAGGATTATAAACTAATGGTTACCATTGTCAAGTCATGTAGAGAGAAGAATTAGTGATAGGTATATGTAATGGAAGTTACTGCAGCATCAGGCCCTGATGTTCTGGTTTATTCTGAAGAAGCTTCAGCACTTCCACCTTTGGCCTGTTGAGATATCAAACAGAACAATATTAAGGGTAAAATCTGGATAAGAAACAAGATCAAAGTCTATTTGTGGACCTCATAATGATACTGACCCTGAACCCAAAGCATAAATCCTTTCCGATGGTATGATCACACCTGCTATTTCTCGCAGCAATGCTTCTGCAAAGCGGCCCTGCAATTTTTCCCATCCATACCTTAAAAAGTTCAGCTCATGGTAGCGACAGACGAGACCGTTTTGAATTGGAATGGAATCATCACTACTGCACCTGTTTCGTGGTAACAATGTAAATCTTTGAGCTGGCAAATTTGAGTGCATCTGAAACTCCTGGATAGAATCTGCATATATAGTAATCAAAGCTATGATGAAGGTCAATGTGCAAGATAATATGTTAGTTTGACTATATGAAACCCTTTACTGTTTGTACAATATCAGTCTCAAACTTGTTTTAATGTTGAAGACATATACCTATTGGCACCGATCCAAGTTGTCAAGTCCTCATTCATCCAATCGTCTCTAACTTTGCCAAACAAATCGATCAAAGCATCTTTATCTTCATCCCAAGCTTCCATGATTACAGGCTTAATCTTTGCCCAGCTCTCCAATATCCCATCAACAGTTAATCCCTCAGCAACCTTAATAAACAAGTGCAATGCATCATCTACAATACTAAAACAATCTCTTAATCCAAGCTAAGTTCAATGAAGACTGTTCTGATTCACTCACTGTAGACTTTCGAAAAGAGGGTATCTTCATCTCCAATAACAGCCGCACAAGTAGAAGATTCTCATAGCCAGTTTCCACCACAGGTCTCACCTAACAAACACCAACTCTTGAAACTGAGCTAGAAAAGAATCTTAATTTAAACTAATTCAGATACCAACGATAAGGGAGAAAGTAAATTACAGTATGCATCTGATCGACGATCCATTCCTCTAAAGCGGAATCAACTCCTTGGAACAAAGCAGGCCATCTCACTTTCGCAGCCTATATATATAAAAAAGAAAGAACAAATCAACGGGGATGCTCAAACAATAACTAAAGTTCCAATTTTTCAAAACCAGAATCAGATAGTTTCTAAAATCCACACGAGTTTCAGAGATGAAAAGCGAAGAGAGTAGATTTGATATGATTATTAAAGAACCTTAACGGCAGATAGTGAGCTTTCACCACAACTATCACAGAGAACTCCATCGAAGTCCAAAGCATAGAGATCTCCCATTCCCCTCTTTCTCTTTCTCCTTCTCCCACACTAGTTTCAATTCAAGCAACTGCCACACATTAGAGACGATGAATGTTTGTTTTACTCACACTCCTCATAGCCAATCATAATAAGCCACGTGTTTATGACGATTTTTTCGCGTTGCGTTGTGTTAGATAGATCGAAGCACCGTGATGTTCAACATGCAAAATGGGAAGCTAGTGACTGAGGTAAATGCGCCATCCAAATGCTGAAACTTTGTTTAGTAGATTAGCCGGGATTTATCTAACATCACTTTCTTGGTGAATTGTCAATTAGCTAACGGAGTTTGTGCTGAGCCAAGAAGAAGCTTACGAGGTTAAGTTAGGGAAGCAAGAGTTTAGAAGACCTGGAGATCCTCCTCTTGAAGATGTTGTTGACAAACTTCAAGCTGATGAAAGGAAAGATGATGATGAAGGTGGTGATACTAACAATGATGATCTTACCAAGGATGAATTATAGGTGGTCACATAAAGCTTTTTATATTGGCTAGTACTGAAAGTTCAACTCGTTTACTGAATCTTACTAGAAATTTCTTTGACAAGTTTGGTTTATAAGTTTCCCTTGAAAACCGTAGAATACAATAAAAAGGAGCTTTTTTTTTTCCCGATGAGTATGCACTCATTTAAGCTTATTGCTAAATGTGGAGAGCTCAATAACCTGAATCCTGGGAATGCTTGCTGCTTCTGCTCTCTCTTTCTCAGTATTGTAGCCCCAGTTTCCTGTTTTGAGGCAAGTTTTTTTTTGTTAGAATAACCAGTAAGGAGAATCAGAAGAGATGGTATGGGAGAGGGAAGAGTCCACCTAGGTATAAATTCCATTTGTCTAATTCAGGCTCTTTGATGACATTCTTCAGCGTTGCAAGTCTGTCTTCCACGAAGCTGGCCAAATCAAAACAATCCATAGGATTGTAAAGTAATGGTTACCATTAGGAAGTCATGTATAGAGAAGAATTAGTGATATATGTATTGGAAGTTACTGCAGCATCAAGCCCTGATGTTCTGGTTTATATTGAAGAAGCTTTAGCACTTCCACCTTTGGCCTGTTGACAAACACAAAAAGACAAAAAAAAAAAAAAGGAAAAGCTAGCTTAAGGGTAAAATCTGGATAAGAAACAAGATCAAAGTTTATAGGTGGACCTCATAATGATACTGACCCTGAACCCAAACCATAAATCCTTTCCTTTGGTATGATCACACCTGCTATTTCACGCAGTAATGCTTCTGCAAACCGGCCCTGCAATTTTTCCCATCCATACTTAAAAAGTTCAGCTCATGATAGCGACAGACGAGACAGTTTATATTGGAATGGAATCATTACTACTGCACCTGTTTCGTGGTAACAATGTAAATCTTTGAGCTGGCAAATTTGAGTGCATCTGAAACTCCAGGATAGAATCTGCATATATAGCAGACCATATATATCAAAGCTATGATGAAGGTCAATGTGCAAGATAATATGAAACCCTTTACTGTTTGTACAATATCAGTCTCAAACGTGTTTTGTCTAGTAGGATTTGATGTACAATATACCTATTGGCACCGATCCAAGTTGTCAAGTCCTCGTTCATCCAATCGTCTCGAACTTTGCCAAACAAATCGATCAAAGCATCTTTATCTTCATCCCAAGCTTCCATGATTACAGGCTTAATCTTTGCCCAGCTCTCCAATATCCCATCAACAGTTAATCCCTCTGCAACCTTAATAAACAAGTGCAATGCATAATCTACAAATACTAAAATACAAAAATACTCTTAATCCAAGCTAAATCTAGTAAAGAATATTCTGATTCACTCACTGTAGACTTTCGGATAGAGGGTATCTTCGTCTCCAGTAACAGTCGCACAAGTAGAAGAGTCTCATAGCCAGTTTCCACCACAGGTCTCACCTACAAACACCAACTCTTGAACCATCACACTGAACTAGAAAAGAATCTTAATTTTAACTAATTCAGATACCAACAACACTTTAGGATTAAGGGAGAAAGTAAATTACGGTATGCATCTGATCGACGATCCATTCCTCTAAAGCGGAATCAACTCCTTGGAACAAAGCAGGCCATCTCACTTTCGCAGCCTATATATATAATTAACACGGAACAAATCAACGGGGACTTCGATGGAGTTCTCTTAGCTTAAACAATAACTAAAGTTCCAATTTTTCAAAACCAGAATCACATGTTTCTAAAATCCACACGAGTTTCAGAGATGAAAAGCTAAGAGAGATAACCTTAACAGCAGATAGTGCGGTTTCACCACAACTATCACAGAGAACTCCATCGAAGTCCAAAGCATAGAGATCTCCCATTCTCTCTCTTTCTCCTTCTTCTTCTCCCACACTAGTTTTCAATTCAAGCAGCTGCCACACATTAGAGACGATGAATGTTTGTTTTTTACTCACACTCCTCATAGCCAATCATAATAAGCCACGTGTTTATGACGTTTTAAAAAAATCGCATATTTTTTCGCGTTGCGTTGCGTTTGCGTCAATCCACACGCATATATATATATGTAAAGAGACCTGTTATTATCGGTGACGTACCCAATCGATTACCTCCTGCAGCCGGTCGCACCGTCAATTCAGCCGACCTAAGAACCGGTATCGCCGGTATCAAAATAATTGCTGATCTCTTCCCCAGAGATTCTCAAGTCTCTTCTTCTTCGACGATAGAGAAATCTCATCATCAATCTCTCACCGGATCCGTATCGTCTCTTCATAGGTATATTTCTGTATTAACCATTATTGCTTTCTCCTTCCTCAATTGTTGTTTGATTTTGTCCACTTAGGTTTTAGTAATACCTCGATTTGAGTCTAGTTGTGTAAAAGATATGATTTTGTATCTTAGATTGATTGAACGAAGTAGACAAGGAATTGAAATTGGTTTGTGTCTGGTTCTGATGTTTTCTTATATTGATTGGTTCCAAAATTCAAATCCTTGATGAACATACTCTGTAATCTTAGTTGTCTGCATTACTGATTTTGCAATTGAAGATGTGTTAGAGAATCTATGTTTGTTTGTGGTAATTAACAGAAAAAGGTTTTTTTTTTCAGTTTTATTGGAGATTGTTTTGGTTGAGGATGGCTAACAAAGAGGATCATGAGGAGCAACCTCCTCGTGGCAATGAATGGGAAGTTGTGTCACTTACTTCATCAGCTTACGCTGCTTCTCCTGGTCCGTTTAACGTTGATACAAGAGATGTTCGCAAGTATGATGCTTACTATGGAGCAGAGACTTCACGTGATCTGTACATGTCTGAACACTTTGTATTCCCACCTAACGAGCATGAGGATTTACCAATCGATGAACATTTATTCGAGGAGGAACAAGGAAAGAATGGCCAAGACTTGTTGCTGCAAGGTCAGGGATTGTCTGATCAGTTTCATTATGAAGCTGGAGACAACCAACAGAGTATCTATGGTGAATCTGCGCTTGGCTCGTCTAGATACATGGAGTCAGTTGGAAGTGAATCAGCCATGTATGAACACGGGTTACTTGATGCGGAGGCGAATGAATACGCAGAGGGAAACTTAGATATCCATTCTGATGATGCCGAGGGAGAAAAGGATGATGCCAAAAGATCAGCAGACAACCTTCCTTGTGAAGCTTGGTGGAGAAGGAGAGCTATATCTATCTGTTCAGGTACAAGAGAAGCAAATGCGATATGGTCCTTATTCTTTGCCGCTGCGGTCACAGGACTCGTAGTTCTTGGTCATCGCTGGCAACAAGAGAGGTGGCAGGTTTTGCAACTCAAGTGGCAATCAAGCATCAGTGGTGAGGTAATTAATCATCTATAAACGAAAAAACTTCTGTCAAGAATCATAATGTTTTACTAGTGGTAACCAACAAAAGCCATTCATTGACGATACGCTTGAATGTTTTTGTTCCCACACAGAAGCTGAGCAGACTACTCGAACCTCTCTCTCGCTTGAAAGATGTGATTGTGAGAAGTAACCCACAAGCTTCTCTCGTAAGGAGTGGCCCCTCCAGCCAGTGAGATCTAGAGACGGAAGTATGATAAAACTGAAAGAGACAAAAAGGCCAATTTACCATTTGTATCTCACAAGAGCATCATAGGTAACTACAAGACCTGGTATTGAGTTCCCATATGTGTGCCTGATTGTCAAAAGCATTTTGCTTTCTAAAGAGCCTATGTTGCTTCATTATCTTGTATCATTAGAATGGAGATCCAAATGCCTTCTTACAATACAAAGATTTCTTCTTTAGGTGTCAAAAGCGCTTGTGATAGTGTGGAAACTGGAAATATATACACACTTCTATGATTTTTTGTTTTTGTTTTGGTAATTGTCTATTTCTATTCAGTTCCATAGTTCCATTGTATGATGACTATAATAGGGGAAATATTTATTGCACGGACGTTCTGATTTGCAGTAGAACTGACGGAATCGTACACAAGTAAAGAAATATAAATCGCCATTTCGTAAAAATGGTAAAAATGCTAAAATCACAAAATCATTTTATGACCAGCCAAAAAAAAACATTGTTACGCCGATACAAAACCGGGCTTTAGCATGCGTCAGCGTCACACAGTAGTCCAAAATAAAAATCCGACGTTCCTATAGTTTCGGTAATAAACGAATCAACCAATAATGAAAGATAAATTAAGTAAGAATGTGATGATGTGTGTATGAATTGTTAGCCTCCAGAGACCAGAGTGGTTGAGTGTTGTCTGGATTACTAGTATTAATTACCATGTGGATAAAGTGACGGGGTAACTAACTATCATAATGATTCATTCATTATTTTAGCTACTTTTCAATATGGTTTTTTTGTATTTTTTATAGAAAAATTCTGTATATGGTCTTAAATGCAAAATGAGACAAGTTAAGTGACCAATTTGTTTCACCTAAATGACCAGTTTCATGTGGGACAACCCACGAACTCTAATGATTTCAGTTGTGTTTATTACTTTACTAGTTTACTTGATCGGTTAAGTTTGTTTCTAAGACTCTGGTAACCATAAAAAGGTTAAAAACTAATTACCATTCATGTGCCATTTCGAAAAGATTTTCTAATCATATTAAGTCATCATATCATTTATTCCAAAACACTAAAAAGATTTTTATAACTATCAATTATCATGAATTCCTTCATTTAAAATATATTTCAAATAGTGCATGGGAGTACTTGATATACCTAACCTAATCTAACTATTTTATTGTTTATTGTAACTTCCCCGTACGTAATGTCAGTTTTCATATCTTAAATGTGATAATTAATTGTAAACAAAAAAAAAAATATTTATGCGATTATAAAAGTATGTTTTCTTTGCCGTTGATGGGAAGGTAACCTAATTAGATAACTTATATTCTCTGTCGATTTGTCCTTTCTCTAAAGTTTTAACCTAAATGTTGCATAGTTAACCACAAAATTACACGAACATATGTTAAAAACTCATATTCTGCAAAAGAAAACTTGGCAAAAGAAAAAGAAAAATCAACTGAAACCAACTGTCAATCAAGTTCATTAAAAGCTCACCTTGTTTCATACATACAGCTGTAATGGAAAATAATTATGGATTCAGTCTACACATTTTCGACGTATTGAAGTTCGAACCGCATATTCTGCAGTTCTTGGTTAAAAAAATCGGAAGTTGACTTTCGTGGGTCAATGCATTCATGCTTTTGATGGAAAAAAGTCAAAAAATATTTTTTTATCTTCCTTCACAATCACAAATTACAGTTATCCTCGATAGGGATATAGGAGTATATGTATAGTCTTAATTAATTCTCTGATAGTTTCTTTAACGTAATTAGTTTTCCAATCCTCGAGTCGTGAAAATGTAGAATTAGATTTGTGTGTTGATCGCAGCCCATATACACATCACGGGTTATCTCGTATACAGTTTTTGTATTGGCTCTTACATTAATTAATTTATCAGTGATCATGCATTAAGAAGGGGACACATTATTATATAATTGTGAGCTTTGAATGCTTTATAAGCTTTTCAAAAATATATTGACAAAAGTCACCAAACCCATAAGCAACCTATAATAGTTGTGTAGTTGAGCAAAACTATCATTGGTGAGTTTGTTCACCCACACCCTAACAATATCAAATCTAAGCCCTAATTAATTACTCCTACCTACACTCTATACCACAAAAATAGGATTCTATAATTATATACACGCACGTACACTTGTCAAAGCTATCATAATTTTTTAAAATTACTAAAAATCAACGAAATAACGTGATATAGTAATAGTTATTTTGGTAGTTAAATGAAAATAGTTTAACTTAAACGTGAAAAGTGGAATGACATGAGTTTTCATGTTTTTATAAAATAACCGAACATAAATATCTTTTTTCACATAACTTCGTAATTGAGATAAAAGAGAAGAGACCCGCAGAATAGCGAAATCGCACTGTCGTTTTGCCGTTATACAGTAGCCTATGAGCTATGACTAATAAGTAAATGATACATATCGACTATAAGCCAAGCCATCATCTCCCTTGAACCGACACACCGAAATACAAAACCCTAGCTAATAAAGATCTTCAAAACATATATAATATGCAATTATAATAGCCACGAGAACAAGATAAAACGAGGAGGCAACATCCCATGCTTACTTTGTGACTTCTTTTACACGAATTTCTAATACATAATATTTTAAAATTTGATCTCTCTCTCTTTTGGGGGTTTTGAAATAATTTGTATAAATGGTTCATGCTCGGACATTGAAAAACTGTGGGTCATTTAGTCATAGATCTCTCTCTGTCTTCCTCTTCTCCTTAGGCTCCTCAACTAAACGTCTTTAATGCTCTTGAAAATTTACCGTTCAAACACTTTTTTCTTCTTCTCTATATATTGAGATTAAAATATAAAGTCTCCAACCACCTAGCTACCAGCATAGAGCAGGAACATTAATGGTAGTGCACACCATCTCATGCTTCACATACCCTAAAGCTCTTCACTCCTCTAGTTTATGACTTATGAGAGATCTAGAGAGATAAATCATATAGAGAAATAGAGATCTACAGAGAAAAATCCACTGTAGGGAAAGAAAACAAAACACAGTCTGTCGTTCATAATTGCTCTTTCTATAAATCTTCTCTCTTGTGTTCTTTCATTCATCTCTTATAGAACCATTCTCTCTCTCTCTCTCTCTATTCAAACTTCATCACTCTTTTGGGAAATTTTCTTATCTTTTTCACCACCTGGGCCGTCTCTATTTCCATCAACTTTTGTGCCATAACGTTTTTTTCACTGAGGGAAAAGGAATCACAAAACATTTTTCCCGGAAAATCATGGATATATCCACTGCTCTAATGATTCTTACAGCCATCACGGCGTATTTCTTATGGCTCACATTCATATCTCGTTGTCTTAAAGGTCCACGTGTTTGGCCTATATTGGGTAGTCTCCCTGGTCTCATTGAGAATTGTGAGCGAATGCACGACTGGATCTCCGACAACCTCCGTGCTTGCTCCGGTACGTATCAAACATGCATCTGCGCCATTCCGTTTCTAGCCAAGAAACAAGGTCTCGTGACGGTCACTTGCGATCCAAGAAACCTCGAGCATATTCTCAAGAACCGCTTTGATAACTACCCTAAAGGTCCAACGTGGCAAGCCGTTTTCCATGATCTTCTCGGTCAAGGAATCTTTAACTCCGACGGTGACACGTGGCTTTTCCAGCGTAAGACCGCCGCTTTGGAGTTCACCACGAGGACGCTCCGTCAAGCCATGGCTCGTTGGGTTAACCGGGCGATCAAGCTTCGGTTTTTACCTATTCTCGAAACGTCTCGGCTCGGCTCTGAGCCGATTGATCTTCAAGATTTGCTTCTTCGGCTTACGTTTGATAACATATGCGGCTTGACCTTCGGGAAAGATCCGAGGACTTGCGCACCGGGTCTTCCGGTGAACACATTTGCGGTGGCTTTCGATCGAGCCACGGAGGCTTCACTACAAAGGTTTATATTGCCGGAAATTTTATGGAAGTTCAAGAGATGGCTCCGTCTCGGCTTAGAAGTCAGCTTGACCCGAAGCTTGGTCCAGGTAGATAATTATTTGTCTGAGATTATTACGACACGTAAGCAAGATTTGATGAGTCAGCACAGTGACGGGAAACAACACGACGACCTCTTGTCGCGTTTCATCAAGAAGAAGGAATCTTACTCCGACGAGATCCTCCAGCGCGTGGCGCTCAACTTCATCCTAGCTGGACGTGACACGTCATCAGTCGCGCTGAGCTGGTTTTTCTGGTTGATCACGCAGCACCCAACCATAGAGTACAAAATCCTCCGCGAGATCTGCACCGTTCTAATCGAGACACGTGGCGATGACGTGGCATCATGGACGGACGAGCCGTTGTCGTGTGAGGAGCTTGATCGTTTGGTTTATCTAAAAGCGGCGTTATCGGAGACGCTGAGGCTTTACCCATCGGTACCGGAGGATTCAAAACGCGCCGTGAAGGACGATGTGTTGCCGGACGGAACATTCGTGCCGGCGGGATCTTCGGTTACGTATTCGATCTACTCGGCGGGGAGGATGAAGTCGACGTGGGGTGAAGATTGTATGGAATTCAAACCGGAGAGGTGGATCTCGCAATCGGACGGTGGGAGGTTTATCAATCACGATCCGTTTAAATTCGTGGCGTTCAACGCTGGCCCTAGGATCTGTCTCGGTAAGGATCTGGCTTATCTGCAAATGAAATCGATAGCGGCGGCGGTTTTGCTCCGGCACCGTCTGACGGTGGTAGCGGGGCATAAGGTGGAACAGAAGATGTCGTTAACTCTTTTCATGAAGTACGGTCTTTTGGTTAATGTTCACGAACGGGATTTAACGGGGATCGCGGCGGAGCTACGAGAGGAAAAGTCAGCTAACGTCGTCAATGACGACGAAGTCGGTAACGGCGTTTCAAGGTAGGTAGAGTAGGTGAAGCAATCGCATCTATCATTTACTGTCTGAATAGAGAGAGTGGCACTCGCCTTTTTGGCGCGTGCTAGATACGCGGTTACTTTGGCCAAGCTCTCCCACCAAATGTCGTTGATTTGATTGATTTGGCTGCATAATTCAATAGAGGTAATTTTGCAAAGTGCGTTTGTTCTGTTCGTTTATTATATTACTCTCTTTTGTTTTCTTTCTATTTTTCGTAATTCAGACAGTAACATTTGATTTCATTATTTTGTAAGCAAACTCTCAATCTGATTTAATAAGATCTTATTTTAATACAACTTTATTAACTATGGTTTTAATCCATAGGGGTCATATTCTTGAAGTTGAGCTAATTTTGTCGATATCATTTGGCATGATTCATTTGTAATAGAACTTTTTTTTTTGTAGCAGATTGTAACGTAATGCATTAAATATGTTTGGTCCACTATGAATCAAGATAATAATGCCTCTGCTAGACAGATGCCCAGAATGAGACAATTATAGAAATCCTTTGATAAGTGGAGATGAAAGATTACAGATGTTTCTGAGGAATTTCTTTGTTTTACATAAAGAGTCTCCATTAGGCAAAGGAAGAGGAACAACACATACAGACACACGTTACACACAGGCAGTAGATTCACAAAAGAAAAAAGCAAACTAAAGATGAAAAGCCAGATTATAAAAAATAACTCAATCAGCTTAGCTTCTGGACTTGAATGGGGTGGCTCTGATGACTACAACGTGGTACAGAGCAGCGAGTGCAGCACCAATGAATGGTCCAACCCAAAAGACCCACTGAAAGAAGAAGAAGTTACAAAGATATCAATCAGTAAACCAATAATCAAAGTCTAGACTGTAAAATATAAATTGTAAATTTGGTGAGAGAAGTGAAAAACTACTCACGTGGTCATCCCAAGCGTTGTCCTTGTTGAAGATGATAGCAGCTCCAAGACTTCTTGCTGGGTTGATTCCAGTTCCAGTGATGGGGATGGTTGCTAAGTGGACCAAGAACACAGCGAATCCGATTGGGAGCGGTGCAAGAATCTGTCAAATTTTTCCAAAACCAATTAGATCCGATGTTACAAAACCAAACTCCATATATCCTTTAATCGATTGAGTTGTAAAGACATACGGGAACGTGAGAGTCACGAGCGTTTCTCTTGGCATCAGTAGCAGAGAAGACGGTGTACACAAGAACAAAAGTTCCAATAATCTCAGCACCAAGACCACTTCCTTTGGTGTAGCCAGGAGCAATAGTATTAGCTCCACCTCCCAAAGCCTGGTATTGCTTTGGCTGGAAACCCTTAACCACACCAGCTCCACAGATAGCTCCTAAACACTGCATCACTATGTAGTACACAGCTCGTGTAAGCGAAAGCTTCCTCGCTAAGAACAAACCGAACGTAACCGCTGGGTTGATGTGTCCACCTGAGTAATTGTTTAACACATACACAAATCAGATCGAATCTTCCTCATTCTAAATCAGATCTACTTATATGTTTGCAAACCCTAATTTGTTCCTGATTGAAACCTAAACTTGCTCTCTAAGTAAAATCGGAGAGTGAAATCGAGAAGACTTACCGGAGATACCGGCGGTACAGTAGACGAGAGCGAAGATCATACCACCGAAAGCCCAAGCGATACCTTGGATACCAACGGAAGCACACATGCTAGGTGACCTCTTAACACCCATAACAGTCAAAACAGTGATGTAAAGGAACAAAAACGTAGCAATGAACTCAGCGATTCCAGCTCTCCAGAAAGACCATGAAGCTAGCTCGCCTGGCTCGAACAACGGCGCAGGTGGTGGTTCCTTGTAGTCCTTGTCACTCTGTGCCGATGTTCCGATTGGTTGCCTCTCCGGAAACTTGTTTGCTCCGACTCTAACATCTTCTTCTTTACCTTCCATCTCTTTCTCTTTCTCTTTCTCTTTAGAGCTCTTTTTTTTAGGTTTTGGGGTTTCTCTGTGACTATGTTGCAGAGAGAAGCTTGAGGGAGTGGTGCTTTTTATAGTGACGAAACCTCAATGTTGGAAGATAATGCAAACAAATGAAAATTAACTTAAATAAAAACACGACGATGATTATTAATTAGTTGAATTTAATTAGATTAATTAACGTTATCATGTATGTTGTTACTGATAATGCTTGTTATTGATCTAATGATAATTAAAGTGTGTGGACAGAGTTTCAAAATCCGCTTTGCAGCTATTTTTATGTACTCTAACCAAATGTCGTATTCTACTCTAATATGATACTGTATACTATGTGGAATTTTATCCATGTATCTTTCATGAATGTTCTTTTTTTTAATGTTTGAATTTTAATTTGCCACAAAAGAAAATACTGAAAAGAAAATAAAACTATTATAAAAGGAGTTGAATATGTGGTCGAGGTGAACCGGCGGTTTATTTGGACCGTTGTCAGGATAAGAAAGAGCACATGGACTCTCACCCGTACCTAAAAGACATAGAGACACCTCATTCAACAAATAATCTACTAATATTTTCTTTCTAACATTACTAATTTTAGTTTAGTGATCACTTTAATTCTCCAACAGTTACTTTGCTTTATAGCATAATTTTCTTACCTTAATTCTCCAACAATTTTAGTTATGATTATGAGTGATCATCATAATAAGCAGTAAAACCAAAAATAAAAAGACATGATATCCTTTTATCAATAAAAAAGAAATGAGATTCTTTTTTATGTTATGTTATTATCTTCACCATTGTTATGATGTTATCCATGAGGCTATACTTATAATGAAAGAGCTAATTAATAATAATCTATACATCAATCAGACAATCAATCATGACATCGGAATTTTGTTTGTCTATAATGCAACTTTATTGTACCAACAACTACACCCAAGTGTACTCTAGATCAATAAATTGCCTATATGAAATAAGAAAAAACGTCACACCATTTACACATATATAGGAAGCAGTTTCAACATGAATATATAATATGCATGATATGAAATTATTATGAATGGTGGGATTAAACCAGATTAAAAGAAGAAGATTGGGTAGTGTAATATTCGGCTGCAATCCACTATTTGCCAAAAAGGAAAGACAACGTTTAAGCCAAAAGGAAAAAAAGGACCGAACAATTATGGTTGCTTCGTTGCTTTGTTGTCTTTTTGGGTGTGACATTATGTCCTACCCACGTGCTGTTCTCTTCTAGTCTCATTACCAAATTGCCGAATTTCGTTATTTACTATCCCTTGCCTTTTTCATATTACCTTCCAAGCTTACACATCATGAACTGTAGTATATGATAATATGACCATGTACCAAATTTCCTTCTAGAACCCATGTAATTTTAACGGTGTATATTGCAAAGTTTTGTTTTCGTATTTTTTGGTATCCCAAACCATCATTGACATTCTCAAATAACGCCATAATTTTGTTTTGCATTAGTAAGCCTGACGAGTCGATATCAGAACAGTCCTCTGGATTCTGCAAAAAAAAAAGTTCGATTCACACAATGACACAAGTCTTATAATTAAGTAAGTTTATACATAACACATATACAACCATTCTACACCATTTTGCCATGTGTGCAAAAGACGAAAATAAATATAATCATCTTACCAATACCATTCAACCTATGTATCAAAACTCAACTATTGGTATTTCATTGTAGTACTAGTATACTACATATCAACATCAGGATTGAACTTTTGCAAATTCTTTATTATAAATTCTTGGTTTTTAAGCCATGGAAGAATAATAAGAAAGAAAGGGAGGGAAGGTCGTAATTTGTTTGTATGGACTTTTGGTTTGCGAGGATAAAATATTCTACGATTCCAAGCCGTCCAACCCACGGATAAGAGGACACGTGGCAGAAAATTACGTAGACAAAAACCGACCAAGCCACCCAAACACTTGTCACCTTCAGCCAAAAAAATCATTTTTATTTAGCTGAGTGCAATAATTGCATGCCCACTCCCAATATTCCCGTTGCGCTATAGTCCCCACCTCCACCTCTCTTGGATTTTATTTTATTTTTGTGAAAATTCTTTCTTTTTCAGTTTTCAGACAAAAGAGTCTTCTTAACCACCACAAGTACAATACCAAAATCTTAAACATCCAACGCTTACAAGTTACAACAACACAATAACAATACTTACAAACTTTTATCAATAAAAAAATAGTTTTAGCGGTTTAAAAGAACATCACGGATGAAAGAAAATATTGGACATACAAAATTTTGGATTTATTTATTAAAATTTACATTTTAGAAACAAAATTCACCCAAACATATACGTTTTTGTTATAAAAACCATGCTGTTTCCCTTTTATAATAATATCTATGACCGAAATTATTCATTTTCACGTAGGATGTGTGAGCTTGATCTGAGAGAGTTCCTACAATTTAATTTCAAATTCAAACTCAATATGGAAAACCAAATTTCTTGGAAATATAAACTGTATATCGAAGACTTGGCCTATCTATCGTCTGGATAAATAAAGCCCAAACGTCTAACTGGGCTTATATACTTTAGTCCACAAGCGCCTCCGGCTTTTTTAACAAAGTCTCCTAATTGTAAAATTTAAAATTGGTCTAACGGCGAATGAACCTAAAACCACCACAACAAGCATCACCGACTCGAACCACTCTCGCTAACTAACCAACCCTAGTTTCTTTTTTCACGTAACGTTCTTGCCGTATTGTTTTTTACTACCACAAGCCATCAGTTAGCCAACGTGGTAATGACACCTGGACTTGATCAGTCCTCTCATTTTCTTATTTTCCTCCGTGTCTCACTCTCATCATCTGAATGTATATTTTTTTAAAAAATAAATGAATTAAAATCCGCTTTCTCTCTCTTATCCGCTCCACATCGCTTGGCCGCCGCCGTCCGCCGTCGCTGTCCACCACCACGTTTCAAAATCCCTTCGTCGCAAGTCGACCTCCATTACCCAATTTCTGTTATAAGGTAAACGACGCGTTTATTCCAAAATAATTGACTTCCCCATTGGTTAAAAGAGCTTGTTGGGTGATTCATTGCGTGCTTGTATCTCTATCTGTTTGCTTTACTTGTTTTTATTATGTGTTTTGGATAATTCCAAAACGTATACGGCTGTTTTTGCTCTGTTTTTGTTTTGCTGCTTCATTGGATCAATTTTTAGATACTTCTTGTTTCGTTTTTTTTTTTCTGATTTGCGGTTCTTATTTGTGCTTAATTTTTGACTTTTGTAGATTGAATTGGATGTTAAAGGTTCAAATTTGGCTTGTTTGCTCGTCAGATACCGTTAAAGAGATGCTTTTTAGCATTAAAGGGTGATGCTTTTTTATCTTTTTGGCCAAAAAGAGATTTGAGAGTGTGCATATTGGAGCTCAAGGTAGAACGGAGGTTTTTGTATAGTAGGGTGTGACTGTGACCTACTTATTGGAGCTAAGGTGTAGTAATAATTATAACAGAAGAAGACACATCAGATCTATCATCAATGTCTGAAGGTAATTTGGCCGTCATGAAACCAGAGGTAATAATTTCATTCCTTTCCTTTTACTACTGGACTATCTTAGTCAGCTACTTCAACTCTAAAGGAAAAGGACCAATAGGGCAATAGGGCATATGCCTAAACTAGTACTGTCTAAGGTTGTGATGGTTAGAGGGTTGTTAGATATCATGACATTCTCAGTATTAAACTAAGGCACTTTTTGATACATGGATTTTTACAGTTTAGTGTTTGATTCATGATTAACTTTATTCTCACCATCTGAATTACATGAGCTAGTTGGTTGGAATTGAATGACTAAATTTCTTTCGCAATGTTATGGATTCAGACGATGAAGTCCTACATATGGCTTCAAACTGCTGATGGCTCAATCCAGCAAGTAGAACAAGAGGTTGCAATGTTCTGTCCCATGATATGTCAAGAGGTAATACAGAAGGGTGTTGGATCTTCTAAGAATCATGCAATATCGCTTCCACAGCGAGTTAATCCAGCTATGTTCAGCTTGGTTCTTGATTATTGCAGATTTCATCAAATGCCTGGACGTTCAAACAAGGTTTGTATTCTATATTATTGAATAAATTTTCATACCCTGTCGGGCCTTTTTCAATACATCTACTTTCCACTCTTTAGGAACAGAAAACTTATGATGAAAGATTCATCCGAATGGATACAAAGAGGCTCTGTGAGTTAACATCAGCCGCTGACAGTTTGCAGCTGAAGCCTTTGGTTGATCTTACTAGTCGTGCACTTGCACGGATCATTGAAGGCAAAACCCCTGAGGAGATACGAGAAATATTTCATTTGCCTGATGACCTTACTGAGGTATGTGCTTCTCAAAATATCTCTTCTTGAGATGTGTCTTCTCCATCTGCTTCTTTTTTTGACTGCTCTTTGATAATTTATCCAGGAGGAGAAATTAGAGCCTCTGAAGAACACGATGGATGATCCACGGATTCGACTACTGAATAGATTGTACGCAAAGAAGAGAAAGGAGCTGAAAGAAAGAGAGAGATTGAAGGTCTGTTTAGCATTTTCTATTTAACTTGTTTAGGATATTGCAATTTGTAATTTGTAGCTTTATGAATGAAAATTGAGGGTAATTTGGTCTGTAAGATTGAACTGTTTCATGAGCTTATGAAGTTGGGGTTTTCCATGTCTTAGAATGTTGAGGTTGAAGAACATGTGGATGAACGTTCTGTGGATGACCTGTTATCATTTATTAACAGCAGAGGTACTTTCCTTTGACCTTACTGGTTTTCTAAATTCACAATTTCCTTTCATTTGTTCTGTTTCTTCGTTGGCTGCTCCAAGTTCTCTATTTAACTCTGAAGTACTGTACCATCACATTATAGTACATGTTTGGATTCTTTTTGTGTTGATTCAGTGATGTATGTTTTTGGTTGTTGACTATATTTTCCTCTTTGAGCTACATATTTGTCATTTTAATATTGATTTGGTGAATATTATCCATATTTGATTGAGATATTTGGTCTGTGATTTTATGTTTGTGTTGCCTCTTAGTTTTCTACTTTCTCTATTCTACTTCCTTTTGAAGGCCTCATTGGAAGTAAGGAAAATTCTGTTTCACAGATCCCAAGGTGGTAAAGAAAAAGAAGAAGAAGAAAAAGAAGATTGTTTCTTCAAATGACATTCATGATAAGGTTCAGACTAGTTTCTCTGTGTTTGTTTTCTGGTCGGTATTTACCAAGTCAATGATGCGTTCCTTGTGCTTAGGAATCACATGATCTTCATTCCAAACAACAATGTGTTGAAGAGACCGGGTCCAGCATGAGAGAGGTACCCAACTTACCTAGTGCAGAAGATGACATTTCTACACCAAAGGCCAGCTCTGAAGATGAAGACGATGAAATCGATCCAGCCATGAGGGAAATGCTTGATAGGTAAGACCCTCCTTGTTAAATCAAAACTAGGATATATTTCTTATAATGAATGTTACACATTGTTCTCCAAGTCATGAATAAAGATGAGTATCAGCTCCATCAAAATCTTGCATTTGGGAAATGAAATAGACTTGGTTCTTATGAGTGGTGTATTTATTTTATTACAGAGAGGTAGAAGATTTTGCTCAAAGACTGAACTCCACTTGGGTTCGGTCGCTAGGACAAGAAAGAAGGCCTGTACACTTCTCCATAAATGGCAACGGGACTACAAGACGGCATACAGGTATGGTGGTATCTATATTGGCGTCATTATCTTATACTTTTTTCTTTAATCGTAATGTTGAGTTGGACGCTTGCGGTGTTAAATAAATGACAAACAGGTTTTAGACATACTCTAGATGACTGATGGGGTTATGGTTTGAACTTAAAGGTCAATCTCCATGACACAATTGAAGCTGAAAATGAAACAGTTTTGGTTATGTATGTGAGCAAATAGAGAGAGAGAATGGTTCACTAGTCACCACCGGCGGTTGATGCGTGTCCTCATGTAACAGTTTTGATTTTGAATGTTTAACATTCGTCTAGTGATCCGTCCTTTTCTTTGTAAAACCACGTGTAAGTTATTTTAGTTGTTAGAATCTAGTTCTACGTTAAGGTATTTTGTTTTAGCATCAGAAATTAATCATAGACACACTTTCTTGTATCACACTATTGCGAATGTAATAAATGGTTGAAGTTCCTTAGACTATTTGATAAAAGAAAAACATAACAACACTCGCCTTGATCAGGATCAATGGCTTGATGATAACTTAAACTGAGATTTATAGTTAGAAGAAGAAGAAATAATGAAGACAGGTTCCATTTGTTTTAGCATCACAACTCACAAGTCACACCAGACGAGAAAAGAAGAAGTCACAAGTAGCTACATCTCACACAAATGATTCTTGTTACATACATTGTATATACAACTATATCAGTTCATTGCAGTTTTTATCTCTCTCTCTCTCTTCTTTCAGGAGACGTTTAAATTGGAGAGTCACTCACGATGCTCATGGTTTTGAACTGTGAGCTTCTGCCATAGCTTGGTGTAGTTGATCAGGAAGTTTATCATGTTTAGTCCCATTCCGCTGCACTGATGAAACAAGCACAGTAGGCAATTCCATCAACCAGATCATGTAATGAATATAATATAATCTGCAGGGTCTTTATATTTTCTAGTCAGAGTTGCAACACATACCGGGAAAACTTGAGAAGATGAGTCATTCGGTTCCTCTTGAACTTCGTTTATTGAGTCCTCAGATCTTCCGGGGTGTGACAATGTACCAGCAGACTGACAAGAGGAGGAGGATCCCTTGTCGTTTTGTCCATCCAAACTTGCTACCTCTTGAAGCGTATTGGTGCTTATTTGTGGCAACCCAAGCCGCTGAAACTCAGACAAGAGCGCAGAGAGAGCTCGAACTTCATCCATTCTAGCTTCCCTACATTGATCAGGAAACATCAGCAAAAAGCAGCATCCAGCAGTTGTGGATATCTCTGTGAAAACAAAAAGGTCTTCACCAAACCTTGTGTGGATAAGGTTTCCTTTGCAGGTAAACTGTATTTGACAAGTAGCAGGCGCTTGTTCGCAGACGAAGCTTGCTTTCTTGGACCTAAGATCCTCCATTTTCCTGGAAACGATAACAAGACGCACGCACGGGCTTAATTAGCGAGCAAACAAACAAGAGAGATCCAAAAAGATTGTCATGTCTAATCTCAATGAGCCAAAGCAATTATTACATGGAATAGTGTTTATCTGCAGCAGCTCCCATAACAAGCTTCCTGATTTTATGCTGTTGTATCATTTCCAAAATCCCTTTCTCGATTGAGTCCATTGCAAAACACAGTTTCTCTGCCTGTACCTACAGAAACCAACCTTCTTTTAGAAAGAATTAAGGAAAACAGAGTTGACATGCACAATACATACCCCTTTCTTCAGGCAAATACTAAGGTACTCTTGTAGAATCTTGTCTGTTTTCACCGTTTCTTTGCCTCTATATGCTCTCACTAACTCCTCATCAGCCGTGGAAGCTTCGAATCTGGTACCCACTTTGCATTAGAAGTGACAAGAGTTTTAATTAAAGTCAATACTTATTAACCAGGGAGACTTATTAGAAAGCCAAAAGAGGGTAAACAACAACACTTACAGACAGGAATCGTTGGAGATGGCTGGTGAATATGAAGGATGCAGATTCTGTTTCCCTCGGAGTTTTCTAACGCCCATAGGAGATTTGATGTGTTCTTCCACACATTTTTCCCAACTGCAACGAAGATTTTCTCTTCAAGTATCCCTGAGCTGACTGTTTCCTCCATAGCCTGAGAAGAAGGAACTTATGGAGAGACAAGATTTTGGAAGAGATAAGTTTCTTGCATAAGCATTGGCTTGTTTACTTGGACAAGAAGACACCCAATGGCTGCACATCTCACCATTCTGGTATCTCTGTTCCTTCGAATATTCCATCAATCTATACCTATATGTTATTGAAAAAGACATGATCGATGGTTTTATTTTTCCAAAAGATATGAAAAAAATCTAAAGAAATAATAAACCATGAGGAACAATGTAGAAAATGCAATATAAAAATGTTATTCAACATGGTATCTTTTCATATTTTATTTAGTTTATTAGCTGCTTTCAACGTAATATATACATGGTCAGATTGTATTACATAAAAAAACAAGAATGAAGAAAAGGTCTTTCAAGTTACATGGGTTTTATATACATTATTACATTACAAGTAGACGAGATCGTTGAAGCAAATGCTGAAGAATAAATTATATTTCTTTTTTTTCTTTCACTTTCGGGAAGAGGGTGAAGCGTGAAGCCATTCCTGGATTGCAGATCGAAGTGCAAGATTTGGAACTAAGTTTGTATGAAGAAGCTTCTTGTTCGTCATTGGTGAAGTCTCATGTCCACTCTCAAGCCATGTTCTTATGGCTTCTGTTTCATATGTAAATCCATCTGCTGCTAGTTGTGGATCCTCCATCACTTCCTGCAACATTATATAGAAGAAGAAAAAAGGTTTCAATAATTTGTTTTTATGATTAGATGCAATCTTCGGTTCCTCTCTTGATTGACTTTAGTTTTACCAGTGAAATGGGACAGATGAAGTACTGAGGAGCTTCACGGTGCTCATCAGATCGAGAGACCTTCTCATGGATTCTCTTCAGCTCCTCTGCTTCTATAATTGCTTTGTCGCGTCCTTTTATCAGTTCATCTCGTTCTTCCTTGGCTTTTCTCAACGCTTTCGTTGCCAAGTTATACTTGTCTTGCAGCTTTTGTACCAACATATAGGACTCGGTTATTCGGTTTTCAGATATATACCTCATCTTTTCGAGTTTTTCTCTCGCTTTCGTCAGCTCCATTTCTGTTTCTTTCCTACGATTCAACTCCTCGAAATAGGCACTTTCCCATTCTTTAGCCTACATTTGGTCAGAAAACTTCGTAATCATCAGGCAAAAACGACATTCCCAATGGCAACAGAAATTGTAGGAGCAAGGAAGAGATTGCCAAGAACTTGTTACCTTTTTCATTGCTTTATTTTTCTCTTTTTCAGCTTCCTGATGCTTGAAAGCCTCCAAGCTTGCTTCTTTTTTCGATTTCTCAGCTTCAAAGACAGCTAATTGATACACATTTCCATTTCCTCTAGATATCGTGTATTGGCCCGAAGGTAATACAGATCCTCGTGAACGGACTGAATCTTGATCAGAACTTGTAGATGCATACTCAAGAGATGCGTTACCCATGATAGCTTCCCTGCATTATACCATCACCAGATATATTAGTCTTCTGACATGTGATTGTTCTCACAATCCCAGTTCCTGTTAAAACCACAAGAGTCAGATATAAAACACAAATAGCATTCCAAAAACCGTCTGATTTCTCTAGCATAGATTACAGGGACTCGGGATAGACCTTGTATATACCAGGTATCCTTTGCAAGTAAACCATATACAACAAGTAGCAGGCGCTTCTTGACGAATGTAAATGGCTTTCTTGGATAACAGATCTGCCATCCTCCTGCAAATTAAGAATAATGATGAATCAATAAGTGAAGATAACAAGAAAGATCCATGAAAGATGAAAATCCAAAAGTAGTTAGTTATGCCGGTGTGTACATTGAATAGTGGCTGTCTGACGCAGCACCCATGACGAGCTTCTTGACATTGTGCTCTGAAATCAGTTGGATGAGTCCCTTCTCTACCGACTCCATTTCAATGAGTATCTTCTCTGCACGGACCTAGAATATCACAATCGGCTCTCTTTATCTCTTGTATCATCAAACAAATAAATAATATCACTTATCAGCAATAGAAGTAACCAAAACATACCTGCATTAGCCTGCATGTTTGAAGGTACTTGTCCATGATCTTTTGTGCCTTTTCCTTTTCTTTTCTGTAGAGCGGCTGGTGAACGTGGACGATACAGAACTCCTTGCCTCCAGTGTTCTGTATCGCCCAAACAAGAGTGGACTTGTTCCCTAATTCCGTCCCCACTGCAACATATATCTTCTCATCCATTAGCAGCTGCTGCGAAACTGGTTTGCTCATCATCTCTCTCTATCTCTCTCTTGCTTGGTCTGGATTCAGCGTTTAACGCTGCATTGAAGCCTCGTGAAGCCAACACTTTTCCCCTTTGCTTGGATCGAAGCTCCTCTTTCCAACACACTCCATATATATGACACTCAAAACATTCCTCTAATTCACTCAAGAGATTAATAAACAATAACAAACATGAACTTTTGCAATACAAGAAAAGAGATGAAGCAATCAACAAACAAGAAAATTTGTTCAGTTATAACATGCATACGAAGTCAACCACGGTACCAATGACGAAACGTAGCCTTAACGCAGAAGTTGTATCATGTATTAAAATAATGAAGGCTTTATGACTTTCAACGACAATATCTATGTTCGAAGAGGAATGTCGACATATTGACAGAGATACACAAATTCCACAAGACTTAAAGAAAATACTGAAGAATAGTCTCACTGTCTCAGCAATTTCCAGATTGATGTCTTTCAATTCTGCGTTAGGTTGCTTACCTCAGTGCAACCCTGAGTTTCCTTTACAGCTATGCCACTAGCCGCCAAAACGACCTGACCTCACTGCTAATTAAGTAAGATTAATCATAAGAAGTTAAGAACTTTTAACAAATAATAATCACAATATTAGGCAATCAAAGGTTAACTTCTTCTAGGAGGAAAACAAGTATTACACGATAGTATTGACTTCATAATTTAAGACTCATCCTATGTAAAAGTTAAGCTAAGTAAAGGCATCACTAGTGAGATCATGTCAGAGGCTAATCTTTGTGCTAAAAGAAAGCCGAACATAATGGAGGAACAAAAATTGAGGCAGTTCTTCTCACACAAAAGGAATAAACATACAACTTTTTTCATACAGAACATATATATATAATATATACACATACAAATCTCACCAGCCTCTTCTTTTCATATATGACAAATATGGAGGACTTACACTATGCTTGAGAAAGTAAACAAATATGGAGAGATCGTATTATGTATATGTATAAGGAAGACTGAAAAAAACTAATCTTACTCACTCTCTGTTGCCTCCCGCAGAGAAAGGCAAAAAACTTTTTTTTTTTCATAAGAGACTACTTGCGGGAACAGGGGTTGAGGGTTTGAAGGATTTTAATTTCAGCAATGATGTTGAAGCCACTCTTGAATCGCAGAACGAAGAGCATGGTTAGCGATTAGGCTGGTGTGAGAAAGCTTGACATTGGTCATTGGTGAAGTATCATGTTCACTGTCCAGCCACGCTCTTATAGCCTCTGCTTCGTATGTGAAACCGTCTGCAGCCACATGTGGATCTTGCATGACTTCCTGAAAGTTTTGTAAAACCAGAGGACAAACGGGTTTAGTACCATTAAACTGCAACATAATGGTGTGAGATCTCAAACAAGCAAATTTCAATGCCTTTGTGATCGAAGTTTTCTGAGATTTATAATAAAATTGGAAATTAATACTCAGACTATACATTTTAGTTACCTGGAAAATGGGGCAAATGAAGTATGGAGGGGCTATGCGGTGCTCGTTACGGCCAAGATGGAAAGATGAAGATCCTCCACTAGAAGCCCTCATAGGTTCAAGTACCCTCCACACTTCAGTTCCAAGATCCGGACGATTCTCGCTGACAGTCTCGCAGCATCTTAATGCCAAGCGAGCAAGCTGCTCCGCCTGAACAAAGGGCCAGTCACCTGCTAAAGGGTCCAAAAGGTCGTTCAATGATCCGTTATCGAGGGCATACTTCACTTCGTTTGATATCCGTGTGGCAGGTCTCCCAGTCAACAAGCGCAATAAGATAATCCCAAACGAGTAAACATCTGACTTTGGAGTTAGCTCTCCACTACTGGAAGCTTCTGGATCCAAATAAGCACCTGTGGCTGTGAGATCAGTTCTCACGCTTTTGCTTCCACTTGGATGAAGTAGTGAGCAGGTCCCAAAGTCACTTAACTTGCTAACGAGATTGGAATCGAGAAGGATATTTGCTGGCTTCAAATCCCCATGAACTAAACTATGAGCTTTATTGGAATGAAGAAAGACAAGTGCTGCGCATATCTCAGTGGCAATGCGTACACGATTTTGCCACGACAAGGGTGGAGAGTTGTCCTTGCAATTTATCCTGTCTTCAAGGCTTCCATCCGGAAGATACTCATAGACAAGACTCCACCCCTCTGGACATGCTCCAATTAGCGTAATGATATTTGGATGCCTCATTTTACTTAACACATCAACCTGCAATGCCGCACGAATTAGTCAATTAGTCAAAGCTCCTCCACAGCAAATACTATATAATTAAAACTTCAGAAGGACTGCTTCAAAGTCCCATTTTTAGTAGAGGCAGCAGTTTATGCACAACAAACCAGTCATGAAACGACACAAACAATTTAATTTGAACAAATCTTAGCTTCAGTAATAATATGTCAAGAAATTACCTCCTGTTGATATTCTACAGGGCCTTGCGAACTGTTAGGATTCAACATTTTTATAGCCACCTGTGTATGACGGAGTATACCAACGTAGATGCTTCCATATCCACCTTCCCCAATCTTCAGGGTCGAATCAAAGTGATTAGTTGCTTCCTCAATCTCAGAAAATGAGAAATCCGTGAAGTACTGAGGTAACTGTAGAGTTGAAGTTTCTGCACGACCCCTTAACTCCTCAGCTTCTCTGAGTGCTCTGTCACGTTCTGTCTGCAACTCCTCTCGTTCATCCTTCAACTTTTGCAACAACTTCACAGCTATATCAAGCTTCTGGTTTAGCTTTTCCATTGTACCATCAGACTCTGCTATTTGGCTTTCAAGCATTGCTTTCTGATCCATTGCACTTTGAAGTTCTTCCATGATTACCTCTTGCTCATTTTTTATGGTTACAAATCTCTCTTTTTCTTTTGCTACTGCTATTTCCGTATCTTTCCTTCGCTTCAGCTCCTCAGAATAGGCACTTTCTGATTGTTTAGCCTATAGTACGTAGCAACATTATCAGAAAAATATTTTATTGTAGCTGTTATTGGTGTAACTAAAAGCACCACCATTAAGTCTAGTAATCTCTTCAAGTGATACGCTAGCAAACATGAGGGTCCAGTATGATATAGTATATCTCTAGCTAGAATATCTAGCGATCATCTTTAGAAAATGTCAGTGCCAGCTAAATTATTTTTGCAAAGAAACTCACCCTTCTGATTGCATCAAGTGCGTTTTTTTCAGCTTTTTGACGCCTAAGAGTCTCTGCAAAAGCTTCTTGTTTAGAACTGTGAGCCTCTGACGTAGCTTTTCGGATTTTATTGTTAAATGAATCATCCACACCATCCTGCAATGATGGAAAAAATTCCTGGACAGCTGAGAATGCAAGGTATACAAAATCAAAATGCATTGCTTTTTCCATTAGGAACTACATGGCATACCGGAAAATTGGAGGGAGATGAATGGCCAGAATTCTCGTCAACTGTACTCATAACTGTTGCACTTCCCGTTACTTCACTGCCATCAGATTCTCTATCCTCCTCATCGGTATTTAAAGACCCATCCGACACCCTCCCGCTGTGTTCAGTTGAACTTCCATTGCTTACAAAATGTTGAACTGAATCGGTGCTCTGTACTCGAGATATATGCTGATGTTCAGACTCCGGTGTAGAGAAAGTTTGAAGTAGATCACTTGCACTTATGGAAGGACGCGGAGATGCATATTCTGATTCAGTGTCATCCATCGTAGCTTCCCTGCAATGATAGCACAATAAAGATTACTAATAAGCAGCCACAGATGCGTCAGCTTCAATGCCAATGCAGCTCTCTGGAAGCTTAAAGACTACTATACATGGCTGACTCGTATAAGTCATTTTGAAATCTACAGAATATGAGAAAAAGAATTGGCCAAACCTTGTATGAATTAAGTATCCTTTGCAAGTAAACCATATATGACAAAGAGTAGGTGCTTCTCGGCGTACGAAGATGGCTTTCCTGGACTTCAAATCTGTCATTCTCCTGTAAGTCAAACGATGGAGCAGGCCAAAAATTAAGACATTTAAGAGTAAGACAGCAGACAAATCTACAAGAGTTGATTCAATATGCCTAAGTAGAGAGTCAAAAACGAATTTTGAATCCTATGAGCATACCTTGAATAGTGTCTATCTGCTGCTGCTCCCATGACAAGCTTCCTAATTCCCAGCTCAGAGATCAGTTGTACAATTCCATTCTCGATAGATTCCATTTCAATAAACATCTTTTCTGCCCTGACCTACAATCATAATTGACACCATTATTCTCTAGAAGAAACTAAAATTGTCAAGTAATACACTATCTAATAAAGTTTCATACGGCTATCCTAGTGCTAGCCAATGAAGTAAAACAACTCTTCCTATAAAAAGCAAAAAATGAAGGCATACCCCTCTCTGCTGGCATATACGAAGGTAGTCGTCTAGGATCATATGTACTTTCGCCCTTTCTTTTTCTCTAAAAACCCTAACTTCTTCGTCCTTCACAGAACCAACTGGAAATTTGGCGCCCACTATATGAGGAAAAAAACAGTAAGAATAGAGATCAACGACCACAAATTAGAAACCAGACTACACAATTAGGCTCTTAAGGGACAAAAAAAACACACACACACAAAAAGTAAAGAAGGTACTTACTAACTGGAATCATCTGGGAGGGCTGATGAACATGAACAAGGCAAATCTTCTTCCCACCAGTGTTTTGCAAAGCCCAGATGAGTGTAGACTTGCTCTTGGCCACGTGTTTATCCACAGCAACGAAGATTTTCTCCTCGATCAGCCGCGAAACCGGTTCGTCCATAATCCCACTCCGACTGGACCTTGATCCTGGGCTACCGATTCCGTGAAATCTCATGGATCCAGCTCTTTCACCCATTGCTGGAATTGGAGTCACCAAAGCCATCTCTCCGATACCAAATCAGACAAACCAAACCACCAGATCGTTTGTACTCCTAAAATCCACATAACAACGAAACAAAATTGAGAATCCAAACCGATAACTCCGGAACCACGAATCAACAAGCGAGTAAAAAATAGAAGTTTCTAAAATCCCAAAAGGGAAAGTTCATACCAGACTGAAATTTTGAAGCAAAACAGACACTCGAAATCGTATTGAAACCCTAAAAAAGTCTACGGATACGGAAGAAGAAGAAGAAGAAGAAGAAAGAGTTTTTATATGATATCAATTTCGAAACGTATTGACCAAAACGACTCCTGGTCAGAACAACCAAGACAACTGAGATTTTCTCGGAAAGTTTATGAGAGGAGAGAACGAAAAATTAAAATTGAGAAAAAAGTTGTATAAACTAATTTATTCGATTTTGCTTTTGCTTTTTACATACCAAAACGAAGCTTCTTGGGGGATTTGTTGTTTGATGCTCAAATCAAACGTGACGTGGTCGAGAGAACATGAGAGAGTCTTAAAGTTAAAAGAAGAAGAGAAGAGGTTTTTTATTTATCTGCTGTGGGCACTCACACAGTACTACTTATATAGTTGGATGGTCCACCTTAACCGATTAATGACACGTGTACTTCTTTAGTGAGATTAAAATCATCCATAGCACAGATGAGATTGGTACACCAACAACTCGTAGACTACAGAAAAACGTATATATGTATTTTTATCTATCAAACCAAACGTATATATATGAATTTTCGATAGCGTAACTAATATCTTCACATAAATAATTTCTAACAAATATCATTCTAATGGTAATAAACATATTGAATCCATATAGTTCTACGGTGTTTATTGAATATAATTATACGTCAAACACTAATTTCGTTAGTTGGTTCGGCAAATATATATTTCTTGTCTTCAAAATATTAAACATTTCTGTGTTGAAATATATAGATGAGAAAAATATCTTGTAAATTGAAACAACTAATATAAGATGAAATCATATTTTTTTCAAGTTTTTCTTTCTCGATTAATCAAGAACTAGTTGAATTGTTAATTTGGCGTGTGTGGTTGTACCATGTTATATAATGTAAATTAATAGGCATATTCCCCCAAATGCTTATTCCCTTGTCATTTTCATTTGAATTATCTATGTCCCCGGCGTCGATATAGAATTTTATATCTTATTGAATATTACGTTAATGTGTAATTGACAGGTTTTTAAAAAATAAAGAAAAGGTTGTCTCATGATATGAAGACAGGCGAAGCACATCCACAATTTCACTATAGTTTAGCATTTAACTAACCTAAATTATTGAATTATTAGTTTTTTTTTTAAATTAAATATCGTTATCATGGAATATTTCAACTTAGGATATACGATTTGGAATGTGGCATCTCCTTTATTCATTAGTCCAAAGCTTCATCGTAAAAACTGTGGTTTGAATTTGACAATTTGTTCGTGCACGTTTCCGTTAGGGATATAATCTTAATTGGATATGATATATGACTAGTCTTCACGATAACCGGGATCCGGATTGACATACGTATTAGTATTAAACAAACCATAATCTATAACATGGTTCCTCTATTTGATATATATATCATCATCTTTCTATTCATATTTTTTAATGATTCATTTTATAAAGATTGCATTATTAGTTAAAAAAAAATTAGATAAAATGTGATGATTTTAAAATTAGTTTACGGCTAAAACTTTAAACAATCTAGATATGTGTGAAGAATTTTAAACTTAAGTACGGATGTAACTCCGGTTTTATATTAGTCGCAACAATTAGCCTTTAGTCAATGAGAAATGACAACGAAGTTATTAAATGGGCAATATATGATGCAGGCTTGCTTTCAAAGCCTGGTTTAGATTCTGAGTCCGAGCCCAAAGTTTTGCTTTCAAAGTCTGAAATTTCCAAGGACGTATCAACATGTTTAAATTGCAGGCTTTGGTAGCACAAATTATAGGACATAATCACTCATGCTCTCACAGTCCGTTCTTCCTCACCCACCAAGCATTTTTAGATTTTGGCTTCTTCCTTTTCAGGGAGTGCCTAATTACATTAATGTTTCCTTTTCTGTGATGTGATTTTCTTAGTTGGCATTAGTTCAGTGTTCGATTATTAATTATGGGACAAATTAATATATGTCAGCTTAAAAGTTCTATAAATAAATTTACTTTGACGTCTAGAAGGAATTTTATACACTTATTTTGGTGTCTATTAGTACTTCGTAGTAGTGATAGGGTTGCCACATCATCCTAGTTCAAATCCTTATGATACATATTGTTGGAAAAACATATCTGTATTGATTAGTTGTTTATATTAAGTTTTTCATATGCATCACCAGGTAATTTGATGTAATAACCAGCTAGTTGATGACATAAACTTTGATAATTTTAAAAGGGAAAATATTTGTTCCAAAATTCAGATCAATCATATTGAGATGTTTAAGTTTTAACAGAGAGTCATGCATATCATCATTATTTTTTACGTTATCACCGTCTTTTCTTTATGACTAATTGACTACTTATATGTTACCAAAACCTTTAACTAAGATGATTGTGGTGCATGACTAGATAGAGTTGTTATATGGCAACCCTGCTTATTTTATAAGATTACACTAATTATATCTATGATTTTCTGTTAGGTAGAACATAATGAAAGAGTTATATATAATTAACCTACAAAAACGAAAATTATATAATATAAAAAGTCAAGAAACTAATCATGCATTTGATTACACATGACGCTACCGTTTGATTTTGTTAGCTTTCTAATCTTTTAGTTAAATTCCAGTTTAAGTAAATTACAAGACTTAGTTCGGCGATGGTACCTAAGAACGAACAAGAACAACGAAACATTGCTTGCACATAACCTACGGGTCGGGTTGTGTTGTATGAGTCACACACAATGCAGAAAGCGATGCGCAAATGGCCCATCAAATCTTCACATGCGCTTAGGACAAGAGAGACGAAAATGTAAGAGAAGAATCCTAAGAAACTATATGCTTCGTATACTCCATGACGTCGTCGTTTCTTCTGTTGGTATATGCTGAGTAAAATACAAGAAACGTTGTCGGTTACTTAATTTTGTTTTTAAGGTCTTCATTGCGAACATTTGTTAATATCTTTTGTCTCTTCTTTTTTCTTTTCTTTTCCATCCTTAATTGCTTTTGTCTTTTATCTTGGTGCTACTATAAAATAATTACTAGCTGCTTTCTAGTTAGGGGTTTTCTTTACGGCTACTTAAAGGTATTAACTCTCTTTAAACTGAATCTATTTATATCAATCTTAATTACTACAGTACAAAACAGAATTACATGCAATAATCAATTAATGGTGATAATCGAACGGATCAAAACTAAAAAATTGATTTAACATTCTAGAATCTAGAGTGACGTGCATGTATTCTTTTTCACTTTATCGGACTTAATTTTTAGATAATAGATTATGTATTATAAATATTATGAGAAATGGACATCATAACTATACTAAATTGGTGCATGCTTAACGACGAAATATAAAACCATATAGTAACTGTCTGAATATATTATGTGAGAAATATTCATGTACATGGATGGATACACGTCTCCAAATTCGCAAAAAGTTTTCACAAAAAGGTGTGGTCCAAAATAGGATCAACATCGTTCGCTGTTGTATATAATATGCTGATCCTACATATATAGCAAATGTCCAAATAATCATAAATGGAGTTTGCCAATTGTGAGCAACTTTATGGCAATATTCTTCGTAATTTTTTTATTTTACTGGTTAACAAGTATTACACATTTTATGGCAATATTCTTCGTATATTGCGTGATTCTACTTAATCAATTCATTCGTTTTCCATATTTACGATTTATATAACCATATTTGACCCCCAAAAAACCTGTAAAAAAACAAAATCCAGTTTTTTACTACATTGTATTTCTGCTTGGCAAACCTTGTTTTCAAATATCACGATCGTGCTCTCGACATTTATTAAAACCATTTAGTTTTTATTGGGACTTAACACACACTGACATTATTTATTTTTAAAATTGTTTTGGTAAGAGACATTATTTATTTATAAATAAACGGTGGTGAGTCAGTCAGACAGACACCAAAAAAAAGAAAAACAAGAAAAAGGAACGTTATAAAGTGACGAGTTTGCCCTTCCCGACACACATATCGCCGTACGGTACTCTCTCACTCGGACAACTTGGCTCCAGAGGACCATTTACTTACCGACTCCGAGAGACTATTCCCCATATCTAATTATCTACACATACGTTTGTTTGTGTATAATTATGTGTGTCCACACTTAAAGTAAACAAGAGGTACAAATTTATAGTTAGGTTTTGATTAAGAAAATGGAGTTTGATTCTTTGGTTTTTTAGTATTTTTCTAATGTCGGAAATAAACAAGAAAGACAAAAGATGTTGACTTTTTTTTTTTTCGTTTTCTTCTAGTATTATTTATACTACTATTATATTATTATTACGTAAATTATGAAACTTGATCGGATTTTGTCGTTACTAATGTAAAACTCTTTTAATCTGATGCCAAATGTCAAACTTATATTTAATCAAGTAGTACTCTTGTTTTCTACTTGATATCGATCTCTGGGTATTTACTTTAAAAAATTCGAGTATTTTGTTTCTGGTGAGAGAAGTGGGTCTACTAAATGACACACTTTGCAAAAACAATCTACCCTCGTGCTTCGAGCTTCGTCGTCACCCTCTCGTGAGTTTTTTCCTATTACTATAATAAATAAGCCAAGAAAGCCGCATTTTATGCGAAATCTTGAAATAAATATACTACTATAATCTTTCAGCTTTCTTCTTTAACAATAAATATGGAACTCTGAGTGAGTAGAGAGACTAAAGTATTATCACTACTTTTTTTTCTTCTGCTTTATCAGTAGATTGTTCCTCTTCTTGCAAGCATTGGATCGGATTCTAAAAGGTAAAAGTTCTTTTTCTCTTTTCTTTCGTAGGGATCAACAATGCATGAATCATATAAAGACTACTTTTTTGATTCAGACATAATATTCTTTGTTTGTAATCACAGTTTTGGTATCTGTTTTTATAGTTACTCCCTTTTTTAGATTTTGCTCAACAGAGAGAGAGAGGAGAAGAAGAGTATTGTGGATTTTAATGGAGAAAGAGATTTGTAGAAGACATCTCTCAAGAGAAGGGATTGGATGTGTTTGGGTGTTTATGAGCATGTTTGATTTCAGACATGGTGGATCTACCCACAAGCTTTTGATGGATAAGAAACGTGGAAGCAAACGAATCATAGGTTCTGTTTTTTTCTTCATGATTGAGAAAATGTTTCTGAGACGGAAGAAAAGATTCTCACTTTGTTGGTTTGATGAAACAATTAATGCAGGTAATAATGGAATGTTTGAGACTAAAGTTGAGAAGCAGCTTACCTGTGACTGTGACTGTGAGGTCTTTGTTAACTTCCTTCATGGCTTTGAGCTTACTTTTCTTGTGTTAAGTTAATGGTTATTGAAGTAGATTGTTTTGTGTTGTTGTCTCAGGAGAGTGAAGAAGCTGAGATGCAGAGTGTCAAGAAACTCATTGAAGAGGAGATTGATGAGAAGATGAGTAAGCAAAAGTGTGAGTCCAGAAACCGGAAGAGGAGAAGTAGACCCTGCAGCAAAATCAGTGAGGATATCAACGTTTTGATTGCTGGTGATGATGACGATCATGCAGAGAACTTAAATGATGATCAATGTACTCAGAAAGAAGTAAACGATGATTCCGAAGAGAAGTTCAGCGAGTTGATAAAGCGATTGATAGCTCAGAAGGATAGCGAAGTAGAGAGTTGTGACAGCCTGGTGGATGCATTTCAGGTCTTGGATTCTAAAGCAGGATCATTCTTGAATACTGGTACACCAACTTCAGGGGACTCTCAGAGAATCAAAGTGACAACAAGATCTCCAAATGAAAGCAGAACTTCTCAATGCACACAACAAACAATTGTAATTTTGAAGCCTGAACCTTTGGATGTTGGATCATCACCTGGAACACCTTCTAAAGACAACAAGGCCAAACATGGGAGATTTGGTTCTCGCTTAATTCTCAGTAGAATCAGAAGAAGACTAAAATTTGGTGTTGGAAAGAATCCATGCAATGCTCAATATGACTCTGATCCTGATCCAGATGCATTGTCGTCTAACATGAATCAAAACGGTTGTTTGGGACAAGACACAGATACTACTTCCGGAAGGCATGTTTCAGGTGGAGAAATATTTCCTGACATTGATTCAAAAAGTGAGTCTAACAGAGAGGACAATGTCCATGGAAGTGAAGATTCGAAGAAGAGTATGTGTGGTATATACATTGCTGCCAAGAAAAACCTATCTGAAATGCTTGCAGAAAGAGATATAGATGTTGTTGATTCACCGGATAAAGAAGTACCAAGAATCCTTGGGAAGATTCTTGCTTTCCCTGAGTTCTCCACACCAGAAAACAGTCCTAGAGTGACCTTGGCACATGATACTGTTGGTGATCAGACAACCGAGAAACCAAATCTTCAGCAGTGCAGTTCAGAACAATACTCTCAGCTATTAGTATCGGATTCAAACACAGATGAAGAAACATCGTCTACTGGTGATATGCAAGTTACTGGAGGTGATTATATTTCTTCTTCTCTTTTGATCTGTTTTTTTCTGTCTTGGTGGGGTTTTGAACTGTCAAAACGAGACTAACCGCTTATGATGAGTAATCAGCAGGCATTTCAGACACTGAGATGGAAGAGGAAGAGAAGACTGTTATGGACTCATTGTCTGAAACAATGAGCTCTTCCATTACCCACCAAGATGCATATATTGATGAGGTTGAGCACAAGCAACCCTTGGAAAAGGTTTGATTCCTTGAGTCTATGATAGAGTTTCTATTGTTTTCTTCATGAAAGCCTCATATTTCCTGCTTTATCTTGTTCTTAGGAAATATTTGATGAGGGGAAGTTACCGTGTTCTCCACCAAACTCTTCAGTAAAAATGTCTGATTGCCAAGAAAATACCACAGATGTACTGGGAAAGTCAAGTCCTGTGTCTGTGCTTGAGCCTTTCTTTACAGATGATGACACTAGTCCAAACAGCACCAGGTTCTCTTCAGGTATATATGCCTATAAAGAATTTGCAGCACCAATTTAGTATTCTAGTAAGAATTTTGTTCAGAGCTCAGATTCTGACCTTCTTCATTGACTCAATTAGTGGAAATGCGGATGCAACCACTTTGCATAAGATTCGACGAAGCTGATTCTCCAAGAACCGACAAAGCAAATGATGTCAAAACTATGATGGATGACAAGGAATTGGCTCTTGCTTACATTCAAGCCGTGGTGAAATCCTCAGAGTTGAACTGGGAAGAGCTTTTGGCGAGGTCTTTTTATTCGGAGCAGCTTCTTGAGCAGGCTCTTATGGATGACATAGATTTCTGTTCTACAGATCTCTGCAGTGATAAGAAACTTCTTTTTGACTGTATCAATGAAGTTCTTATGGAGTTTTGTGGGCATGGCCCTTGGATTTCATTCGTCAAACCTGCAGTTCGGATGGAAAATGCTACTGAAGTGGTACAAGAAGAAGTTTACTGGCATCTCTTACCTTTGCCTTCTCCTCACACACTAGACCAGATAGTGCAGAAAGACCTGGCTAGGGCTGGAAACTGGATGGACCTCCGCTTTGATATTGGTTGCATCGGTTCTGAAGCAGGTGAAATAATCCTTGATGAACTATTAGAAGAGATAATCAGCAACTGCACATACGTGGTCCAACCTGAAACACTCAACGAGCTGGTTCCTTGAGTCTCACTGCTCCAACACTTCTTGTGCTGACGAAGAAAGATACTCATGATCACCAGGAAGCTCCTCTGTTAGCTCTGTACAGTTTCACTTCCACTTCAATGTACAAGCTCTAGTTTTCGTTCTTGTGCAGATACACACAACCACAGCTTTTAATACCCCAACAACGACTGCAAAAGAAGCGCTTTGTTTTGTTTCTTTCAGTCCTTATTATGTTTTCTTTTCCATTTGGCTTCTGTAAAGTTTTGAGCTCTGTTGTGAATGTGTTAGTTGTATGTTGTTTTGAGTTCTGTAATGAGGATGAATAAAACAAGGTTTGAACTTAATCAAGAAGAACATCTTGCTTCATTGTGTTTCAGTCAAGAAACAATCCAATACAGAAGATATTTTGACAGATTAAGAAGCTCTTTGGCAAATAAAGGACAGTAATGGATTAAAGAACATCTGATAAGGATAAAACCAATATGCTAAAGGATGAACTTTTGACAGATCAACAGTAATGTATAACTGGTTTCAAAAGAATTAGCAAATTTCCTTATTCCTGCACTGAACTTCAGAACTTGGCTTGTAATTTCTGATCAAGTGAGTGGTTTATAGTGTTAACAGCGCCACTTTAGCACCACACCAAGCTATCAAATAAAACTGGATTTTCAGTTTTGAGATGTGTAAATAAACGTTACTGTAACTCTTTCCAATTAATTTGTTTAAAAGATGAGAATATAAAAGCTGGGTTTAATTTGTTTAACTGTGGTTTCTCATTTCTCGGATCAGCAAGATTTCGACAAAAGCTGGGCGCTCTGCTGTGCCGCTAACCTGGGCATGACGACCGAGCTTGACGGTGGCGACAACAGTTATCCAACGGTAACCGTGACCGCCATAACGGTGACGCTCATTGAGCATTGTTTCAGTCGACGTCAAGAGGAAACAGCGATGGAATTTTACACTTGTTTGTTAGAAAAAAGCCTTATGGTCGACGATGCTTCCAAGAAACCACTCTTGGAAGTTTTGTTCAAGTACGGTAAGAGAAGCGAAGCTTGGTCATTGTTCCATAACGTCTTCGTTTATACTAATGGTATGGATTCAGAGCACTCTGAGCGTATAATAAATACAATGGTGAATGAGCTTTTCAAACTGGATATGTCTAAGGAAGCAATTGATTCATTCGATGGAGTGAGTGCAAGACAAGGCTTCTTTAAGCACAAATTCAGGCATGTACCTTACGCCAACATAATCACGAGGTGTTGCGAAGATGGGAATTTGTTGTCCAAGGCAAACAGGATCTTTCGTAAGTTAATAAAGGAGAATCCATCGGCTTGCAAGATTTCAACATTCGAAGAAATGATCAATGCGTATCTAAAGGCCGGGAGGCTCGATGATGCGTTGGAAACAGCAAACAAGATGGTGGATGCACATCTAAGCCAAGTTTCTTCGTTGTTAAAGAGTTGACGCCAACGATCGAATTGGTTAACTTATTATAGATTTTAATTTACTCTACTCTACTAAGTAATTTCAGCTTCATGTTATTTTCATCATCAGTTTCAGTTTCTTTTTTTCGAACATGTGAGCTTCATGAATTAATTCAGTTTCAGTTTCAGATGATGCTCTTCTTCTAACTTATACTAATAATAGTCTAAGAAGAAACTCTCGCATTCTTTTTCATGGGCTGTCTCAATCTGTACTTGTCTTCATGCATGCCAAAAATTTGTTATGAACAAGTCCATGTTTATATAATTAAATTTTAATTAATTTGATAAATTCCCGGTAGACATCTCGAAATCCCTTTATCAATCGGATCTACATGTCGAGATAACCAAAATAAATTATTTATATTTCAATAACTGAAATCTAAAAGACTAACTGTTGGATTGGTGCATATGTTGACAATGTAAATAAATTTCATTGTGGGGGTTTATTGCAAGTTCAGGATACGCATCTCAGATCCTGAACTTGCAAAACAGATCTTGTCAAGCAAGTTAGGTTTCTTTGTCAAATCACAAATAACCACCAGCGGTTGATGCGTGTCCTCATTATCAACAATGGATATCATCTATATACGGTGCCGTTTCCTCAATCTCTCTCTTTGTATAACTGGATAAATAAAGGAATCTCAGGCCCAAAGTACAGATTCTTGTACGGAAATATCGTCGAGATAAAGATGATGAAGAGAGAAGCTCAGCTTTCGATTCTTGATCCCGGCTCCAACGATGTATTTTCTCGTGTTCTTCCTCATTATCAACAATGGATAACCATATACGGTGCCGTTTCCTCAATCTCTCTCTTCGTTCATCTTAAATATATGAACTTTCCTTAGAGGAGGGATGCGTAACACACAAGTTATCTCTATGGTATATATTATTAGGAGAGACATTTCTTTACTGGAGCGGAACAGAGCCGAGGATATGCATCTCAGATCCTGAACTTGCAAAACAGATCTTGTCAAGCAAGTTAGGTTGTCAAATCACAGATAAGACCCGAGGTCATCAAACTTATCGGCATCATCAAAGGACATGTCTTTGTCGAAGGTACGGATTGGGTTCGCCATAGAAGAATCTGGAACCCTGCTCTCTCCATGAATAGGCTCAAGGTATTTTGTTCCTTCTTTCTTAACTCGATTTGAGAACTTAACCCTTAGGGAAGACAGACGATGTAGTTTATCTATTTTTTTGTTGCCATATGATCTTTCTTGTACTTGCATAATTCTCTACGAATTTTATCAGTCATCGTTTCCTTGGAAACACCTTTGAGATGAGACGCCATCGTTGGTATTGACTTTTTATTCGATCAAAGACAGATAAGAAAACCAAGTCTCTCTAGTTTAATAATACAAAACCTAAACTAAGGCTACCTTGTTCATAATAAAGCTTTACGTCATGCATACACCAAAACAATTAGGAAATCAAAAGAAAAAGGCATGTTAAGACAATATAAAAGTGGGAGAATTCTAAAACACTACCTAACTTATAAAAGAATAAGGAATTATAAATTTAAAAAATCTATAAAAATGTAAATTATAACAAAAGTATCTTATTTTTTAATAGAAAATTTTCAAAACTATAAAAATATAAAATCCTCTTTATAAATTAATATTTTATTAATTTATCGATAAATTAATAATTATTAATTTATCGATAAATTAAAACTTCTATAAGTTAATAAAATTGCATGGTCCCGACCTTATTAATTTATAGAAGGTTCTACTGTAGCTTCTTCAAACAGTTCTATTGGGGTAAACCTCCTCCTGCTTTTCTCATTCTTCAACCCCCGTGGCCATTTGTTCTTTCGGTTTTCCCCTTTGGTGGACGGATTGTTATCCTTGGAGTAATGACGACCTGAGAAAGGAAACAAAAAGATTATAACATCTCTCTGCAATCACAAGCCCTCTGAACAAAATCTCAACATTAATGGTTAATTACCAAAATTCACCTTAGTAACAACAGCTTGCTGAGTTGCCAAACCCGTAAAAACCTGAGAAGACAGAGGTTCAAGAACATTTGGATATTTTTTTGTCCCACAAAGATTGATGTTTTGTAAATTTCAATAAGTTATCATTGAAAATATTTAAAATTTTGAATTGTTTTTGGTTTAAAATTAAACAATATCTTTTTGGTCAAAGAAAAATATATATTTAAATTCAGTAAACATTGTTTTCTTAAAATGTGTAATCTCCCAAAACATCAATCTTTGTGGGACAGAGGAAGTATATGATTAACATAAATGCAATGCAACTCTTGTACAGTATGTAATATAAATCAATATTCATTTATCATATTTGAATGAACTATTGTATTATTAGAGAACCATATAATCCTTATGTATGAAAAGTTTGATTTTCTGTAAACTTCTTTGTCAATTAATGTTAATAAATTGTGATTTTTGTTTTTTTATAAATATAGTGAATTATTGTTGGTTAATAGTTATGAGAAATGATTTGGTATAAATAAATAGACTAATAGTGCATTTATTAATAAACATTAGATACTTCTTTTTGTGTGTGATTCGATAACATCAAAGGCGAGATTCGATAGAATCAATATTTTTAATACAAAGAGAATATGTGAAGTTGATCCGCTGCATTTATGAATATGCAATATTTCCTTAACATTCATCGAGTTTACTAAAATTACAAAGCAGAAAAACACATAACTAATTAGTAATTAAGATTGAGATTGATGTTGATAAAACTAATTAAATAATTAAAGTAATATTCATATTCTAGCGTTATCATGATTAAATGGATTCCAACGTTGGATTCGGTAGAGTTGTCTACTTTGAATCATCATCATAAGTTGAAACACATGTATAAAAAGAATATGGTAAAAAAAAAAAAATAGATGAGACTTTACATTATCCAATGGATAGGCAAAAATTGTTTACCTCAAATAAAATACCAAAAACTTTTTGTTTAAAGAGAATTATTTTCCTAAATTAAACTACAATATTATGTTTGGATTCCCAATTTTCAATTTAGGATTTATAATTCCACAATTACAAAAAGATTTTGAAGTCAATTTAATATTGAAATTTATGGTATTAAAAAGGTAAACTAGGGATGGTATTATTTCACTACGGACACTGTAGTGGCAGTTGCTCCCACCAACAAAGGCCCTGATTGGTAACAGACTTTTAAAACTTTAAAATTATTTAAAGCACTAACAGTCATATTTTTGCCAATCACACTTTTATTGCTTTTAATTTTTTTAAAGCTTTAAAAGCCACTTCTTTTTTATCCTTCCTTGTTTTCTCAAAAATTTTAAAGCGTCAAATTCAGGCTGTAAAACTAAATAATTTTAAAACATTCTTTTTTTCTCCTCTTTATATTTAAAACCTCTTCAAAAATATATGTATAGTTTTTACATATTATATTTTTACAAATTAATTATTCTCATTTTTTTCTCTTTCTTTTAAGATCCATTTCAATAATAATTTTTATTTTTTTTCATCATCATCAGTGTAAAAATGTAAAAATAGGTACAGCTTTAAAAGTTTTTGATAAACAATCAAATTTTAACAGTTAAAGTTTTTAAAGTTTTTACAGTCAAAGCATCTACAGCCCAATTCTCTACAGCTAAAATTTTTAAGTGAAAGTCTCTACAGCCAAAAATAACAGCCATTACCAATCAGGGCCAAAATAAATAAATTTTTAACACTAAGCAAAGTAGTTAATGTGGTAAGTTGGTTAAGTTCGATTCTTTTCTCCTTTTATTACTAGTGGGTATATAACCTTTAGTGTGATTATGGAAAAGAGAACAATTAATTTTATTTGCATTATGACCCCTAGTTACTCTTGATTAGTCATGTGAACGCCCTTGTAAATAGTTTGGGCAATCAAGCCAAGTTTCTATTGATTCGGGTCATTGCATGAATGGAAAAGAGAGTTCGCTTTAGCTAGCTTGAGAATTATGTCGTTCGAGGGTTTAAGTTATACTAGAAGCTCTATCTGTGGTTCTTAGTCACGATTGTTCTTACTTCTCAGCTTTTGTTCCAAGCATTTGAAGTAGCTGCCTATAGTTTAATGATTGTTGAATTAAACTTATGAAAACACTTGCAGGTTAATAATTGTTGAATTGAATATGTGGACTGCAACTAATCCAGAATTTGTTCTTGAAGTGTGATCTTCTCATTCATTAATCAGTTCTGTGTCCTTTGTATGAATCTGTTTTGTGTCTTTTGTATCATGAATCAGATGAAACGATCTTGATCTGTTTATGTGTTTTTCCTTTTTTAAGAAACTTTAATTTAACGATTCTTGTCTGCATTGATTTTGGTTGTTGATGTTTAACTTTGTGCTACTTCTTTGTTTTCCTTGATGTATAGGATTCTACTCTCAAGCTATTCATCTAGTTGCAAGAAATGGTGGACAAGATGGGTTACGAAGTATGTCTCATGGTTTCAGTTTGTCCTCATTTTTGTAATATCCTCTTCTCGTGAACATATTGTTTCATACTTGGTCCAACCTGAAACACTCAACAAGCTGATTCCTTGAGTCTCACTGCTCCTTCAGTAAACTTGTGCTGACGAGAAAGACACTCATGGTCATCAAGAGGCTCCTCTGTTAGCTCTGTAAAGTTTCACTTCATCAATGTACAAGCTCTAGTTTTCGTTCTTGTGCAGATACACACAACCACAGCTTTTAATACCCCAACGACTGCAAAAGAAGCTCTTTGTTTTGTTTCTTTCAGTCCTTATTACGTTTTCCATTCCATTTGGCTTCTGTAAAGTTTTGAGTTCTGTTGTGAATGAATGTTAGTTGTATGTTGTTTTTATATGAGGATGAATAAAATTGGCCTTTCTGTTTTGAGATATGTAAATTTACAAATAAAAATGTGACAATTAAAGATCTTCATCTCTTCAACTGTGTAGTCGAAATTCTTGTTCACTCTCAATTGGTTCAGAAATTAAGAAAACAATAATAACAACAACAACAAAAACACATTTGTTTTGTATTCTCATTACATCCCAAAAGAAAAACCTTGGTATGAAAACCCTAGTCTTCTCTGTTCCTCACTGTTCTGTCGACGTAAAGAACATCATCAATCCACGACACAACATTATAAGCCAAACCTTCTAATACCCTTGAATAGCTCTCTAGTACCGCCTTTCCCACATCCTAACCAGAAAAAAAAAAAAACAACACACAAGAATATTCATCATATGATTTCGATCTTTTCCATCCATATACTAAAACAATATTGTTTGGGGCTGCTTACTCGGTTAAACTGAATTTTGCAGATGTCAAGTGAGGTCTGAGAAAGTTCAGGGTATCTCTGTTTCAGACAAAAGAGTAAGCTCCTGGCTCGAGCCGCAAGAATGTGGTTCTTGTCATTGCCACGATCTGCATCGCCACCTATATCTTTCATCATGTCCCATGAGGACTTAGAGTGAGTCAATCCTCCAGTCTTACGCCTCCACGTCACTAGTGAAGCCTCAACTTTGTCGGCGAGCTCAAGCGCCTCATGCTCCGATGTGATCTTCAAGATGTCGAGAAGCTGGTCAGGATAAAACTTCTCAGCTGTGCATAGTTGCTTGTATATCACGTCTCCTACACTTGCTTTCCCACTCTGTCCACAACAACACCGATTTGGTTTCAACACTTTCTACTAGTCGCAATAATAGTTATCTTTTATATATCCCGTAATCATATCTGTGTATACCTTTGGAAGAGTGGTGAGATAAGAATCAGGAATATCCATGTCATTAAGAGTTGAATCGTTAATGGCCAATGCTGCTTTATGTATCTGACTGGCACAATCGCGTTTGTGACGCAAATGCTTTCGTTCTTCTTCCGATAAACCTTCAGCAGGAACACATGGCACCGGAAGCCACCATTTCTCGTCTTTCCGTTGAACCACCACTTTCCTAAACGTTCCTGTATCTCTACCACCACCACTCGAGTTCATAGATGAGCTTCCTCTTTCAACGTACCAGAACTCATTGTCTGTGAAACTGTCCAATATTTCCTACAAAAGCCAAACCAATCGTGTTGGAAATCTTGACTCTTGATTATGGACCGGTTTAATTCAAGTCTTTTACTTACCATTAGCATGTTATCGAGTTTTCTCAAAGCGGGAAGACTCATGAGAATATCAGATCTTAGCTTTGTTTCTGTTATCTAGAATTTAAACAAAAAAATGCCGAGGTTTTAGTGTGTGATCTAGTGTCAAAATTAAGATAGTCTTGATGAAATCGTATCTTTGGTTGACTTCTTACCTCAACATTAGTACCAAGAGATCTTGGAATAACTTCGACAATGTAATCACAAATAGACATAAAACAATTCATCTCTCGCTTCCATAAATCTTTCTTCTCTGTACTCAATGGTTGTAACCTTAAACTTTGTCCAAACACAGTCGCTGCAACAACAAAACAGACACATCGCTACACTATAAATACTCTGTTTCAAAAACAGAGCATATTTGAGAGGAGAAGAAGAAGACGAACCATAAAGATTGGTTATAGAGTTTGAGACAGTAACAGCTGTACAAACTCCTTTCCCGCTTCCCGACATATCTTCACCAAGCAATAGCTTCGCAAATCTTTCCCTCATCATCTCTAGTTCTGCACTACAAAACCCGATTTAGCTACAATGTTAAAAGAACAAAGTTACAATGTTAATAAAATTTTACCTGCATCTTCTGCAGAATCAATGTCGCTGTCTCCTTCCTCTCCATCTGCATCGACGTCATCTTTTGGTTCCACGGCGTCTTCGGATACATCTTCGTCATGGCCACTCAAGACAACGGCGTTAGTTTTTGACGGCCGGTTATAAAAGCTCTGAACGTCGAAACGGTGAGATAATCCGGAGATATCTGAGTACGTTCTCCGGTACGGCGAAGAAACAGAGCTCGTTGGAGTTCCCGATACAGATACCTCGTTTTGGTCAGAATTCGATGAACTCTCCATCACTAATCGATCGATACTTTGGTGGTGAGTTTCAAATTCTTCTCTTTGGTTGTTGGCTCCTCTGGCTCTGATGAACGTGACCAAGGTTGTTAATACATGGAGCTCCCACGTCCAGCTTGAGCTAACCTATTAATATTTTTTTAGTGTATTAAATTGAAATAGTGTATTAAATTGAAATAAATAAAGAATTGATTATCTCCGACGAATTATGGCCGTTTGATCTGGTTGTGGGGGAGAGACGTGCCTTCCACATTTGGTTAATCAATCTCATAATGAAGGTTGCTAATACATATGCGTTAGGTGTATAACTCAAGGTTGTCCCATTCTTTTCTAATTAAATACTAAATCAATCTCATCATGAAGGGTTGCTATATATAGATTACACCATATCATCACAATTTCCAGATACTATGTAATTCCAATTGTTCATTTTCATTAGAAAAATGTTATTGTAGACATCAAAATTGTGACAATATAGGACCATTGTATTGACAATCATATTATTTAAAGACATTCGATAATTTTGTCCAATAAGATCAGATTTGCAACATCTTCTAGTGACTACATTTGTATTTTGTAATGTATGTACGGAAACCCTCGAGACGATAGAGAGGGTTCATGAAGCCACGTTCAAAAAAATAATCAAACTCAACAAAACCGGGATGCAGTCCACGCTTAACAGAGCAAAACCGCACGCAGTTTGAAAGCAACCATATTAAGAAGACATCACAGCATGCGAACTGTGACTGGGTGTGGGTCAGGCATGTCACGTGATCTCCCAGCCTTGTGTGCCGCAGAGAGCCATCGAAATCTCGTGATGGTGGGAGGTGGCACGTGCTTTCCCCTTCACACGTTTAATGAGCCCGTCTCTTCTCTTGCTTTGTATACGCACAAACAAAAACACAAACACACACGCCTAGTTCGTGCCAAGCATTGCCTTCACACACTCCTCTATTCTCCCAGACACGCTCGAGCGCTCCACACGCGTGAAAAAAGCTCGTCTTCCAATTCACGCTGCACGCTCCGTCACGCGCCTTCTCCATCTCACGGCCAGATCCGCCCTTTTCACCCGCCGGACCGGAGATCCACCGCCTTCTTCTCCCCCCGGCTCTCTCTCTCTATTGGTTTCGCCGACGGCGACAGGCGAGGAAATGTTTTGATCGGAATCTCTCCATTGTTAGTATTGCTCGACGAGAATTCTGACCATTATCGAAACTTACTCACCGAGGTAGATTAGGGTTACTTAAATCTGCAATTGTACTTTGAAGACACACTAACTAAACTCTGTTTGGTTTGGTTTGGTTGGTCACAAAGTTTTCACAAAGTTATTGTCTGTTTCTAGTTGAAAATGCTGTTTATATGAAACTTTTGTCTTGTAGGATCTTTGATGAATTTTTGGAAGTTAGACTGAGAACTTATGCACATTGAGAGAGATTGAAGATTTAGAATATTTGGCTGCATTGTCCACAAGGTTTACACGTGGAGTGTTGTTGAAACCAGACAAGCAAAGATGGAACATTTCATTACACGTTCTTTAAACTAACAGAGGTTTTAGTGGTTGGGCCACATAAGAGGAGTTATGGCAACGGATATGCATAAACTGCTTGGAACTAGTGAAGAGGATGATGATGAAGATATGGATATGGATGTTAAAGAAGAAGATGATGACCACCGAAATAGGGGAACAACACGTGCAGCTTCAGGGAGTAGTAATGAAGAGTTCATGTTTCAGCAGTCTATGCAAGATCAAGTGGGTACTCCTGGGGGAGGTGGAAGCCGTAGAAGTAGACCGCTTGAAGAGAAAGAGCGAACGAAATTGAGAGAGCGTCATCGAAGGGCTATAACTGCAAGGATACTAGGCGGGTTGCGTAGGCATGGGAATTATAATCTCAGAGTTAGAGCAGATATTAACGATGTCATCGCGGCTTTGGCGAGGGAAGCTGGATGGGTTGTTCTTCCTGATGGAACTACTTTTCCATCCAAATCTCAGGTACTTACTTACCCTGCCCCTCTGCTATGTATTCTGTTGTATGCTCTAGAGTCAGAGCTATTGCAAAATCGTCTTCTTAATGTGCTTCATCTGCTTAACCTTTTAGGGGACAAAGCCTCCTGGTGGTTCTTCTGCGGTTGCTGCAGGTTCATCAGCTTCTCACATTGCATCACAGCAAACGTCACCTCCTGCACTTAGAGTGGTATCATCTGGTGGGCATAGAAGCCCAGTGGAACTCAGCTCTTGCCGTATGAAAGGTGTTTTCGCACCTGGTCCATCTCCATATGATATACCCCCAACTCAATCTCCTGAACTGGTTGGCAGTGTAAATAAGGCTGATGGGCTTGTTGGTTGTTCAGTCGATGTTATCAACTCTAAACAGGTAGCAACACTGCATTAGTACATATAGAAAGTTAACTTTGTCTGCCAGATTATCACTGCATGGTTGATTACGTCCATCCGTGTCTTTGAGTTCAAATCTGATGACTCTCTTCCACATTTTGTATTTGGTAGATTCTCGAGATTCCTCCAAATCTGACTGAGCAAGATTTCTCTGGCACTCCTTATGTTCCGGTTTATGTGATGTTACCAGTAAGCAACTTTAATCTTAGCATTTACCCATAATTATCCTTCAATTTTATCTCCTTACTAACTACTTTTTTATGTCAACAGCTTGGGGTTATCAATATGAAGTGTGAATTGGCTGATCGAGATGGACTGCTAAAGCATTTGAGAATTTTGAAGTCAATCCATGTAGATGGGGTTAAAGTGGATTGTTGGTGGGGAATAGTTGAGGGTCATTCCCCTCAGGAGTATAATTGGAATGGTTATAGGCAGCTTTTTCAGATGGTCCACGATCTTAATCTTAAGATACAGGTCTGCTTTTGCCTGTGTGATTCGTTAAGATACAATTTTCATTGTGAGCTTCTGTTTAGAATGAGTTGTTTCCAAGCTTCATATGTATCCCACTTTTTTTCTTTCTTGTTAGGTTCTAATGTCCTTTCATGAATGTGGAGGCAATGTTGGTGATGATGTTTGCATCCCACTTCCTCACTGGGTGGCAGAGATAGGGAGAACCAATCCTGACATATATTTCACTGATAGAGAGGGAAGACGAAACCCAGAATGCCTTTCTTGGGGTATTGACAAGGAACGTGTTTTAAGAGGCAGAACTGCACTTGAGGTATACATACTCATGACTGCAAGCTATCATCTATAATTCTATATATCTCCCTAGAAACCATAACTATTTGCTTATTGTTTATCACAAATATATGAAATAACCAACTCATGAAACAGTTTATGGTTTTGGTGGATATATTTTAGGTGTACTTTGATTACATGAGAAGTTTTCGGATAGAACTTGCAGAGTTTGTAGAAGATGGTGTAATATCTATGATTGAAATTGGACTAGGCCCCTGTGGAGAGTTACGGTATCCTTCTTGTCCCATAAAACACGGGTGGCGATATCCAGGTGTTGGAGAGTTTCAGGTATATTTCTTTTCAACAGTCTTTAACTCTTGAGATAGCCAAGCTTCACCAGCTAGCTAACGCTGGCTTCCACATAATGATCATTCCGTTGCACCAATACAGTGTTATGACAAGTATCTCTTGAAGAGCCTGAGAAAGGCAGCAGATTCAAGGGGGCACCTGTTTTGGGCTCGAGGCCCAGATAACACCGGCTCCTACAATTCCCAGCCGCAGGGAACTGGTTTCTTCTGTGATGGAGGTGACTACGATGGCCTCTATGGAAGATTCTTTCTCAAATGGTACTCACAGGTTTTGATAGATCATGCTGACCAAATCCTCTCTCTCGCTAAACTAGTTTTCAACAGTAGCTGCATTGCAGCAAAGGTGATTGATTATAGTTCTCAGCCATTTGAAAACCCTTTAATTTTTGGACTTCTTTTTTCATAGTTTAATCACAATTTGACTTAAACAGCTCCCAGACGTCCACTGGTGGTACAGAACAGCAAGCCATGCTGCTGAGCTAACAGCTGGGTTCTACAACCCGAGCAACCGAGATGGTTATGCTGCAATTGCATCTACACTAAAGAAGCATGGTGCCACTCTGAGTTTTGTATCCGGAGAAGTGCAAGTTCTTAACCGTCCAGATGATTTCTCAGGAGCATTAGGAGAGCCTGAGGCAGTAGCTTGGCAGGTAAAAGATAACATACTTGGAATCGTATATCAGTCTCTTAAGCCTCAATCTAAACTTGAGTTTTTTGCAGGTGCTAAACGCTGCTTGGGACAGCGAAACACCGATTGCTCGAGAGAACTCGCTTCCTTGCCATGATAGAGTTGGGTATAACAAAATGTTAGAAAGCGTAAAGTTTCCGAACGATCCAGATAGAAGGCATTTGTCATCATTTGCTTATAGTAGACTTATTCCAGCTCTTATGGAAGGACATAACGTTGTCGAGTTTGAGCGGTTTGTCAAGAAATTGCATGGTAATTATATCCGAATCTCTGTTTACGCTTCACTGTTTGAAGTCTCTGAAGTTCTGATCTTTTTTATTGGTCGTTACAGGGGAAACTGTAATGAATCATCATCATCAGCATCATCAACAGGTTTAGAGTTTTGTTTGTCCCTGGATCAGCTGAAATTATTTATACTGTTAATGTTGTTAATTTTAGTAGTTTAGCATCATTCTGTAAATTTTGTCATTAAAAAAATGAAGAGAGGGACATTACAAAAAGAAGCCTGTGGCTTTGGCTAAACCATCTTATCTTTTGGTAGCCGTAGTTGTTATTAATCTCTATTCATTACTTCCACATTTGAAGATTATCGATCACTACTTGAAATGGAGGTAAGCTCAAGAGTTGAATTATATTGGCTATTTTGGTTTATTATGTTCGGGAAAAGTAGTATCATCGAGCAAAAAGTGCAAAACGTTCAACTTGCGTACAAGTTGATATTGAGGTCTATTTTGTTTAGTTTCAATTGACACCGACATAGCTTATTCGAACAGGTGTCGCTGTCTCGCTCCTATGGTGTTTAGAAAAGAAAGAGTCCCACATCGACTGTGAGAGAAATCAGCTGTTGGAATCATCTTCTATAAATAATTAGTACAAACAATCACGTATATGTTTGAAATTTTAATAATAACAACCTGAGAAATAACCAACGGGCGTAAAACATCACCGCCGTAAAAGCAGAAACTGCATATGCCATATACAAGCACAACACACAAGTTACACTGAGAAAGATACACATTACAAGGTGAAGCTTCCCTACCAAATGTCTAATAATTATACGTGTTACATTCAATACTTAAACAAATCTAAGTTAGCCATCACATATGACAACACAGAGTACATATATATTGTCATTAATTACTTCAAGATTTATGCCAACCATTTGATGAGTGCTTAATCTCATGGACCCTTTTCTTCTTGATGATCCGATTGCTTATTACCTTCTCGGATTCAACAGCTTCATCAATATTACTAGCCACCATGGCACATAGCTCGTCTAAAGCCAGCATAGAGAATGGCTCCTCTATAAGAACACCCACCTATAGAAATTTCAAGTTTAAAATCAAGACTGATGACACGGCAAGCAAGTTTCTTTGAATAATTGGGATTTTGCAAAGAATAAAGAACTTAAAGTACTTCTTCAATGCAGAAGAGAGACGCAGCGCTAATGAAAGTAGCAGGAACAACATTCCAGTGGCAATCATCCCATAGGATAACAGGGAGTGTAAGATGCCATAAGACTAAGAACCTCGACGTTAGTCGTGTGTAGGAAAGTGGTATCGGGATGCCCATTAGCTGTTCACATACACCAATTCCCTCCTGTAATTGCATCATCTTTGATTCCTGTAAAAAGAGATTAACTAACTAATGAGAGCACACACAGAAACTTAACCAGAACTATGTTCAGAGATGACACAGTCAAGAATGATTATAAAAGATTCAAGAAAGATACCAACATATCTATCTTTGTACTGTCCAAATTCAGCAGCTGAAGGCTCTGAGAAATGAATTGAATGACACAACGAGGACGATGCTTGGATTCAAGAATCAAAGACAGATCATCAGCGTCTATCACATTCTGGAGATCACTAGCAATATCTGAACCATAAATCACATGACACTGCACATGACAAAAAATCACAAATCAACCTTCTTCTACCTAACCTTCACAAAACATAGATACGAGATATATATATACCTTAAGGGCCACAGGGAACGCAGCAATGTAACGCAAAAGCGAATCTTTAATAATCAATTCATCAGCGGAGCCATGACGAACAGAAGAAACAACAAGCCTAGCTAAATCATTGGTTCCATTAATAATCTTAGCCCAAGCTTTCCTTCCTTGTTCAAACCTCGAATAAGAAGCCTCAGTACGAAACACGAGAAGAAGAGCTAAAGCCGGAGCTGTCAACTGATACGGAAGAGGAGAAGCTCGAAGTACAGGGAAGTAATCAGGCAACAAGTTCAAACCCACGGCGGAGTTATAGGAAGCTATCAAGACGGCGACGGTGGTGAAGAAACAAACAGGTGGAATCAAAGACAATATAACTCGTGAAGACGTACTCGAAGATACGTGACGGAGATGACGTAGTGAGCTTCTGTGTCTGACCCAATTCTCGTGACTGTAGAGAGTACGTTTCTGCTGCATCCGTCTCTCTTTGATCCCGTCTGACCAGTTAGGGACAGCTTTGAGAAGCGAGAGGAGCTTATCGGATAGAGATGAATCGTTGGATTTGGGGGCGGAGGAGGCGCAGGAAGGATTGAATTTGAAATTGAGGGATTTGGGTTTGGGAGGTCTGGTGGCGGAGATCCCGGAGCTTAATCGTGGTTTGAGAAAGGATCGGTTGGTGAAATTAGAAGAAAAGGTTAGGTTCATTGACTGATACATTTTTGGCGGGAAAATCGAGGTTTTTAGGGTTAGGGATTTTGGTGGAAACAACAATGAAGAAGACGAAGAAGACGAACTGAAGAAGAAAGAGAAAACAAAGACACATGCAAAAAAATTGCAGAGTGCAAAAAAGTAAAGGAGACAAGTGTGAGATTTGGAGCACGGTCGTTGGAACAGTGGTGCCATCGCTTTTCGTTTTTGAGACTTTAGTGGGCTTTATTTAATATGTAACTTCTATACCTTTTGGGCCTTAATGTCTTTTTAGCCCATAAAATTCTAAACCCTATAAGCTCCGACGTCGTTTTAATGACTCTCGTTGAAATTTAGGGTTTATAGAGAGATTACGCATCTGAACAATCAAAGTTGGGTTGGGGGAAAAAAATGTCGAAGAAGAACAATTTAGCCAAGAGGAAGAAGCAGCACGAGTACAATCTCCAAAGTACGTTTCTTTATATATCTCTTAGAACGATTTTAATTCGATACGCATGTATTGTATACATAGTTCTTAACAAAATTAGGACTTTTTTTTGTCGATTTGCAGAAGAGAAAGAATTACAGGACAAGAAGATCAAGAAGCTTCATGCGAACAAGAACAAGATGAAAGTAAGAACTTTTTCTGTCTCTCTTCTCTTAATTCTGAATATTTAGTTCATAGTCATGGTGTTAGTTTAAGTAGTACACCGATGCTGTTGTCTAGTTAGTGAGTTAGCTATGGTGAAATGGTTTAATAGAATCGAATTTGCTTGGAGTCAGTCTGCTCTATAGTGTTGATCAGAAGCTTATTTTGGGGGAATAGGATATATTGAATCTTCGTAGTAAAACATCTGACTATGTCTTGAGTATTCCTATCTTTTACTGAAGAGTAGTAGTTGATGATATATGTGTGTTGGTTGATTTTGTTGTCAAGGTTGATGGAAGTGGGAAGAAGAAGACAGGTGGGTTTTCTGTTGGCAAGAAGAAATTGAAAACGAAACTGACTCCAGCTGCTAAAGCTAAAGCTGCTCAGGCTATGGAGCTAGACAATTGACAAGGAACTTCAGTTTTCTTTTCACTTGTATGTAACCCTCTGTTCTTCATTGTCATCTTTGTCTCAGCTAGCTTCTTCCTTTTAATAGGTTATACTCTTTATGTATCACTTTTCTTTTCGAGTTCAAGATTTTGCTATCAAACCTGCTCGGATCAATGTGGATTCAGCTATTAATCTGTTATTCTTGTCATTCCTATAACTGAGTTGAATCACACGAACCAACTCTGTCAAATGTATATTGCTCCTCACTGCTCTTAAGAGAGGAAAAAAAAATCAACTTTTTAGGTGAGCAAAACAAAGATACAAGTACGTTTATATTGGGCATAAGACTTACCATGGTATGTTATTAGTCAAAGCCAAGATCTTTTCTGGTTAATTGAGAAAACTGTTTCTAGAAAGAAAAGAAAAGGTCATGTTTGTTATAATCAAAAGTCTTATACAAACAGTGTCACACATTACATGGTACACTAAAGTTGGATTCTAACAGGGAAGATCTCAAAGGCTTTGAGAGGTTATATCATCCCATCAATGGGTCCTTTACGAGATATTTTTATAGATTTCTTCTTCTTATCATCAGCCTCTCGTCGAAAATAAACTAGCTCTCATAGTGGAAGCCAGTGGGCTATAGTCTCTCTGACCAGACAGGCCAAATCTTTTCTCACTCTCCGGCGCGTGGACTCCACTTCTTCTGTCTCATATCAATTTCCAGATGATCAATCAAGTCTATAGGGAAGAAACAGTAATGAGAGAAGTAACATCAGCTTGAAAACGAAGAGTCTGTTCATCAAAGCTCTGTGTTAGATTTGTTTTAGTTCTGAAGAATGAATAGTGACATGTTGATGAATGTGTGATACACGCGCCTGATCAAGAATGAGTCATGAGCCATATACATATGCCTAGTTGCTACATAGAGAGACCTACAGTCAAAGTCAGTTATTCATTAGCATTTTGAATTTCCAACTCAAAAATAAGAGAAAAAAAAAATCAAAATTACAAAAAGATCCCATTGTTGTTATCCTCACAGTAAATGCTTTTGCTTAAGAGAGAGAGAGAGAGAGATAGAGGGTCTGTTAGAGGTTTTTTGTTTGTTTCTGTTTCCTTCTGTCACCAAGAAAAAGAGAAAAAGCAAAATTCAAGAAGAGAGAGATAGATAGCCCTTAAAACAAGTCTTAACCATTGTTGATAGAAGTGAAGAGAAAAGCTTTTCTTGTTTTGTTGTTTGCTAGAAGAATGAAAGAGAGAAGTAGTTTAAGTAAGTAAAGCTGAGAAAGTATTAGTTAGTATTAAGCTTTGCATGTTCCTTTCTCTCCAAGCTTATATCTTCATCATAAAGTCTCCACCTTTGATTCTGTTTCTCTTCTTATCCATTTATCCTCTCTCTCCTCTCATAATTCTAGCCACAATCTTTTCTCTAGGGTTTCTCACAAAGTTGTATCCGTATCTTCTACTTCACTTAAAAAAAGTTTCAAAAAGAGTACTCTTTCTTGTAAATGCAAAAATGGATCGAAGAGATGCAATGGGATTATCCGGGTCGGGTTCTTACTATATCCAAAGAGGATTACCCGGGTCTGGTCCTCCAACGTTTCACGGATCATCACAGCAACAGCAACAAGGTCTTCGTCACTTACCTAATCAAAACTCTTTATTCGGGTCAGCTGGCTCCACTGGGTTCGGATCTCCTTCTTTACATGGTGATCCTTCTCCGGCAACAGCTGGAGCTCTTCCTCATCATATAGGCGTTAATATGATTGCTCCTCCTCCGCCTCTGAGTGAGACTCCGATAAAGCGAAAGAGAGGACGACCTAGAAAATACGGACAAGACGGTTCTGTTTCTTTGGCATTGTCTTCTTCCTCTGTTTCGACCATTACTCCCAACAATTCTAACAAACGTGGCCGTGGTCGACCTCCTGGCTCCGGCAAGAAACAAAGATCGGCTTCAATTGGTAAACCAAACTATCTCTAGAACTTGTAATCTTGAGAAGAACAAAAGCTCCATTATTTATTGTTTCAAGAAAATCAAGAACTAGGATTATTTTTAATGTTTTCTCAAAGTCAAAATATTTAATTGTTTACTCCTGATGTGTAGGAAAATCTTAAAACTTTCCTTAAATGGATCTTATTTGTTGTATGTATTATGCTTTGCTTAAACTCTATGAATTAGTCATTCAATTATTGATTCCATGAACCTTCTTTTGGATTGGTTAGGTCAACTGATGCCTTCATCTTCTGGAATGAGCTTCACGCCACATGTTATCGCGGTTTCAATAGGAGAAGTAATGTTAAACTCACTATTACAGTTACAGAGCTTTCTTGAAATGTTTTTATATTGCTATTTGCTGAAAAGCTTTGAAACGGTTGCATCAGGATATAGCATCAAAGGTTATATCATTCTCTCAACAAGGTCCAAGAGCGATTTGTGTTTTATCTGCAAGTGGTGCAGTTTCTACTGCAACACTTCTTCAACCATCATCATCTCCCGGAGCCATTAAATACGAGGTTCCATCTTTGAACAATTTCACTATAGAGAGAGATACATTGGTGGGATTTTACTGTTTCCTTGAAAACATTTGTTTTGTATATTTTCGGGTCAGGGCCGGTTTGAAATCCTAGCGTTATCAACATCTTATCTAGTGGCTACTGATGGAAGCTTCCGTAATCGAACTGGAAACTTATCTGTTTCGCTTGCTAGTCCTGATGGGCGTGTGATTGGTGGTGCCATTGGGGGGCCTTTAATAGCAGCAAGTCCTGTTCAGGTTTGGTTTTAACTTTATTCTTAAGTTCTGATTTTTTCTGCAAGTCATAGTTCTTGGGATTGAATATACATTTTTGGCCTATCAGGTTATTGTAGGGAGCTTCATCTGGGCAGCTCCAAAGATCAAGACCAAGAAACGAGAAGAAGAAGCTTCTGAAGTTGTTCAAGACACTGATGATCATCAAGTTCTAGATAATAATAGCAACACAATATCGCCTGTCCCTCAACAGCCACAGCCACAGCCAAGCCAAAACCTGATATGGTCAACAGGTTCAAGGCAAATGGATATGCGTCATGCTCATGCTGATATTGATTTAATGCGCGGTTGATGATGATGATAGCAACAACTCTGTCTCTGTGTATATAAAGCATGGAATCTAGGAAGAAGAAGAAGGAATATAATCTAACCTCTGAACAAAAGTATGTGGAAATGTTAGGGAAAAAGCTTTGACACTAGTGTACCTCTCAAATCTCTAAGCTTATTTTGGTTTTGTTGTCTTTGTAACTCCGAAGATTTGCAGAGTTTCTTGATTTCTTTATTTCAGTTTGTTCAGTCTTTATGTTTGCTTTGATTCTACAGCTCAGATTTCAATTCAATAACTGAAGAAAGTCTCCGGTAAAAGTTGACTGGACCGGAGTAGATAATATCATTCATTGTTCATAGTTAAATTAATCTATTCATTAAAAAAGGAGAAATTGTGTTTGTATAACTTGAGATTAGTATATACTAGGCGGGAAAAAAATACTTGTTTACCTTTACTAATGTCAATATGAATACAAGAGCCCATTTGGTCAGGGCTTCTTGTTATTAGCCAAACCATGATAGTATTGATCTTCCCACAACTCAACTTGACGAGTCAAATTAGCTTTTGTCTCAAGAACCTCTCTTAAAGCCTGAGGGTTATAAGGAGAAGGCATCTCACAAGGAGACGCTTCACTAGGAAACATCACCATCGACTCCGCCATGAAATCTCTCCACCGTCCCGTCGCCGGACAACCCATACTATCCGGAGTAAGTTCCGTTGCTCCCCATGGGATCTCCGGCTTAAACTTCAAAAGTTTCGCATACTCGTTCATCAAATGGAACATGTAATCGTACACATATTCCATTTTCACTTCCTCTCTTATAAATCTACTCCCTTCTTTCCCTATCTTACGTGCCTATTAAAATCAATGGGTTAATTTAGTAACAAAACAAAACTCTATGGGGTCCAACATTAAAATGAAATAAAGATACAAACCTGGTCCAAATGAGTATTCCCCCAATGTACGGCGAAATTGAGGGAAGTACACTTAGAGTTGTCTCTGATAGGCCAATAATGTTGTAATGGCATCATTCCTCGTATGTAAAAATCATAGAACTTTGGTCTCACGTATAAAGTCATCGAGTCACATGCCATTATATATTTCTCGCTCACTGACCATGCCCATCCTTCTATATAGATCTTGTACCTGTATTACAGTTTCACTAGCCAAATTTTAAAAAAATCGAATTTTGCAAATACATATCCCAAAACAAAAGAAAGCAAAGTAACCTATGGGTGCATTGGTTCTCTAGGTTTGAGTTCTTGAATCCTTCTCTAGACTCTCTATCCCAATCCTTCACAATAATAAACCAATTATTTATCATTTAAACTATTTAATAGTATATCAAATTTAACTAGTATGTTGAGGAACCAGACCTGGATGTAGAGACGAGTGTTCCAATCTTGTTTTGCTGAGACGTTACATCTCAAAAGATCTCCTCTAGTAGGAGCCACATAAGGGTTGCCTCTCCAATAAGCATACGCCACGCGATCATTCCATTGCGTCATCTTGTTCCCTTCCTCAATTGCCACTAGCGATTCAGCCCAAGGCTTTATATTAACCTCAGCCCTGGCTCAATAGCAATAAAGCTCAGTGTAAGCCCATATTTAATGCGAGAGAATCTCATTAATATGATTTTAAAAAATTGCTTTTATACCAGCCCCAGAAGGACCAATCAGGGAAGACAATATCCAAGCTGGCGTCATCTGAGCAGTAACGGAACAAAGGAGGCGGGGCCGGATGCTGTTGACCTTGAAAGTCTTTAGATCGGACGGTTGGTCTATCGTCAGGGTCGAACATGAGTTCAAGATCTGGTAGTCTACCAGGGTACCACCGTAGCAGCTGTACGATACCCCACATTGTAAAAACGTCTCTTGTCTGAATAGATTTTCTGTACTTCTTAACGTACACCCTCCCGTCGAGGATCACCACCCTGAAGTGCGCCGTCCTCCTCGCTTTTTCGAGCATCCCTCTCGTGATACCTGTCTCTTTCCATGGCCGTAGATCTTCGTGGATCCAACGGAAGTAAGAAGGACACGTGGATGATCGCGAATGGTTGTTTCTTGCTTTGTTGTTGTTGTTTCTCGAGGAGCCATCCTCGGGAGTTTGATGTCGTGTCTGGTTCTTCTGTACGCATTGGTTAGGGAATCTTTGGTTCGTGATTGGTTGTGATTTTCTGATTGTTGTTACTTGCTTCAGTCCTGCCAAAGTTGTCTTCATGAACAGAGACCAATATAAATGAATAATTAGTATTAAGTTTTTAACATTCACTTGATTGAAGAAAATTGTATATCTATATACAATATTAAAAAAGATTATGGAACTCACGAAATCAAAACAACCCAATAAGACTAAGAGAGCAGCAGATATGAAGAGAGAGGTGACGAGGAACATAGTAGCTTTTGCGATGCTTTTTGCTGGATTCGACGCCGTTTTAAGACAGACATAATTATGCTTGTTCGTTTGAGGATCGTTGTTGTTGTTCCTCTTCATGCTAGCCCGTTGAAGCATGAGTCTATATATCTTATCTACTTCTGCCTTTATTTCTATATATATGCTTACAATTTAAACATTCAACATGAAGGAGAAGAAAAACGAGAATCAGGCGAGATGAAACCGTTACCGAAGGTGATGAGAATCAGGCTCAGAGGTTTTGATTTTGAGTTTCGACTGGTGCTTTTCGACGAGGATGTTGAATCTTGTTTCACGTTTTCTTCAATACTTACAAGGGTTAATGTGAATATCGTTTACTTTTTGTGTTCACATCTTTTTTGTGTTAATGAAGTTTCATATCGTTGTGTGAATATCGTATACTTGCTTTATTTTGTTAGTTTTTTCCAAGGGTTAAATAGTAAAGAAATTATAGTATTTTTATCAGTTTAGGGAAAATGGCCATCCATGTTCCTATGATCCTATATCACCACTAGATATAGAGACAGTCAGACAGACAATGATACATCAGAGATACAAACGTTTTTGGTTTACCAAATAATCTGCTGACTACCATAAAAGTAAAAATGTGAAGAGTTCAATTAAGTAAAGTCCTCTTTAAGAAAGTTTGTTATAAATGCTTTTAAATTTTCAAAAAAAAAAGAATCCCAACTTCGAAGAAAGAAGATAAAACCTTTATCCCCATTAAATAAAAGTTAAGTGACATCAGAGACCATTATTCGACCACTCATTATACTAGACAGGTAAATAACCCTAAATAATTCCATGTTGTATACTTTTTCAAAAAATATTATTATTATTCTTAGAAAAACAAATCTACGGTACAGTCTTTACATATAATACATCTTTCCCAGGCTGTTTAAATCTCTTGTGTGAGTCTGTGATTACCCTTAATCATCCTATTTGATTACTACTACTTTATTGATTTGTAATGAAAAACAAAAAAAAGCAGATTACAACGTTCTTTTTAATTAAAAACCAGCTGGGCAGAAAATTAAAATACCCGTTGGGCCAATACGATTCACTAAAAGGCCCAAAAACCATAGAAAAATAAGAGATGTCTCCATCTCACTTGAGTAGGTTTTTCTTCTAAACACCAAACGAGCAAAGTCATAAATAAGGGTCCCATCTATCACATGTCTTAACCGGTTTAATCACCTTCAATACCACGCGTCTCTTTAACCGGAACGTTTTGAACACGCGCCCGGCAAAATTGGGTTAAGGGTCCTACTTGGACCGTCCAAGTCAAGTCCAATCTAAGACATTATCCATATCTGTCTTCCAGCGTGTCCACTCAGTGAAGCTCCACGTCACCCTTTTTGGTCCATTTAGATTATTTAAAATTCGAGTACTATTTTTTAGGTTCACTCCGATTTAGGTTCAACTTTTTTGGTTTGATAAGATTTAGCAACTTACTACATTAATTTTTTTGTTTAGTTAAATTTTATTTGGATGTAGAGTTCGAATGAATGGGAAAGTTAAGTTTCGTTGAATATATCATCTAACAAAAGAATGATACTCCTAATAGTATTTTCTTTTCCTACAAAGGTGTGAGGTGGCATCATTGAACAACTTTACCTGTCGGCAGTGAGATGTGTAATCACATGGATCGCATCCAATGTGTAAGCAAAACTTTACAGCCGCACGATCACATGGGGTACAAAAACATCAACGGTGAAGCAAAACAAAGTGTCTCTCACACATAATAAACGCGCGTAGTACGCTCCACCGGTATAAGCTAACGGAGGATATAAAAACTCTCTTCTCATTAATTATTATTTGGCTTAAATTTCGGAGATTTTTTTTGTATTTTTCTCTTTCTTACAAGAAAAAAAGAAAAAAAACATTCTGTTCTTTGGCTGAGAGGTAATGGCGGAGGAGCAAAAGACGAGTAAAGTTGACGTAGAATCTCCGGCGTTTGTAGCTCCGGCGAAGGAAGCGACTCATCCTGCTCCGGTTGAAGTCGCGGAGGAGAAGGTTCACAATCCACCTCCTGTCGAGTCCAAAGCTCTTACCGTTGTTGACAGTAAGTTTTTTTTTTATCTAGACATGTGTTTGTGTTTATATATGGTAATCTTTCTACTTACGAGTACTATTGATTCATGAATTGTTGTTATAGCATGTATATATATCTATGTTAGTACTTTTACGTTTGGAATTGAGGGTTAGATTAAGATTTACTGCTTAAGATGCCTGAGGCAGGTTGTGAATTCGTTTGGATAGGCTATATACTCTAAAATCCATCGCCATTTAGAATTTTAGAACTTCTTCATTCATGGCATTTGATTTTTTTTTTTTTCAAGAAAATTTAGGTTTTTCCGAAGGAATATAGTATTAAAATATGATTAATTTCTGTTTAAGGTTAGAAAAATAATAAAGCAATGTTTCCTGTAATTAGTGTTCTCAAAAAGTATATGGAATCATGACAATTAGTTGTGGACAGCTATGAATTAAGAAAAGTGGTTTACTTTCTTAATATTCCTACATTTTTTTTCGCTTCGCTTAAAGTTGCCTTACTCTTGGAAGTTGTAATTAACAATTAACTAGTGTACTAACTTTTTGAACAATTTTCAAATTGCATTAGTTCATCTTTTATCTCTTACTACTATCTTTGATTCCCTTTAACTAAGTTGTTGAACAGCTCTAAATGTTGTGTTCTGCTTTGCTTTTATGTGAATCTTTCATAAACTTCTATTTGGAAACTAGTTGGCCATGAATATAACTCTATAATTGATGACCATATGTAATCTGATTAGCAAATTAGAGCATCAAGTTATAACTTAGGATGTCAATGTGTTGTACTTATAAGGGAGCTTCTTGCAGAACCCATCGAGGAGCATACACCGAAGAAAGCTTCATCTGGTTCGGCCGATAGAGGTCAGCTTTACAACATTTGGTTTTTGATTTCTACGTTCTGGTTACTTAGTTTCCGTAATTGACATCAAATGTTATGTGTGTTTGTTTTGGTCAGATGTGATTCTTGCAGACTTGGAAAAGGAGAAGAAAACGTCATTCATCAAAGCATGGGAAGAAAGTGAGAAGTCTAAAGCTGAGAACAGGTACACTTACTAAATAAAGTTTCATGATCTCTCCTTACTCAGAAGATTACTACTTGTTACAGATAATAATAATCAGCTAATGATTTTGAAATGATGACAATGTACAGGGCACAAAAGAAGACATCTGATGTGCATGCTTGGGAGAATAGCAAGAAAGCAGCCGTAGAAGCTCAACTCAGGAAGATCGAAGAAAAGCTAGAGAAGAAAAAAGCACTCTACGGTGAGAAAATGAAGAATAAAGTAGCTGCAATTCACAAGGAAGCAGAAGAGAAGAGAGCAATGGTTGAAGCTAAGAAAGGAGAAGAGCTTCTCAAGGCTGAAGAAATGGCTGCCAAGTATAGAGCCACTGGTGTAGTACCAAAGGCAACTTGTGGATGTTTCTAAGTCTTTATTAAATTTGTCCCTCAGGTCATTTGTTTGTAACAATTCATCTCTGTTCCTTTCTTTTGTGTGATTAAACAGCTTTTTTATAGTTTTTGGTTATTTGTTTGGTTGTGTGTCTTGTTTATATATTGGGTGATTATGTGTAAAAAACAACATTAAAGTGAAAGATTTTATGGAGTATAATCGTATGAAAAAGCATCAATCATAATTTGCTTTTTTTTTGTTTCAGTTGTATGTCTGTTTACGATCTCACATTTGATCCTTAGATTTCTGTAATGTTGAGAAACTTGACTCGACACACACACACATCAAGTAAAACCCTTAATAGATCAGACAACGCTGAAGACACAGGTGGATCTAGCAAGAGAATGAAGTAAAAAAATGTCTTCTTCGATTTGATCTTACTATGAAATTCCTTCCTACGTCTTCAAGTCTTAAAACAAAAGAAACCAAGTCATAAAACACCCAAACCCAAAGTCAAAGGGTTCTTAGAATATGAAAATGAGAGAAGGGCAGCTTAAAGGTTCATATCATGCAGCAGAAGAAGTCTTCGAACCAAACCAAACCAAGCCAGTACTGCTTTGAAGGTTTAGCTAAAACCAAACGCTTCCATCGCCATCAACCACCTATACTGTCTCTTCTTGCCTCGGTACATTGCTCTGTGTTGCCTCCATATCTGGAACGAGATCGTGGCTGCCAAAGGTGAATGATTTGCCTCCTCAATACACCTGAACACTGACAAACCAATCATTGGGAATTTGGTCTATAAGCAATGCAAGTCTGGTTTTAACGTCGAGATGCCTAGAGAGGGATTTGTCTTACCGGTTAATCCATCAATGCCTTGCCGGGTGGAGTATGTGCACCAGGAAGAAGTTACTGACAGTAGATTGCCTTGTCGATAAGTGAAGGTATTGGCTTGATTTCAGTTCCAAGTTCTTGCTCAGTTTGATACCTGTTGGAAACCAAATAAATGAGTAAGAAAGCTATTGCATGTTCGAAAAGAGAGGCCACACCAGTTAAAAGACAAAAGCAGAACAAAACACACGAACATTTTGAAGCGGTCCTCATAAGTTACCAAATTCACAGCCAACCCAAGGTGTCCATATCTTCCCGATCTGCCTACCTGGTAATGTAATGAAAGCAAAAAAACCATTCACAATATGAAAAAAGAAAAATGTGCTTAAGATTTTCAAATCAGTATCAGTTTCCCTTTAACATACCCTGTGTAGATAGGACTCAGAAGTCCTAGGAAAATCAAAATTTATGACAACATTCACAGCTTGAATGTCAATCCCACGTGTAAACAAATCTGCAACAGACAAGACATTTCTCGTAAAACTTAAAACACATTTGTCGCTGTTCCAGTAAAAATGAGTAGCACTAAACGTACCAGTGCAAACAAGGTTTCTGCAAGCACCATTGCGAAAATCATGGAAAACCCTGTTCCGATGATCTTGAACCATCTTAGCATGGATATAGAAGCATGAGTAACCGAGTTCTGTGATTTTCTTGGCCAACAGCTCCACACGATTAACAGAGTTACAAAAGATAATGGATTGGTTTATTTGGAGCTGCAATTGATAAACAATAATGCCTTATAAAGATCCACTACATTAAGTAGCCAGAAAATAAAACATTTGGGTCTAGGGTTGTGTGAAAATCTGACCTTAGAGAATAGTGTATTCAGACAGTGCACCTTCTGTCTCTCTTCAACAAAAGCATAATATTGGGTAACACCCACAAGTGTGAGCTGATCCATGAGATTGATAATGTAAGGCTTCCTGAGATATCGATCCTTGAAGGACTTCACAGTGACAGGAAATGTAGCCGAAAACATCAGAATCTGACGGTTTTCTGGCAAGAACTGTATCAACTCCTCTATGGAAGGTTGAAATTCTACAGACAAAAGCTTGTCGGCCTGGTAAAGATGTTTGCGAGTCAGAACAACGAGCTCACGAGAAAAAAAGAAAAATAGTCTATCCAAGTTGCAAATATTTAGGATAACAGGAACTGATTTGTAGCAGACAAAAGAGCCAAAAAAGAATCAGGAACTCACCTCGTCCATTACAAGCATGGTACAATCTTTCAAAACACACACACCCTTTTTGGAAAGATCTAATATTCGTCCAGGAGTTCCAACAAGCAAGTGTACAGGTTGATATAATCGCATGATATCATCTCTCAGACTGGTACCGCCAGTGGTGACCATAACCTCAATTTTAAGATATTTGGAAAGCTCCTTACAAACCTGTGATGTTTGAAGGGCAAGCTCTCGGGTTGGAACGAGAATCACAGCTGCAAAAGAAGATAGATCAACAAGGGGTGTGCAAAGTAAAGAAACCCCAGCAAGAAAGTAGCTTTATATAAAATGGAAAGAAGGAGGAGAGAAGATTGCGGAAAGGGAAGTAAGCAAACCTTGAATGACATTGTTCTCTGGATCAATTTTCTCAAGGGTCGGAATGCAGAAGGCACCAGTCTTGCCTGTCCCATTTTTGGCTCTAGCAAGAATATCACTACCAGTCAAAGCAATAGGGATGCTTTCTTCCTGAATAGGTGAAGGCTTTTCAAAACCTTTTTCGTAAATTCCTCTAAGCAGATCTCTCTTCAAAAAGTAATCTTCAAATTCATTTCCTTTAGTGGCAGTCACATCCTGCAGACAACATGAAAACAAAAACAATGCTCTAAAAGAATGCTGTCTTCTCAAAACAAGGCTGATAACTCAGGAAACCTTCAGAAGCAATTATTACATAAAGGAATCATATCATACCTCTGTCTGGTAACGATCATCTCGTGGAGGCAGCTTTACGGTTGCCTTCCAGTCTTGAGTACTAATAAGCATGAAAATTCACATAGTTGGTAAGCTCAAAGTAGGCACCACTACTACTTCACCACATCAAGAGCAACATTCTTATGAACAATTAATCCAACAAGCACTTACTTAGAATCGTTGTTAGCTTCAGACTGAACCGTCTTCTCGACTTCATCTACGTAACTCGGATCACTAGGAAGCTGAGCGCGTCCTCCAGACCATTGTTGTTGTTGTTGTTGTTGAATCTGGTGAGGATTGGTCTGTGGGTAAGCTCGTTGAACGAACTGGTGAGCATCAGGTTGAGACTGGAGATACTGTGGAGGTTGAGTTTGAGGTTGCTGAGGAAACGGAGACCGTGACTGAAGGTACTCTTGAGGGTGAGGTTGCTGAGTCGGGTTCGGGTTCGGAGTCCGTGACTGAAAATTAGGACCCGCCGCTCCAATCCCCGGAGGAAACCTTCCTCTACTAATATTATTATTCATCACACAAATCTCCAAATTATACACAACAGAGAGAACCCTAATTCTAAGAAAGAAGATCTTCAACAGCTCAAAAGAAAATAGTAAGAGGTAAGATCGGAGATGATTGATTCAAAACTCCAAGGTAAGATCGTAACAACTAATCCACACAAAAACAAAAAACAAAACAAAAAGAGAATAATTGAAGAAGAGAAATAATAATTTTTTCTCGGGAAAATTTGTCGTCTGGTTTACTGAGAAAGTGAAAGAAAGATACAAAAGACAGAACACAAACACTCGCCGCCGGAGTCGTTTCGTTGTTTTTTTATTTTCCGTTTTTCTTATTTCAGTCTCTCTTATCCACTCCCCCATTATTTCACTTATATAACCCCATACTTTTTCATAATTCTTAATACAACCCCCATGTTTCTTAATTGTTTTTCTTTTATTATACTCCCTCTAATTTTTTAAAAATAGAGAGCTACGGCTAAAAACGTCGAGAAAACGAAGTCCTTTCGTTTTAGCTCGGAATCTAAAAATTGATCGACGTTAATTTTTTTAATGGTGGGTTCTCTCCTCTTTCGAATCTCTACCACTGGACCCAAAATTACCTCTCTCATTCAAGACTTTTTTTGTTTTTTAATAAATAAGAGACACATCTCTTAGATGAAAAAGAAAGGAAACAGAGATCGAGTCTTTTTGTATCCTCGTCGTCGTTGTCTGGAGACTCAAACCGGGCCAACGAAGAAACATCATTAATATAAGAAGAAGAGAAAAAAATGTCGTTTACAGGAACATTGGATAAATGCAAGGCCTGTGACAAAACCGTCTATGTTATGGATCTCTTGACATTAGAGGGTAATACTTATCACAAATCTTGTTTCAAATGCAGCCATTGCAAAGGCACTCTCGTGGTCAGTCTCTCTCTCTCTCTCTGTTTTTTCCGAACAATGCTTTTTTTTTATAACATAAAGATGAAATCTTTTGTAAAACAGATAAGCAATTACTCATCAATGGATGGAGTTCTTTACTGTAAGCCACACTTCGAACAGCTTTTCAAAGAGTCTGGCAATTACAGCAAGAACTTTCAGACCGGAAAGACCGACAAGCCCAATGATCTGGTATTGTCTAATCTCTCTCTCTCTCTCTCTCTCTCTCTCTCTCTCTCTCTCTGTCTTCAAAGATTCATCTTTTTAGTTTCTTGTTCATCTGATCTTTTTTATTCTGCAAGACTCGAACTCCGAGCAAGCTATCATCATTCTTCAGTGGAACACAAGACAAATGTGCCACTTGTAAGAAAACGGTTTACCCACTTGAGAAAGTAACAATGGAAGGAGAGTGTTACCACAAGAATTGCTTCAGGTGCGCTCACAGTGGTTGTCCTTTGACTCACTCTTCTTACGCTTCTCTTAACGGCGTCCTCTACTGTAAAGTCCATTTCAATCAGCTCTTCCTCGAGAAAGGGAGTTACAACCACGTCCATCAAGCTGCTGCTAACCACCGTCGATCCGCCTCTTCCGGTGGCGCTTCTCCCCCTTCAGATGATCTCAAACCTATCGACGACACCGACTCAGTTCCCGAGGCAAAAGAAGAGGAAGAGGAAGCAGTCCCTGAAGCTGCAGGAGAAGAAGAAGAAGAGGCTGAGCCCGTCGTTGAGTCTTGAATGTGATGTGGAGGAACGAATCTTATCAGTTCCTTGAGTTTCAAGTTTTTATATGCTTTTACGTTTGAATTGAGTAATTATGTATACAAAATTGTTGTTGTTTGTTTCTGTATATTCTTGTAAAGTTTTAAAGCCTTTTTTTTGGAGAGAATCTGTTTTGTAAACGAAATCTTTAAACATCAGATTTCTTTTTGAAGAGGTTATATCTTTGACCTTATTTTATTTGATGAATCAAAAATTCAAAAACATACAGTATCGATAGTATTACGCAACACACTTTTTCTCCATTCCTTGTAATGTAAACAATCAAAAGTTGCAAGATTTCGCCAAAGAAGAATCAAACTCTTGACACTGTTTTCTCCAGATGGATAGTGTTTCAAGACATAAACAGAGCCTTGCATTTCGCCATTGTGTCATCTGGACTCGTAACTGCAGCAACAGAAACAATCCTACTTGTCATGAAAAATTATCTTTACCACAAACAGAGAGAGATACATTGTGTAATATATTTAAGTAACTAACCTGAATGGCCAATCGTTTTTGGTGATTCATAGATTTCATAATCGTTTCCACCCTGCACAAGTTACAAGTACTCATCGAGCTCAACGGAAACCACACAAGAAGTAATGAAGAGATTTGGAACGTTAAGTTGAGTTTTCTACCTCATAGGTTTTGTCACCGAAGAAATGGATTTCACTGAAGTCTTCCAGGTATTGCAAGCAGTAAGTCTTATCCCAACCTTTTGGGAAAACCTGAATCATAACAATAAAAACAGATTCAGTAACTCAAAAAATAGATTTAAGGAATTGTTATAATCAACATTTTGATTGTACTCACATCGAAGCTAATCTGTCCTCCAATTGAGAAAGTAAGGTTAAGATGCGCAAACCGCTCACGAAGTTCAGCTACCATCTTTTGCCGGATGTTTTGAACCTTTTAAGACAAGAAAATATCTTGAAATGATAACAATGCTCAAAGAAAATGTATATAAAAAACTGAAAAACAAAATTGTTTATTTTTACCTTATCATATCTCTCGAATTCGTCTCTTTCTTCTTGGCTGCAGTTACGACCAATAGGTGATACATTGAGCATTCCATTACGGAATTCAATAAATGTTCCCCTATGTATACAAATTTCAAGAAAATAAATCATCTCATCACTTTGCAAACATGATTATAGACTACTAGATGGATCCACATTATACCTTTTAATTGGAATATCCAAGTCTGCAATGTAGTGCAGCGCGAAGTTTATCAACTCCTGCATCATCAGTTTTACACAATCACAAACTATCCATATAACATATACTAAGCATACACTTCAACATCAATGAAACCACTAAAGAAACATTATAGCAACTGCTGCTAACTATCATACATAAGGGACAATGATATATGATTTACCTTGAGTTTATCTTCTCCAAGGTGCAGCTTCAGGCTCTGAGAAAAAAAAAAAGATACAATCTATTAAGAAACAAAAAGAACCGACAAAACAACAATGTGGATAAAGAAGTAAATAAGCCGTTGTTACATATGCACCTGAATTCCAATGGATTTGCCATCTTTATGGGCAACAAGACCATTCTCAGAGAAACAATAATCATAGTCGTGAGTGACTGCAAAAATTTAACAAACTCAAAAGTTTCAGCTAAAACAGCTTGAGAATCACAAGACAAAGACAAATAGAGCCAGATCTAAAATCCCCTCTTTAAGAAAATCAGATGAAAACTAAGACTAGTGGAAATCAAACACATTCCAGAACTTGAACTCAAGACAACTTTGATCAAAAAAAAAAAAAAAAAAGAACTCAAGACAACAAAGATAGATAAAGATCAGCAGCTATATACTTAATTCCAAATCTATAGACTTTAAGGATCTTATGTATCCATGGTGCTGATAGATCTAGTCAAAACGTCTTATGTAGTTTGTTAAAGGAAACATACAGTAGAAAACAGAACAAAAGAGACAAATTTACGTAAAGATCCTAACTTTAAATACCAACATCTATAATTCGACCACAAATTACAGTTTTGGATCCGATCAGAGTCGTACCTGTTTTCCCAAGCTGCTCAGATATCTTGCTAAGATCAGATCCACCGACGACTCCAATAGTGACGACCTGCAGCAACTCTCACAAGACATTATATCGAACACTAACCAGGCATAAACACGACTGAGCAACTGAGCAAAGCAATCACATACCTTACGCAATTCTCGGATAAAATCTAGCAATTCTTGAGTAGCTTGCTTCCTTGGAGCTGTGAGAGTACCGTCGACATCGAACAAAGCGATCACTCCGGGTTTTTTCGCCGCCATTGAATCTGGTTGGAGAAGGGATCGTGAAGCGTTTTCAAAAGAGATAGAGATGATGATAATGGCGGAAGATGTGAGAGTGTGGATGGATTTATAAATTGAAAAGTTAAATCTAATCGAAACCAAAAAAGAGTGTCGCTTAATCTATGGTCCTCACTTTTCTTTTGTCCTAGAGATCAGTGATTGGTCGATAAAAATAATCGTGACGCATAAAAATTAGAATTTCCTGAACTTATTTATGTTATTTCCCTTTTTCTTGTTCAATTCAAATAAAAACGTTGAAATCATTTCTAAATTCTAAAAATTAAAAGTACTATTTTTTTTGCAAAGTGAAAATTATGGAGAAATTCATAAGACTATATTTTGGAAAATTAAAAGTATATATATAAGAGTATAATACTTTAGAATTGTGGAGAAAAGACTATACACTAGTACTTTTGAATATTCTCGTACGAGTACGACGGAAAAGAATATACCCTCGTAAAGTAGTCGTTAAGATGTGTATTTTTCATGTTTAGTTTACTTTTTCTCTTAAGTACGTTGACCCAAAAAAAACTGGAAGGGTACATATAAAGAGGAAGTACCGAGTCCGGAAACAGTTGTCTATGAAGCAATTTAGGCCATTACTATAGATGAGCCTTGAAAACTGAAGCACATGGGAAAGATTGTATACGGCGCCATCCATTTCCACTCTCTGTGCCATTCACATTTGCTATGCTAACATACAATGCTGATTTCTTCAAAATTTATACAACATTAACATTATACAAAATAGTAGTGAGAATGTGAGATACAAGCAGTTTCTTTGACTCGTTACATTCTTGTGTCTGTGATCACTCTCACTGTGCCAACGAGCTTTGTCACATCATTAACATTCATAAACTTGCATCCATTGCAGAAGCTTGACGACCTGAGAAACTTGAAAAGGAATTCTTCATTTGCATCTCCGGTGAAAGTACTGGGAAGTTTTCACTTGGCTCTGGCATGCAATGAAGATGATAGCTTTCGGAAAAAGATGAGGTTTTATTTATGGCTTAGGAGAATATAGCATTCACAAAGGCCTCAGGATCAAAAGGTTGGAGATCTTCTACAGCTTCTCCTACACCGATAAACTTTACAGGAATGCCTAATTCCTCAACCACACTGACCTGCAGCAAGATATGCAGAACCAGTTTCAATGACAGACCTAAGAGCTTTAGGTGAGAGAGGAGATCAAAAATTAATGGAGTTTTTACCACACAGCCTCCTCTAGCAGAGCCATCTAGTTTCGTCAATATCAAACCGGTAATACCAACAACCTGACCAAAAACGTGACCCAAAAACCTCAAGATTTTACAATAAATTTACAGTTTGGGGAGCCAGAAACACTAGCTTTAGGTGGTTCCGTATGGTACCTCGTTGAATTCTCTAGCTTGTGGAAGCATGTTCAAACCAGTGTTTCCATCAAGGACAAGTAGGATCTCCTGACAATTCCGTGGAAATTATTTTTAGCGAACGCACAATCAAAACTGGAGACTAGCAGAGTGTACTAATATAAGCAAGATAACCCAATGGGATAATATAAAAGATCACTCACATTGGGTGCACCAGAGACAACCTTGCCCACTGCTTTTTTGCATGCAATCAACTCCTCCATCAAGCTGTAATTAGTATGAAGACCTTACATAAAGAGTTGTAATGTTCCTCAGATCAGTGAAAACAGTGCAAAAGCATGTTTTTAAGTAAACTAGCAAACTCTGATATATGCTTACGTCCAGATGTGTCACACAGTACAACATCATAACCTTCCTCCTTCCCTCTTTTCACAGCCTTTGAGAGAACTATTCAGAAATAAAGTATTTTGATAATGAGCTAAAGTTATTTATTTGCCTTCAACACTGATACTTACAAGCAAAACAGCGCATTGGTCTTACCTGTTGCTGCTTTAGCCTTCTCTCCTTCAGCCACAACAATCTCACACCCAGTCCTCTCTGCCCATATCTCTAACTGGTCACTTGCTGCTGCTCTAAATGTATCACCTGCTGCCATTAATACCTATGACAATTCATCGCAGGATTGCTAATGAACACACTGATACTCTCAATTCCTATCTGTACCTAACCTAGTATATTCTCATTACCTATTATAAGCAACCACTTTCTAATATCCCATCCAAATCTCAAGAGAAGAACAAAAAGTGTCTACAATGAAATCCAACATGAAAGGTGTACGTACCTTAGTTCCTTCATTCTTGAACCTATGAGCCAGCTTTCCTGAAAAACAAAAGCCAACTCTTACACATAAGATCTTTCTGTGGCTAAACCCAATGCCAATCAAGTTTTAGTCTTTTGAGTTCCCACTCTAAACCTTTAATCTCTATCGACTTACCAAGAGATGTAGTCTTCCCACCTCCGTTGACTCCAACAATCATAATAACAGCAGGTTTCCTGATACACCATAGCATATAACCAAACTTAAACCACAGTCTTCCATAGCCCCATAGCAGACCAAACGAAATAACAGAGCAAAATGAAGAGAACCTGAAACCCATTTGAAGCTCTGTCTTGCTGTTTTTCATAGCCAGCATCTCTAACACACTTCCTTTCAATGCATCCTACACCAATCACAATTTTGAATCAACTAAGCTATAAAACCTAATTCCTAACATTAACGTGTGCTACATATATAGTACTATATCAGAATTAGATCAACCTTGATCTCGCTTCCTGATTTGAGTTTCCCAGACAAAATATCTTCTCTTAGCTTCTCAACAATTCTAACCGTAATCTTGGGTCCAAAATCAGAAACCAATAGCGCCTGAAATTTGCAAATTCCAAGATTAGATAAACTCCATTTGCATCCTAAAACCTAGAGAAATCGACAAATAAGAAATTAAGAGGTTAAGAGGACCTCTTCCAATTCATCAAGAACACGGTCTGTTTCGGCGAGATTCCAGAAGAGCAAGAGCTCGTCGATGACTGCTAGATTCTCCCTAGTTTTGGAGAATCCGGAGAAAACCTTCTCCACGTCGCTTTTGGCCTTCTCCTTAATCAACCGACCCAGCCGCGTGAAGAATCCGCTCTTTCCAGCCGAGCACCGGAACCGGGTAATTCGTGGACGAAATTCACGTCTGTGAGGAAGTAATACGATCCGTTCGGAGGAGGAGAACCGTCCGGCGAGAAACGAGAGGTGAGCAGAGGAAGTTGCCATGGCGCCTCGCAAGTTTCTTTGTTCAAGAGAGAGACTTTGTTTACTCACTGGATATGATGCTTTTCGATACGCTGCGCTTTGGGTTTGTATTGGTGCAGGTTCACTAAATCAGGCCCATTACATAGTTATTTTAAAAAAAAAAAAAATGTGAATTTTTGGAAAATCGTTAATCGTGACCATATGTAAAAAAAGTTTACATATGGAAAATCGTTAATCGTTAATCGTGACCATATGTAAAAAAAAAAAAATTATGTAACATGACCAATATGTAATTTTGATGAGATGAAATATTTAGTGTTACATTGATTAAACAAAATGTGTGGTGGTCTTAGCTTTTATTTTTATTCAAATTCCAGCGGTATTTGGGCTCTCGGTCTTAAAACTCACATGCAAAGTATGAAAAGATTTGCATCAAACAAAGTGGTAAAAATATTTTTCTACGATTTATCACTTTTTTGTTTTGAAGCTTCAAAATACATCATTACGCATAGTAGCGGTTCTTTTTCAATAAAGGATCATCATAGTATTATTTGTTTTTCTTTCAGCTCTATCATTATTCGTTTCATTTATTTGTTGTTGCTTTATCTGCAGACGCCTTCGCCTACTTTGACAATTTATACTACCTAGTACATGCAAATGTACTTTTGCTAAGGACGACCAAAAGTGAAAAGTCTTTAGTTGAACATTTACTTTATATAGGTTAATGCATCGGTTGCACAAAAAAAAAAAAAAAAATAGGTTAATGCATCTTTTCTTTGTCTTTATGTACATAGCATTTGTCTTATGTACTATTTGCTACACCAAACAGCCGGAAACACATATGACGCCATCGATATGACGTGAATGTGAGCAAAACGAGAACATGAACGATTACATCTGTGGAAAAACAAAGGAGAAAGACCAATTACATATGTGGAAAAAGTATAACAAAGTCTATTTTGCTGGTCAATTTTCTTTTAATAGAATGTTTGTACTATATATCCCAATAATACTTATATATATATTAATCAAATGACATAATCTTTTTTCCACATAACTGATAAGGTGGAATGAGTTTTTGATTTTTTCCATCAATTCAATTGGTAAGTGGTAACCCTCCCTGACTTTATCCATATCTTAAAAAAACTGGTTTACTTTTCTTATGGTCAAGTATTCAAATTGCAAATAGACTTATTAGTCAGGAAGAGGTTGGCAGCTTACCAAATAAACCAACATAAAGACTATAAATAGTCGATGTTGGAAATGCGCGGTTAATAAGAATATTGCAAACCCGAGTTCACATGGATTATTAAAGGGACCCATTATTAAGTCATGGCGTAGAGTACTTTTTTGTGGTTTACAACCATTTTTGTAAATTTACAATCACTCATATACACATTACTACACACCTGACACCTCTATCAAACAACTAGTTGTTATTGAAATTTTGTGTCACTAACATTATATTTTAGTATCGTACGGTGACTGATATGTTGACTATAAGCACCACGATTTTTTTTGACGTATCCATCCAACGAGCATGAGCCTAATAGATAATTTTGTTATGGGATAATCAAACAATTCATAGGTCTGCACCCTATACTTGTGTTCATCCATATTTCTATTTTGTTTTTGTTAAAGACGACCAAAAGTGAAAAGTCACGATTATTAGTCTTTGATTTAAACATTTTTTAAATCTCTCAATCTGACTTACATTTGCTATTCGAGCGTACACATATTAACTTGACGTCACGAAGATGATGTAACAATATGACATGTTAATAGATACAATAGACATAATATGTTATAAAAATATTAAATAGTATGTAATCAAATAAAGCATCTTTCCGCTTAATGTTTCGTTTCAATTTTTGTTAGCGATGGATAACAATAACAGATATACAATGTCGATGGTAGACAATATTGACAGAATAACGTCGTTTTAGGTTTATTGGTTAGGAGATAACATTTTGATGATTTATTTCGGGGATTAGCAATCTAAAATTTAGATGTTATTTGTTAAAATGTATCGTCGAGTCAACATTATTTAAAAGAAAAACACAGTTATGATGTCTGTTACTATCGCCTACAAACCCCCACAACGAAATTTATTTACATTGTCATCACATGCACCAGTCCAACAATTAGTCTATTAGATTTCAAATATTGAAATATAAATCATTTATTTTGGTTATCTTGATACATGTAGATCCGATCGATAAAGGGAGATGTCTGAATCAATCACCGGGAATTTCTCAAATTAAAACTATACTATATAAACACTTGTTCATAAAACTACATATAGGTTAGTGGAAAATGGTACAAAGACTTGCTATTTGCTGGTCAATTATCTATTAACGAGTACTTCATAAATACATGTACTATCACAGCTATAAGTGCATCTCCAACCCACCTCTATATTTGCTTTTTAACTCTATTTTAGAGTAAAACGTATTCCAACCCATCTCTATTTCTACCTCTATAATAAAGATCTCTATTTTTTCCTCTATATATAGAGGAACTCTATTTTTTCCTTTATAATAGAGTTGAACTTTTTTATTTATAAAATGGTCCTTGAACTTTTAACACTTTTATATTTATGATCAAAATAAATAAAATATATAATTAAATAGTTTAATAATAATTTAAATATTCCAATAATAATTTAATTTGTATATTAATAGGATAATTGATTATAAAGTTAAATTTGACTAATTTGAATATTTTGGTTTAAAAATTTTAAAGGTTTTCGTATAGCAAAAATTTAAAGGTTTTTGTATAGAAAAACATATTTAAAATTTGAGACTATTATTTGCAAAAGAAAATTTAATATAAAATCTTATTAAATATAAATAACTTAAATATTTTAGTTTTTATTCATACCATAATATTATCTTTAATACAACAAAGACTAATTATTTAATATTCTGGTAAATTACTTACGGATCCACCAATATCCCTAAAAATTTGTCCAATCATGTTTTATTATTTTATATGATGCAATGTATTTCTTTTAATAAATGTGATATTTAAATAATATTTATGAATGTTAAAAATTTAAATAATATCATAATTTTATGAAAGTTTCACAAATACTAACATAAATGGGTTAGTTTGCAACTTTTATAAGTAAAATGTATTAATAGTAAAATAAAAAAAGAATCTCTACAGAATATTCTTTTTTAGAGGAAAAAATAGAGGTATCCATTAGAGCAAAAGTCACTTCTATTATAGAGTTCCTCTATTTTAGAGGTAAAAATAGGGAAAACCATTGGAGATGGTCTAAGAATCGTACACATGTGTTTTAGAGTTAAGTATAAATCAAATCACATCTTTTTCCACATTTGATCAGATGAAATGAACTAAGAAGCAACTAAAATTTCGGAAAAGAAAAAGGAAAAGAAAACGACAGATATGTTTTCTTTATCTTTTGACGAAAGAAAAAGAACAACAAAATCCTCGATATCATTCAATGATGAAATGCTTGAACATTAGATCTATGGATTGTTTCATGAATTTGTCGTCCATATATATTTCAGTTTTGACTAATATATGTAGTTAGACTCATTCGGCACGATATATAGTGAATCTAGTTTTGAACCGTAGCAGGGTAAAAAGGAGAGAACAAATGGTTATTTCCTTCCTAAAAACTCTTAGCTTAAATATGAACAACCAAAAGAAAGATGAATTAATTTGTACATAGGATCTAATGATAACAATTTGTTGGTATGTATGCGCGCGACTATATATAATTCTCATATACACTAATCTCGTTTCAATCGACAAAATTATTGGTATTCATTCATATATTTAAAAAGTGCAATTTATATGAAAAGCAATACTTGCATACGTCAACGTTACCTTGTAAAATACAATTCGTCTTTTTCCCGCAATCAAACAAAACTATATATATATGGACATAACAATGAACCCTCAAGTCAACACGACAACATTGTAGAAAACGTATTGTATCACTGATAAGTGTTTTATGGAATAACGAGGCAAAACCTCATAAATTTCCAGAAACAATCTGTAATGATTATTCATCACTGCAAGTTAAGCCCAACAGTCATATTATATTCGGTCATATATATAATACATATTTATGACCATGATCCCATCTGGCGAATAATCCATTAAAATTAAGGTACTCGTTATTAGCATCGTGGTTAGTTTTTAAACTTAATTTTCAAATAGGGATGTATATATATGATTTTTTTCCACAGTTACTTTAACTTACGTCTAGATGCTCATGATGGTTTTTAACAATTAAAAAGAGAAGATGCACATCATGACGTCCGTAATTAACGTTTTTTACGTATGACGTATATATATGCATGCAGTCATTTGTATATGTGTTTGTTGGCCAAGATTTCCAAAGACTCGTTTCTACCTATCCCAGCTATTGCCTACACCGACTGTTTGAAAGTGGATGAATCACGTAACTAGATTATTATACCAATTTGTATTATTTGACTAGTAAAATACAAATAACCCATGAATTATATATACGCAAATGTGAGAAAATGGCTATAGTGTGTACTCGGACGGTAAGTTGTTCTTCCTCTAAACCCAACGGCCATTGCAGCTTTTCGTGTTAACGAGAGGGGTTTAATGGCTCTTTAAATGATTCTATCACTATATTATATGACGTCCAATCACAATAATAGTCTCACAAAAGTGAAGATACGAGTTTAATTTCTATAAAGTCAGTTATATATGCCATGGTGAAACTATGTTATTGACATTAATACGAACTGGCCAACGATCAGAGTAGCAAGTTTTAAACGTCGTTTAGTTTGGTGCAGAAAACGGGAAACGCGTGCCGACTTACGTTTGAACAGAATTAAACCTGAAACTTCGTTCGAATTCTCGTTTCAGTTTCCTTCAATTACAAGTCAATTTAATCGCTTGTGTACAAGACACGTGCCGTATCAACGACTCCATCAACTAGCGTCAAAGACTTTCTCAAAGATTACGTTCCACGTACGCAATGTCTTCCTTAAGATCAAACTATAGCTAGCTTAGCTACAACGTACTTTCATAACGTTTACCCAAAACAAAACAAACGTATACTTTCGTAACTTTCCTCAAACTAATTAGTTTCTAATTTCGTGAATGCACTTGATAAATATTAATTTTAGAAGATATTCGTGAAAAATATTCTAATGCCTGAGGCTAATTTTTTATTATTTTTCGGAAAATCAAAAACTTTTAGACAAAACAAATTTAAAAATGCAAAATTATAGAGGTCTTCTGTAGTGGAGAGACGCACCCTTTCTTTAGAAAAAGCTACTGAATACTTTACAAAATAAATAAATAAAAAACGATTTTTGTCCAAAATAAAATAAAATAATACGATTAATTTATAAGGGTAAGGGAAATTAAGTGAATAATATACGTAATAATGTCGTGATGTAATCAAAGCAAATTAAATAATTTGCAGCAAGACGCACGCCACCGTTGATCATGCCACCGGCCAAGCCTCCAGGAACCATCCGATCGAACACGTCATCATTCCTATCTCTTTCAAAAATAACATATCTAATTTTATCGTTACAATTTTCATCCCCTGAGTAAAAAGCACAAAATAACAATAATAATATTTTACGTTAAAAAAATCAAATCCAGAATAAGAATATATATACCGTTACGCGAATATAAGATTTTTAAAAAGAAAGAATATATTCTCATTATTTGATTAAATAAAATTTAAAACCATACAACGGTCGAAATTATTGAAAGTTGACAAAACAAACAAAATAGGTTGAAATTTCCCAGAAAATAAGATAATTAAAAACAAAAACATTATTAGAAAGTGAGTGGAAACAACGACGAAAAAAGCGTGCGTCTTCTTCATTGGTCAATTTGGCTTAAGCTACATATACACTCTCTCTCACTCATTTTCAAGATACAAAACAATAAGAAAATCTCTTGCAAAGAGGATTAGACTTACACATACAAAACATAAAACACACATAACATATAAAGAGACCATGTCGTCGTATTCAACAATGAAACGATCACTGGAGGTTGAGGTAATCTCAGCAGAAGGACTCAAGGTTAATCGTAAACCATTGAAGAAAAAAACATACAGCGTCGTCAGTATCGACGATAAATATTCTTGGAATTCCAATTTAGATGATTTGGGTGGGAGCTGTCCGGTTTGGAAAAAAAAAATCGATATGGAGATGCCAATAAACGGAAGCGTAAGGTTCATCACCGTGGACGTACGCTATCGAACGAGTAATGGAGCTGAGAAACTTGTTGGACAAGCCAAGATTCCCGTGACGGACTTCATGGGAGGTTTTGCTCCACAAGGCCATTTGAATTTCTTGAGTTACAGGTTGAGAGATGACTATGGTGACAAATGCGGGATCATCAACGTGTCAATCATGGTAAAACCTGACGGTAGTTATAATGATCATAAATCAATATTACCGTTGCCGTCTTCTTCCTTTGCGGCATGTTCTTCGCAAGCTGCTGCGGCGACCAATACTCAAATGTGGAGACAGAGGACATCAATGGCTTCGACTGCTGGTTATGGTGGTGGTCATGTAGTCACCGGAGTTCCTGTTTGGTGTGCGTATCAACGCCCTTCTTGATTTTTTTTCCTTCTTCTAATTTTCTCGTATGTTTGCACATATTTAATTATCTTGACATTTTTTTTGCCATATTTTTATTCCAAAATTGGGATTCTGGGGGAAAAAAAAAATCTGATAAATTTAAGTATTATGAAATAAACCAATAAGAAAACCCATTTTTTTTACTTGGAATTCTTGTGATGAATTAATTAACCCATGCTAAAAAGCTTCAACAACCGTCTTTTTCTTGCGACTGAGATTTTGTAATTTAAATCAACAGAAACACACAAAATTTATAACTTTGTTTAAGATTTTTTTTTTTTTTTTTTTTTTTTTTTTTTTAAAAAAAAAAAAATAATAAATAAATGTGAAACAATTAGATAGGATATATACAGTACGTGGAATTTCCCATTTCCACTAAATGTTTTGACTATATATATTATTTATGCGCAGTAGTCAACAAAAAGAAATAGTCGTCTGGTGGTTACTTTGTAAGTAAAACTTGGTGAAGGGCGGGTTCGACACCAAAGACGCGGAGCTGTGAGGATTATAACGCATAATGATGGATTTGGGTTCATCACTAACGTCTGATTCACAGACGAGGAAGGTGCGCATCTGAGCTTTGAATTCTTCTTTTTCTTTTCCTTCTCATTTTCTGGTCTTGTTTATATATTACATACACTAAAAGATATATTTATGTAATAGTTGTACCAGAAAAAAGATATATGTAATAATTGGCTACTAATGATGGAATAATGAAAATGTACGTCAAATGGATAAGAGTAAACTAAACACTACATTTATCCTACTTTTTATTTGGTAACCATTTTTTTTACATATGGTGAATCTATATATCTTGGGTCCAACCTTTAGATATTAAATACTAATTTTGATAAATAATTGGCATTAGTCTCTCTCCTTTCCTGAGTAATAATTGGTAGCTAAAGCAACAAGTAATAGTAATGAGTTTCTTAATTAGTGACAACCGGGTGTCTATCTATCAACAACTTTGTAATGGTATATCATTAACAATAATGTAAATTAATAAAGCACGAGAATGGGTTAATTAGCTACCATTTTGTCTAGAAAATGATTTTTTCTAGTTTTAATTGGTTGACTACAACAAAAAAAAAAAAAAAAAAAAGAAAAAACAAATAAAACAAAAGACACTCTCACAACTTTATGTATTTTCTTTTTGATCTGATTAACAGAAACCCAAGTTCGAACGAGTACCCTGCATTATTTGTCTTGTTTATACGTACATGTTACTTTTTCAATATAAATTTGCTTTTTCGCTTCTCTTTGTTGCAAAGTTTTCTCCCTTTTCTCTAAGAACAAGCACAAAAAAGTAAGCTTTTTTTTTTGGAGTTTGCATAGTTTTTTTTTTTTAGGGTTCTTCAATTTTTTTAAAAAAAAATCTTACATTATACTACATGATTTCAGTGTTGCATATTTAAAAAAAAAATCTTACTTTTACACTTGTTTTGGGTTAGATGATGATGATGATGATGAGGATGAGGATGATGGCTGGAACAAGAAGACTAGCGGCGGATTCTTGTTCAAAGGTGTGACCTTTTTAAATTTTTTTTGTTTATGGGTTAGATAAAAACAACTTCTTGAGGTTTGTAGTTTTTTTTTGTTGTGTTCCAGATGCTGCTGACTTGTTGTTACCAAGCTAGGAACGAGGTAAAAATCCTCTCTTTGATTTGATTTTCTTTCGGTTGGTTGTTGGGTTTTGTTAGGAAAAGTAAAGCCCATGGAGATAAATTGATTTTCTTTTTGGTTTGTTGTTGTTGTGTTTTAAAAAGATTGAACTTTTGAGATCTGATTGTTCGATGGCTTTTTTTTTTTAAAGTTTGATTCTTTGTTTTGGGTTTAAAGTTTTGAGTCTTCATGTCCATTTTCTACAACCTGCTGATCCAATTTTTTTTCCCTTTTGACTCTCTTCTGACCTTGAGCCATAAGTTTTGAGTCTTCATGTCTTGTTGTTTGATTTCGGTCCTTATCAAGTTTATAGAGTTTTTAAAGTTTGATTCTTTATGGGTTTGTTTTGGGTTTTAACCTCTTCTTGAAAACTTTAAGAAGATCGAACCAATTTTGCACAACTTCCTCCTCCCCAAATATATAACCCAACTGTAGTTGTTCTCCAAGTTTAACATCACATCTCCACACCAGCACTTGTCTCTTTTTGTTTCTCGTGAGAGACTCCAATGAGAAATCACTTCATTGATATTGAGTATAATTAATAATAATATATATTGTCTACCGGGAATTTCTCAAATTAAAATTTAATTATATAAACATGCATTTGTTCATAAAACTATAGGTTAGTGGAATATAATACAAAGACTTGCTATTTGCTGGTCAAATTATCTATTAACGAGTACTTCATAAATGCATGTACTATCACAGCTATAAGAATCGTACACATGTGTTTTAGAGTTAAGTATAAATCAAATCAATTACGTTCCTTTTCCACATTGGATAACATGCAGTGAGCTATAGGAAGTAACCAAATTTTTGGAAAAGAAAAAGAACATTGGATATGCTTCTCTTTATCTTTTAACTAAAGACAACAAAATCTTCGATATCAATGATGAAATGTTTGAACATTGGATTTATGGATTGTTTGATGAATTTGTCGTCCATATATATTTCAGTTGACTAAAATATGTAGTTAGTCTCATTCAGTACGGTATATGGAGTCTAGTTTTGAACCGTAGCAAGGTAAATAGGAGATAGATTATTCCCTTAAGCTTAAATCTGAACAACCACAAGAAAGATTAATTAATTTGAACATAGGATCTAATGATGATAAATTTTTGGTATGCACATGCGACTATAATTCTCATATACAGTCTCGTTTTATCACAATCGACAAAATGATTGGTATTCATTCATCTTTGAATATTTAGAGATGCAAAAAGAATAAGAATATTTGCATACGTAAGTTACAATTCGTCTTGTAAGTTAAGCGTTACCTTGTAAATTAATTACAATTCGTCTTTTTCCCGCAATCAAGCAAAAATGGTCATGGACATAACAATCTGTAATGATTTATTCATCACTGCATGCAAGCTAAGCCCAACAATCATATTCTAATTCTATTCGGTCATATATATAATACATATTTATGAATTATGACCATGATACCATATGGCGAAAAATAATAATACATTAAAAAAGGTAGTCATTAGCATCGTACGTGGTTAGTTTTTAAACGTAATTTTCAAATAGGGATGTAGTATGTATGATTATTTCCACAGTTACTTTAACTTAAGTCTAGATGCTCATCATGATGGTTTAACAAATAAAAAGAGAAGAAGATGCTCATGAGTCATGAGGCCCGTAGTTACGTTTTTTACGCATGACGTGTATCTGCTCATTGTGTATGTGTTTGGTGGCCAAGACCAAGATTTTAAAGACATGTTTCTATCTGTCCCAGCTATTGCCCAAATTAAACCGACTGTTTGAAAGTGGATGAATCACGTAACTAGATTATTATAAGAATTTGTATTAATCGACTGGTCCTTATCTTTAATATATATACGCAAATGTGAGAAAATGGCTATAGTGTGTTCTCGGACGGTAAGTGAAGAAGACGCTCATGAGTCATTTATATAGTGTGTTCTCCACAGCCCTGGTTCTGATCCAAGCCCAACGGCCATTGCAGCTCTTCGTGTTAACGAGAGGGGTTAATGGCTCTTTTAAGTTTTAATTATAAGCCGTCCAATCACAATAATAGTCTCTCAAAAGTGAAGATACGAGAGATTAATTTCTATAAAGTCTGGCCTGGCGAAACTGTGTTAATGAAATTATTTAGAATTCTCGTTTCAGTTTCCTTCAATTACAAGTCATCAATTTAATTGCTTGTGTACGAGACACGTGCCGTATCAACGACTCCATCGACTAGCTAGCGGAAAGACTTTCTCAAGGATAGATTACGTTCCATGTACAGAATTAAGATAAACCTACTATAGGTACCGATGCGCCTTCCTGAAGCATCAAGAAAACATCAGAAAAAAGCCTCTCGCCCATGTACAAACTATAAACACAATCTTTGGAAAACACCAGTATTGACTTACCGCAATGATCCACCAAAGATTGCATTTGCTGATTCAAAGAAGGGAACATTAAGAAGATCAAATAACAAGCAATGGAAGAATAACGAAAGAAGGGAATCAAGCTTAAAAGAAGCTTGAATGTCATTGCTGATCTACCAACCTGGTAAGATAGTGAAGCAAAACCTCATTAACAATTTGAAATCCTCGGGAAAACAAAATTAATGACCACATTCACAGCTTGAATGTCAAATCCAGGTATAAACAAACAACTTCCCGTTTAGTCTTACCAGATCATCATCATCTCTTCCTAAACATGGAACTTAAGCACATTATCTTTCTTCACACACACGAGCAACACAAAACGCACCAGTTATGAGGTACATCTTTTGCTATGAGGTACTCTACGCATCTTTTACTATGAAATCACAAGACTTGGAATGATGATGCTAGTTGTTGCATCCAAAAGGTTTTGTATTGATATGGAAATCTGACACATTCAACAGAACCTGGATTTTTGAAAACAATGATCTCTTCTTCTTTTTTCCAATTAGAATCTCTTTCCATAAGAAAAGAAGATTCCCCAACCCACTTTTTAAAATCGCTTTTCAACGGGTGATGGCAGTGTCTACATCAGCTTTGAAACTCTGAACAACTTAGGGCATCTTTATAGGGGGAACTATTTTAGGTGTTCTTAGAGTAAAAATATTATGAAAATAATGTAAGATTAGTAGTTAAGATCTTTTGTTAAAAAATTAGTTATTGGGAGAATATGTTTAAGATCATAAAATTTAATAATATAATATTTTTAAACATATTACAATTATAAAAACTTATAAAATAACATTTAAATTGCAAACTTATAAAACTTTTACTAAAATTCAAAATACAATACCAAATTTTTATAAAACAACAAAAACATTAAAGATAAAAAAAACATATTACTTAATTAAAGCACACAAACATTTTATTTAATTAATATATAGTTTAATGTCCAAATTTATTCTATATATTCTTAATCAGATCCTCTTTTAATTTGTAAAAAATTGTTTGCAAAAAATTGTATCCATTCACAGCTTGCCACGTCAGCTTAGAACTGAAACAAGATCAGTTCTACATCAAGAACTAAAAAAAGTGTTCTAAGCCATTATTCATTATTTTTCTATTTTTTTTGGGCTAAGAACACCCCTCATGTTCTCCCTATAAAGATGGTCTTAGAGCACACATGGACTTGTCTCGTGATTCCCAGCTTTCTTGATGTGGAAACTGAGTTTGTCACTTGGATTGTAACTGGGTCCGGTCCAGCACTATCGTCATAGAAAGAACACACACACACGAGCAAGTTATCAAGACTTGACATGGGAGAACAGTGGTGGATAGGAATCAGAGAGCACAGGACAAAACAATCACATCATCACAAGATTATTATATATTCTATTTCAATCACACAAGATTCACTTCACAGTCTCTGTCTAGTGAGACGACATAATAAGAGAGAAGCAAAATTCTCAATATAAAAGACAAATCCTAAGTTGGTATTAGCAATTCCTTAAGTGATGAAAAACAGACAGTTACTTTGCAGCTAATACAAGTGGAACCAGAGAATTCCATCGATTATCATTGGTGGATTCATTCAATACTACTTACTAGATTTGGACCCGTGCTACAGCACGGGTTGAAATACATTTCATTATTTTTAAAATATTATATATGTAATTATTTATAATATTATTTGGATGCAACTCATGCAAACAATTTTTTTGTAAATATTATTCATGGAATGTAAATCTATTATGTAAGTCTTATATTGTTAATTTTAATCCGTGTTAGAGTATATAAAATTATTAATCCGTGCTAGAGTGTGTCCAGCAGCTTTCGTGCTAGAGTATATAAAAATTTAAAGCGTGCTTGAGTATGTAAGTCTTAAAATTATAATATAAAAACAAAATTCAATCTGTGCTCTAGCATGGTCCTAATTTTTATTGAACGTTATGGTTTATCAATAAAATCTGTGGAAAGTAAATTTGTAATATTATGTTTAAAAATCTTTGGAAACAAATTGATATAGGACTAAAATCTTCTGAAAATACAGTTTGGAAGATCCATGATTTTATTTGTTACCATTAATATATCAATTATCAATTTAGAATATCTCCAATTAAGGTTGCACCCAATATTTAGGTGTAACTATTAATATATGAATTAATTTATAACCTATCTATAACCTATTTGTAACCATGTATAATTTATTAAAAATATAAAGTCTACAAAAACTATGTTGTGTACTTTTTTTTTATTAAAAAGAGATCATTTGAAATAACTCCGCGATTATAATTTTAAATTAAATAATATAATTTAATCACTATAATATAAAATATGTTGTGTACTTCTCTTTTATTAAAAAGGTGATCATTTGAAATAACTATGTTGTGATCTTCGTGATATATTTGCTCTACGATTTATGGATTTATTATTTATTATCTATATACTCCATGATTTATGGATATATTATTTATTATCTATATACAAAAAGTTATCTTATGAAGTGTATAGGGTTAAGTATATCCTATGTATAACCTATTAGTATGCATTTGTAACCATTTATATTTTTTATAAAGTCTACAAAACTTAAGTTGTGTACTTCCCTTTTATTAAAAGGGGGATACTATATGGTTCATAACTAGAGGTAAACAATATGCGTCATAGTGCATATAATAATAAACCACCAAGAATAATGCTCAAATTTATACAAAGCCTAATAATGTACATCTTTGGTTCATAACTAGAGACCAAGGCTCAAATTTATACAAAGCCTAATACTATATGGTTCATAACTAGAGACCAGGCACAAAAGGATACCGTTTATGCAATGTCATTGCATAATCGATTCAAGTATAGTAATGATAACTGACAATGTATAAATGTACATCTTTGTTTAGAATACATCCGTAAGTAATTCGACTATACGTAGTCTTATTAAGTTATTATGAATAAAGTCTTGTGAGTGATGCTAATTAATAATAAGATTTTAAGAGGCAGTTAAGAAAGCGTAAAATTTGTAGTTTTGTTTCAATATCTTTGACAATGTTTGGTGTAATATGCATATTTCTGGTTGGTTTAGTCTAATAATTTTTAAAAATACGTTTCATATGGTACATAAACAAGTCACATAACTCGCAAACTGATGTCTGTTTATGTATCCATTCATAATTAAAATTGACTTCCTTCTTTAAAAAAAAAAAAATTGGAAAATATATATTATGAAATTTGTTTATATAACTGGCTAGCTAGAGTAAGCCAATATAATTAATTAAGGATTAAAAAATCAACAATTGTCTTCAAAAAATCACACACACACACTTGACACTTGTCTCTCTCTCTTTAATATGAAGTGAGAACTCATATTAACAATTCCACGTCACAATCTCTATTTCTTTTGCCTATCAACTTTAAAATCTTTAATGTTTATACTTTATAACATGGCATCAAACTCGATCGAACCCAGCGTTGGGATCTGCTCCATCAAACTTTTTTTAATAACTAATAAATTTTCGGTTGTAAATTATAGTAGTAGTAAATAAACTAATTATTAAGTATAATTAATACTAGTATATATTGTACTAAAACTGTAAAACACTACTATTATGAGTATTAAAACACTAGTAGTATGATGTGTCAATAGCATTTCTTTATTTTATGATGTTAACTTATTCTTGTGAGTAGATATTTTTAAAATAATGTTATCAAACTCGACAGAACTCAACGTTGGGATAGAAAAGGTAAGTAGACAAACCAATTAAATTAGTTCAAAGTTGTTTTTAGTAAGTCATCTAAAAATCGAAGACGGTAAAAAAGTACTTAAGTAATGATAAGTTAATGAGGCGGATCAATATCATATATAGTTCTATATACTACTATATGGCTATGTGACAATACTACAATTGTTCATATTCAAGTATAATAAATGGATGGATATAAATAAAAAAACACCGTTAGTATATTCTACTAATGTGTTACTAGTTTATTACTACTACTCCTATCATCATCATAGAATGTCTATATATATGCATATATGCACATCACCAGTCTATAATACTTTTTGGGGTTTGTTACAAATCTGTATTGAAGTTGTAAATGGGTTACAAGTCAGTAATAAATACCATTAATTACTGTATAGTAACAAACCACACCATTGTTTTTATTTTTGTCAAGAAACATAGCTGGCCAACATATTAGCCAAATTCCTACGAATGTAAGGAGTGGGAATCAATTTCTGATGTGATGGTGCCTTTTACAAATAGATTTACTTCCTACCAACTACCATTATTTTTTTTGTTCTTTCTTCAAAATTGGAATAATTAAAGATTTCAATACTACAAGATTAACTTACAATTTTAATGAGAAATATAAATTCAATATCATTGACTCTTTTGGTGGTGCTTAATACTGTACAAAAACAAAATACATATACGTATACTAAATGTTCATTCCTTTGGATACATGCCATGGCTAGTCAAATGTTGTTGACATTATTAGACTATAAATTAAAAAGACTCTACCTTCAACTTCAAATGCAAAACAAACAGTGGACAATAAAGAAGAGCAAAGGGAGATGTTGACATTTTGACGGAAAAGTATTGCATATCTACACCGACATGTAATCGCATATATGTGTGTATGGTTCATAACGGCAAAAATACTAATTTGCCACTTATGACACCTGTCTTGGTCTTCTTTTTTTTCTTCTTCCAAACAAGGCCACCACTTTGATTTCTTCTACAGGAATATTTTAAGTCCAAAGTAATCTCGTACTAATCATTAGAACTTAATTAGCGAGGGTTGCATGTAATTAATGAAGTATATAAAGTTTGTATAAATTATAATTCCAATTAACTAGCATACTCTTGGGATGTGTTGTGTATTATTCAATCAACCGTGTTTGAATAAAAAACGAAAAAAAAAAAAAAAGCAAAGGAAATTAAATGAGATGTGGTCCAAAATAGAAGGAAAAACATTCCTATGTTGGCAAAAAGACATGAGAAGTGGTGTTCCACACTCAAACAAATCAGACAGATCCTTTCCCATGCAACATCCAACAACGGCGTGCCTCCTAGTCATCTGTAGCCCTCTCACGTGGCTATGTCCCTCCCAACACTTATCTATTTTTTTTTGATGTTTCGCTTATATCCGTTACTTGGCATCAATGCATTCAAAAAATGTTTTTACCTTACCATTTTTTTCGTCTTATTCTAGCTTTTCTATATATGACAGTGAATGTAACTTTTAAACTCAACATTTTAAGAAGATATTACTGTAAATAATACATATGCTTTCATTAACCTGAAGATAAAATTTACCTTCTAAATTATATGTTGTTCAATACATATATATATGGTTTTTTTTTTTTTGGGTTTACTCTTATAGGAGAATCTCTAATTCAACATTTTTTTTTTCTGAGTCATCTAATAAAGAATTAGACTTTTCATCATAAACATAAATCGTTATTTTAAAATATCATTATATCTTGATAATTATACTGTAACGTTAATAATTTACAGATTTCTTATTTTTCATTTGTTTGATGCATTATAAGTATATACAACTCTTGCTTGTTATATTTTAATTTACTATCCTTTACCTTCAGTTAGGCTTATGGAGAATAACAGATTACACAATAGTACATTGGAAATAATTTTAACTTGATTAATGCAAAACAAGATTAACAAGGCAGCTCTACTGCGCTTTCATTATAATGGATACATACGAATTATCATGTGTTTTGGTCTTTTTGCTATTTCAAAAGAAAAGAAAATTTCTCTCTCCCTTTCTTTACATCCCTCTATATTTCAAAAGAAAAGAGAAAAAAAATATAACTATATAGTATCAATTTAATACCAGTATATGACAAAAAAAAATTGGTGTGGTAAATGCAAAAGTTTTTAAAACACCCCCCAGTACTCTCAGCATCTCTCCCTTCTCTGTCTGAGAGCGTCTGTCACTCAATCGGTTTCTGTCCTACTGTACATCCAAAATAAAATCTGAACAGGCCAACTTTTTTTTATTTATAAAAACCCGAACCAAGATGTATACATCATTAGGTTCATGATTCACGAACACTTCCACTCGCGCGTGGGCTTCACTTGTTTACACCATGAAATAAAAACACATATCCAAAACACAAAGATATTTAATTACGTCCAAGCTTGAATTCGAAAAAGATATTGTAATCTATATAATACACTCGATTTTATTAATTATCCGCACCCGGTGTTAATAACTTATTGTGGTTACATTAAGAATGTTTGCTCCTTAATTTTTGTAGAGGACGTGACACCGACCAAACTTCATTTAAGTGTATATTTTGAGTATTTTGTAAGGGGTTTTTCAGGATATAAATGGATATTTTATCAGTCTCTCTCCTTTCCGGAGTAATAATTTGTAGCTAAAGCAACAAGTAATAGTAATGAGTTTCTTCATTAGTGACAATCGGGTGTCTATCTATCAACAAATTTGTAATGGTATATAATTAACAATAATGTAAATTAAGAAAGCACGAGAATGAGTTAATTAGCTACTGTTTTGTCTAGAAAATGATTTTTTTTCTAATTTTTATTGGTTGACTACAAAAAAAAAGAAGAAAAAACAAATAAAACAAAATACACACTACTCCCTCACCAACTTTATGTATTTTCTTTTTGATCTGATCAAAAGAAACCCAAGTTCGAACGAGTCCATTATTTGTCTTGTTTCTACGTACATGTTACTTTTTAATACATACAGATTACTTCACTATATATACAAACTTACTTTTTAATACAAATTTGCTTTTTCACTTTTTTTTGTTGCAAAGTTTTCTCCCTCTTCTCTAAGAACAAGCAAACAAATTAAAAGTAAGTTTTTATTTTGGAGTTTGTATAGTTTTTTTTTTTAGGGTTCTTCATTTTTTTTTAAAAAAATCTTACATTATACTACATGTTTTCAGATGATGATGATGATGATGGATGGAAGAAGAGTAGCTGATTCTTCAAAGGTTTGAACTTTTTTTTTTATGGGTATAAGTTTTACATGCAAAAGTTACCCAATGGGTTTTGTGCAAAAAAAGTTCAAAGTTTTGATTTTTCTTTTTTGATGGGTATATAAATATCAAAGGGGTTTCAGATTTGATATGCAAAAGTTATTTTCTCCATATTTGGTATGAATCTATCAAATAGGTTTTGTGACAAAAAGGTTCAAGTTTTGATTTTTCTTTTTTGATGGGTATATAAACATCAAACGGTTTCAATTTTTATATGCAAAAGTTATTTTCTCCATATTTGGTATGAATCTATCAAATGGGTTTTGTGAGAAAAAGGTTCAAGTTTGATGTTTTTTTTCTTGGTACAAATGGGGATTCAAGTTTTGTGAAGAAGGGTACTTTATGAAATCCAACCAGCTTGATTTTTGTTGTTTTCTTTTGGTGTTTAAAAAGATTTGATCTTTCTATTTTGTTTTAAATTGTGATAGGATGTAGATTAGAAACTCATTATTATTATAATATGTGTGCAGCTCGTGAAGAACAATCTGGGTGGTCTCTCCCTCCTGAGCAAGGTAAGTCATTTGGATATTAGAACTTATTGGGCTTTGTGGATTGCTTCTTGTTTTCATTTAAATGGGTTCTGTGCAAAAAGGTTCAAAGTTTTGATTTTTCTTTTTTGATGGGTATATAAACATCAAACGGGTTTCAGTTTTTATATGCAAAAGTTATTTTCTCTATATTTGGTATGAATCTATCAAATGGGTTTTGTGACAAAAAGGTTTAAGTTTGATGTTTTTTTTTCTTGGTACAAATGGGGATTCAAGTTTTGTGAATAAGGGTACTTTATGAAATCCAACAAGCTTGATTTTTATTGTTTTCTTTTGGTGTTTAAAAAGATTTGATCTTTCAATTTCGTTTTAAACTGTGATGGGATGTAAATTAGAAACTCATTATTATTATAATATGTGTGCAGCTCGTGAAGAACAATCTGGGTGGTCTCCCCCTCCTGAGCAAGGTAAGTCATTTGGATATTAGAACTTATTGGGTTTTGTGGATTGCTTCTTGTTTTTATTCAAATGGGTTTTGTGAAAAAATGTTCAAAGTTTTGATTTTTCTTTGTTGATGGGTATAGAAACATCAAACGGATTTCAGTTTTTATATTCAAACGGGTAGAAGCACCAAGTGAGGAGCATACCTTGCCCCAATTACTTGCTCTCCCCTCTCAAGATAAATTTTAAGTAACCTATTTCCGTCACCATATACAATGTGCAGTACTAAACTTGAGTTCAGATTCCAGAGGACCTATATAGATTTTAATCCTGCTCCAGAACCAAGAGGGGGAAATGCAAATATTACAAACGAACTAACAGCCAATAGAAGGAAAACACTAATAAATCTCTTTAAAAATAAAAGAAACTTGGTACATGTTTTGTTATGGGGTACGCATCTTTCTATGGAAATCACAACACTTGGGATGATGCATCCAAAAGGTTTTTGATCTGGTTCTGGTAATTTTAATCACTGTATTTGATTATCCAAACACCAAAATGAGAAAGTCTTACGAATTGTAAAGCTGCCTATATAAACCCAAAATCAGAGGTAAAAAGGAAAAGTTTAATGACACGACGACATTTCGGCTGAATCGACTCGCGAGCAACCAATGTTACATTAAATTATTATGCGTGTGTGACATTTTTTAATCACACTAATCAAATTTGGTGGTAAATTATATATAAACTAAATTAGTGGGTACAATTAATAGTGAAATATAATATCTCTTTCCTAAAATCTCTACACCTATTTCAATGCTAACAAGAAGTATACTACCGTATCTACATTTTGAAGTACAGTAAAACCTCTATAAATTAATAATGTTAGAATCAAAATATTTTATTAATTTATAGTAATATTAATTTATTTTATAAATTAATAATTATTATTTATAGTATAAAGTAATAATTATTAATTTATAAATATATTTTTAATTTTTTAAATTTTTAAAAATTATGAATTGAAACAGTTTTAGCAAAATAAAATTAGAATTTCAGATGTTATAAAATATCATTAATTCAGTACTATTACAATTGGTTTAAATAATAAAAAGTCATAAATTTATACAAAATTATCTTCCCTTCATGGGTAGTTCCATAGGTTTTGAAAATAATTCATTTTAGAATATTTTTTAACCTCAATATTTATCTATGCATTTGTCACATATTATTGTTCTAAAATTAACAATACAACTAAAACTATAAAATCTAAATAATTATGAAAAACATAAGAGAAACTAGGACAAACTACAGTCCAAATTTTTAAATAATTATAAAATTTTGTCCTGCGGTGTACCGCGGGTTAAATCTTAGTTAATTAGCTCTAATACAACGTACTAACTCTAGTTAACTCTCTCTCACTCATATATATAGAAATTCTAACTCTCTCACTTATTAATGGGTTCACTTTTAGAGACTCTCTCTCGCTCATATACTATTCAATTTATATATGTCACAATCCCATATATATAGTTCAAGTATCTAATAATCCATTTCACAAATAATAGTTAAATTTTTTTTCAGGCCTTCTGCATTGACCAACAATTTTTTTTATGTCGACTTTGTTTGAAATCGATACTCAAAAACATGTATTGTTGAGTCTGTGTTAGTGCCAAATGTGTTATGATGTGTCAATAGCATTTTATTTATGATGTTGACATATTCTTGTGTGTTGTTACTATTTTCTTTTACATGGTCGAATATGTCAATGCACAACCACGAGTAGTTAATTACACAATTGTTCAATGCTGTCACACTCTCTTTGGATTTATGAATTACTAGCATCTATCTTCTTATATGTAAATGGGTTACAAGTTATAAGTGACATTGACATCAAAGGTGATTTAAAAATCACCCAAAAAAAAAAAATTTTAATCTATTTGCTGGTCAAATTTCTTTTAATATGTTTGTACTATATATCACAATTATAAGAGTCGTACATGCATGTGTTCCACACACAAAAAAAAAATAAATCAAATGACATAATATTTTTAACACATAACTGATAAAGATGGAATGAGTTTTTGATTTTTTCCATCAATTCAATTGATCTCTAGTTCACTGGTAAGTTGTAAGTGGTAACCCTCACTGACTCAATCCACATGATCTTAAAATAAATGTAATAGTTTACTTTTCTTATGGTCAAGTTGTGAATCGACTTAGTCAGAAAGAGGTTGGCCGCTTACCAAATAAACCAACAGAAAGACTTCAATATAAAATAAAATCGATGTTGGAAATGCACGGTTAATAAGAATATTACAACGATTTATTGTATTAGATCAAAAATCCCGAAAGCCCGATTTCACATGGATTATTAAAACATGGTGTATAATTAGGAGTACTTTTTTTTTTTTTGGTTTACAACCATTTTGTAAATTTACAACCACTCATATATATACACATTACTGATTACACACCTGACACCTCTATTATACAACTGAAGTTATTATTGAAATTTTGTTGTCACTAACATTATATTTTAGTATCGTACGTTGACTGATATCTTGACTATAAGTATTTAAGTACCACAATTTTTTAGATGGTACCTATCCATCCAACGAGCATGAGCCTAATTAATGGATAATTATGTTCACCGATATGATTCATCATTTATTTGGCTTTTGTTTTTTGGAAGTTAATTCATGTATAGGCTGCACCTGTATACTTCTTTTCAATCATACTTGCAATTTTTGTTTGTTGAGAAACGACCAAAAGTGAAAAGTCACGCATATTAATTTGACGTCGCGTAGATGACATAAGCTAAATGACATCATGATCAATACTATAGACATGAGACGTAGTTTGGTGAATACACCGCTTAATGTTTCATTTCAACTTTTGTAGTTAGTGATGGATAACAATAACAGTGAAACACAATATTGACGTCGTTTAGGTTTATTGTTAGGCGACAACTTTTTTATAATTAATTTCGGGGATTAGCAACAAAAAAAAAAAATAGATGTGCGCTACTTATTTGTTAGAAAAATATATCGTCCAGTCAACATTATCTAAAAGAAAAACACAGGTTTGATGTCTGTTACTATTGTCATCAATGAAATTTATTTACATTGTCGTCATATGCCATCCAACAATATTAGTCTTTTAGATTTCAATTATTGAAATATAAATAATTTATTTTGGTTATCTCGACATGTAGATCCGATCGATAAAGGGATCTTGAGATGTCTGAAACAATTACCGGGAATTTCTCAAAATTAAAATTTTATTATATAAACATGCACTTGTTCATAAAACTATATAGGTTAGTCGAAATATAATACAAAGTCTTGCTATTTGCTGGTCAATTATCTATTAACGAATAACGAGTACTTCGTTCATAAATGCATGTACTATCGATCACAGCTATAAGAATCACACACGTGTGTTTTAGAGTTAAGTATAAATCAAATCAATTATATTCATTTTCCACATTGGATAACATGCACTGATCGATAGGAAGCAACTAAAATTTAGGAAAAGAAAAAGAAAACCATCGATTTGTTTCTCTTTATCTTTAAACTAAATTACAACAAAATTAATCCTCGATATCAATGATAAAATGTTTGAACATTGGATCCATGGATTGTTTGATGAATTAGTTGTTCATATATATTTCAGTTTTGACTAAAATATGTAGTTAGTCTCATTCGGCACGGTTAGGGAGTCTAGTTTTGAACCGTAGCAAGGTAAAAGGAGATAGAACAAATTGTTATTTCCTTCCTAAAAACTCTTAATATTAAAGCTTAAATCTGAACAACCAAAAGAAAGATGAATTAATTTGAACATAAGATCTAATGATAACAAATTGTTGGCATGCATGCGACTATAATTCTCATATACAATCCCGTTTTATAATAATCGACAAAATTATTGGTATTCCTTCATATCTTTGAATATTTGAAATGCAATATGAAAAACAATATTTGCATACGTAAACGTTACCTTGTAAATTACAATTCGTTTTTTTTCCCGCAATCAACCAACTGAACCCTCAACAACATTGTAGAAAACGTATTGTATCATTGATTATTGTTTTATGAAATAACGAGGCAAAACCCGATAAATTTCCAGAAACAATCTGTAATGATTATTCATCACACTGCAAGCTAAGCCCAACAGTCATATTCTATTCGGTCATATATATATAATACATATTTTGATATTTATGACCATGATACCATCTGGCGCAAAAATCCATTAAAAAGGTAGTCGTCGTTAACATCATACGTGGTTAGTTTTGAAATTTTTAAATAGGGGTGTATGAATGATTTTCTCCACAGTTACTTTAACTTAAGTCTAGATGCTCATCATGATGGTTTAACAAATAAAAAGGGAAGAAGATGCTCATGAGTCAGAGTCATGACGCCCGTAGTTACGTTTTTTACGCATGACGTGCGCGTATATATATGCATGCAGGTCATTGTGTATGTGTTTGTTGGCCAAGATCAAGATTTTAAAGACCTGTTTCTACCTATCCCAGCTATTGCCTAAACCGACTGTTTGAAAGTGGATGAATCACGTAACAAGATTATTATAAGAATTTATATTAATTTAATTGACTTGTCCGTATCATTTATATATACGCAAATGTGAGAAAATGGCTATAGTGTGTACTCGGACGGTAAATTGTTCTTCCTCCAAACCCAAACGGCCATTGCAGCTCTTCGTGTTAACGAGAGGGGTTAATGACTCTTTTAATGATTCCATCACTATATTTATATAGGACGTCCACTCACAATAATAGTCTCTCAAAAGTGAAGATACGAGATTAATTTCTATTAAGTCTGTTATATTCTGTGGTGAAACTGTGTTATTGAGAATTTGAGATTAATACGAACTGGCCAACGATCAGAGTAGCATGTTTTAAATGTCGTCTAGTTAGGTGCAGAAAAACGAAAAACGCGTGCCCACGTACGTTTGAACAGAATTAAACCTGAAACTTCGTTCGAATTCTCGTTTCAGTTACCTTCAATTACAAGTCAATTTAATCGCTTGTGTACAAGACACGTGCCGTATCAACGACTCCATCAACTAACGCCAAAGACTTTCTCAAAGATTACGTTCCACGTACGTAAGCTATCTCTTCCTTAAGATCAATATCTATAGCTACAACGTACTTTCATAACTTTCCTCAAACTAAGTTTCTAATTTCATGAATGCCTATTATAATATACACGAAGTTTCTACACTGAACTTGTTGACAAAAATACTAATTTTTAAAGACATTCGTGAAAATTCTAAGGCCTGATCGGCTTATATATGTTCTTTCCTTTTTCTGGAAAACCAAAAAGTTTAAAACAAGACAAATTTTAAAAAGCAAAATTGTAGAGGTCTTCTGTAGTGGACAGACGCGCCCTTTCTTTAGAAAAAGCTACTGAATACTTTACAAAATAAAAATAAACGATTTTTTGTCCAAATATAAAATAGAGTAATAAGGATTAATTTACAAGGGGAAATGTAATCAAAGCAAATTAATAATTTGCTACAAGACGCACCATTTTATTAAATATAGACACGCCGCACGCCACCGTTGATCATGCCACCGGCCAAGCCTCCAGCTCCAGGAACCATCCGACCGAACACGTCATCATTCCTATCTCTTTCAAAAATAACATATCTAACTTTATCATTACAATTTTCATCCCCCGAGTAAAAAAGCACAGTATAACAATAATAATATTTTACGTTTAAAAAATCAAATCCAGAATAAGAATATATAAGATTTTAAAAAAGAAAGAATATATACCCATTATTTGATTAAATAAATTTAAAACCATACAACGGTCGAAATTATTGAAAGTTGACAAAACAAAACAAAATAGGTTGAAATTTCCTAGAAAATAAGATATTTAAAAACAAAAACATTATAAGAAAGTGTGTGGAAACAACTACGAAAAAAGCGTGCGTCTTCTTCATAGGTCAATTTGGCTTAAGCTACATATACACTCTCTCTCACTCATTTTCTCAATTCCAAGATACAAAACAATAAGAAAATATCTTGCAAAGAGGATTAGACTTACACATACAAAACATAAACACACATAACATATAAAGAGACCATGTCGTCGTATTCAACAATGAAACGATCACTGGAGCTTGAGGTAATCTCAGCAGAAGGACTCAAGGTTGATCGTAAACCATTGAAGAAAAAAACATACAGCGTCGTCAGTATCGACGAGCAATATTGGGAGTCCAAGTTGGATGATTTGGGTGGGAGCTGTCCGGTTTGGAAAAAAAAATTCGATATAGAGATGCCAATAAACGGAAGCGTAAGGTTCATCACCGTGGACGTACGCTATCGAACGAGTAATGGAGCTGAGAAACTTGTTGGACACGCCAAGATTCCCGTGACGGACTTCATGGGAGGTTTTGCTCCACAAGGGCATTTGAATTTCTTGAGTTACAGGTTGAGAGATGACTATGGTGACAAATGCGGGATCATCAACGTGTCAATCATGGTAAAACCTGACGGTAGTTATAATGATCATAAATCAATATTACCGTTGCCGTCTTCTTCGTATGCTGCGTGTTCTTCGCAAGCTGCTGCGGCGACCAATACTCAAATGTGGAGACAGAGGACATCAATGGCTTCGACTGCTGGTTATGGTGGTGGTCGTGTAGTCACCGGAGTTCCGGTTTGGTGTGCGTATCAACGCCGGTCTTGATTTTTTTTTCTTCTAATTTTGCACATATTTGATTATTATCATGAACTCTGATAAATTTAAGTATTATGAAATAAATCAATAAGAAAACCCTTTTTTTTTTTTTACTTGGAATTCTTGTGATGAATTAATCGTCTTTTTCTTGCGACTCAGATTTTGTAATTTGAATCAACAGAAACACACAAAATTTATAGCTTTGTTTAAGATTTTTTTTTAATGTGAAACAATTAGAAACAACAGATATATACAGTACATGAAATTTCCCATTTCCACCACAATGTTTTGACTATATATATTATTTTTGCGCAGTAGCCAACAAAAAGAATTAGTCGTCCGGTGGTTACAGTGTACGTAAAACTTGGTGAAGGCCGGGTTCGACACCAACGACACGGAGCTGTGAGGATTATAGCGCATAATGATGGATTTGGGTTCATCACTAACGTCTGATATACAGACAAGATAGGTGCGCATCTGAGCTTTGTTTCTTTTTATTTTCCCATTTTCTGGTCTTGTTTATTTTCGAAACTAAAAGATATATTTATGTAATAGTTGACCAGAAAATATATATTTATTTATGTAATGATGAACAATGAAAATGTACCACAAAATGGATACACAGTAACTAAACACTACATTTATCCTACTTTTTATTTAATATCTCTTTTTTTTTTAACATACAGTATGGTGAATTTATATATCTTGAGTCCAACCTTTAGATATTAAATACTAATTTCGATAAATAATTGACAATCGCTCTAATCCATTAAGGAAGTTGCATTTTTTATTACGTTTTGTAACGTGTTAAAAACGTTTCTTCAATCGATTTGGTAGAAGCTTGCGGGCGTCTACTACATACATTCACATGTGCATATGAAGACGACTTCTCTCTTATTGCAAACACTAAAAACACACGTCAAAACCTTAATTATTATATAAAATTATAATCTCGACATGTTATTATTAATAAACATTTACACAACAAAATATTAGAGAAAGAGCTCAAGCCCCCTCACTCGGTTGTCTCAAGTTTCCACCGCGATACTAAAGCTCTAAACTTTAACAATGGAGAGAGAGAGTCTAAGATCACCGACAAATGAATCTGAATGCAGAAAACTTTGATCATACTGCATCGTTGCCACTTTGTTCATTGGTTTTGAGGATGTTGAATTTGTAGAGAGGGCAAGTGGCATTATTACGTAGCCATTTGTCTATGCACGCTTCATGGAAATGGTGTCTGCATGAAAGTTCTCTCAGCTCTGTTCCATCTTCATAGTCACAGAGACAAATGCAGCATTCCTGAAAGAGGCAAAGATTCATTTGTTTTGGATCCGGATGGGTTACTAAACTTACAGCTTCGTCGCTTGATAGCACACGCTTGGTTGGAGAATCAACACCAATTTTAGTCATTATCCCTCCATGAGTTTCTCGTATCTCACCGCTCACTTTCTCTGAGTTTCTTACCATCAGAAACTTGAATTTCGGGAGCCTCTCTATCTCATCCGATGCGCCTTCCTAAAACATCAAGAAAGCATCATAAAAAAGCCTCTTGGTTAATGAGAAGTTTGTATAAGATTAGGATTACCTTCCTAAACTAAGCTTTGTAAATTGTAATACACATTTATTTTCTGTTAAGAAAGTTTGTTAGAGCTTTAATTGCTCTCCTCTTCTTCTTGTTCTCCGTCGTGTTCTCCGGTGAATCAGAAACTTAATAGATCTCGCTTCCTGATTTGAGTTTCCCAGACAAAATATCCTCTCTTAGCTTCTCAACAATTCTAACTGTAATTTTGGGTCCAAAATCAGAAACCAATAGCGCCTAAAATTTGCAAATTCCAAGATTAGATAACTCCATTTGCATCCTAAACCTAGAAATCGACAAAGAAGAATTAATTAAGAGGTTCAGAGAAAACCTTCTCCACCGCGTGAAGGATCCGCTCTTTCCAGCCGAGCACCGGAACAGGGTAATTGCCGGATGAAATTCACCTCTGTGAAGAAGTAATACGATCTGTTCGGAGGAGAACCTTCCGGCGAGAAACGAGAGGTGAGCAGAGGAAGTTGCCATGGCGCTTCGCAAGTTTCTTTGTACAAGAGAGACCCGTGTGTTACTAGATATGATGCTATTCGATACGCTGCGTTTTGGGTTTGTATTGTTGTTGCCCATTATATTGGCATAAAGGCTCACTAAATCAGGCCCATTACATAAAGTTATTATTATTTATTTTATTTTGATTAATATCATAACGTTGTTATTTTTTAAAAAATTCTACAACTTTGAAATAAAATCAAAAGATAACTAAAATTTTTAGTTTGAAGAGCTTCTGAATTTCTATTTGTGAATATTCTTGTAGGAAAGTTATTTTTCCGGAATCCAACATTGTATTTTTCAATTTACTATATAACTTGTATTTTTCCTTTTTAATCAATCGATATAACTTGTCTTTTTTGTTTTTAATGATTACTAGGAAAGCGACCCGTGCGTTACCGCACGGGGAGGTGAAATCCTAAATTGAAATTTAACATTTGTAATTCATCCTAAATTCTTTCTTTTCTCAATCAATTTGATCATTTTCACTTCTTGCTATTGCTTTCTGCTGATTAAAAAGCCAAAAATTCATTTCAATGTTATTATATTTTATGTTGTCACACACAAAAGTGAGCCTTTTTTAGAGCTTGATTTACTATGAACATTACTTTTAACCATATATAAAATTTCACTTATGTTTGTCTCCGACCATATGGTGCTATATATTGGTATCCTTTCTTAATTCGCTATTAGAAATTGTCTTTGTTGTTGATCATTATCAATCGAAATACATACGAGGCTGCTTCTCTCTTGGTTTATTTACTATATCGAGAAAGTACTAAATGCCACTTGTCGAAGGAAGGTCGAAGATTGGGATCGGAGTAGATGGCTGGATTGAGTTTCGTTTCCCCTTCACTTTGATACGTGATTTCTCTTTCCATAGATTACTGATTCACAAATCACAATCAATATTCCGATGCTGTAAGCAAGTGGAGTTTGTATACAAATGATTTACTATGAACATTACTTTTAACCATATATGAAATTTCACTTATGCTTGTGGATGTTTTTTTCTCTCACTTTTAGATATGTACAAAACCGAGTTTTATATGACCGACCAATCAAACCTAATTGGTTAGTATAGAGTAACTCACATTCTTCAGCTACAACTTTTAGAGATATATATTTGGATGTAATGCTTTCCACAGTTCCATGCATTTTGGTATCACGTTTTCCCTCAAAAGACCCCTTATTTTCTCCCTTTTAATGGGTTAATCTTGATTGCTTTATTTCCTACTAACACATTTGATACATGGATTTGTAATATTTGCTTCAAATCACATATTCCTCTTTGGAAAAGAAAAAAAATCAAGACGTAACAGACTAAGAATGCGTATAGACAAAAACTTGTACACTCATCAGCTATTCAATCAAAGCAATTCAATTAAACTACAAAAGTTCAGAAAATTAATAAAATATAGAACAGAGGATTTTATGTTGGTCTCTCCCAATCCATCCCATTCCACCATGTTGGCTGCGCTCCATCCAGGCTGCATCCCCTTTTATTTGATTTCCCACTTATGTCTATGAATCGGTACCATCATGTTCTTCAATAAACGACAGCGAAAACGAAGTTGATGTGGTGAAACAGGTGATAATAATATCTCACCTTTTGATGTTCTCTTCTTTAGGTTAAACACTAATTTTCTAAATTTCTTGCATTTTTTTTTTTTTTTTGGCATTCCAGATCACTCTAAAAGTGACTGTTATACATTATGTTTTTAAAAAGTTGTATATACAGATTAGAAAGTCATCAAAGACTAAATAAGTTACCTTTAGTAGATCTTTTCTTTCTAACTTGACTTGTCATTTGGTCGTGCTTACGCTTTCTAGAATTTGATTTTGTGTTGTCACAAGTATGTCTGGCTTTTTCTTCGGCACTCTCTATTTCCATGCTCATTTGTAATATTTCTATATATTATCAAAATGTTTGATACCCAGAAAGTATAAGAAATTATAATTCAACTAAAATTTTTAAAAACTTTATTTACAAAAAATGTAAACTAACCTGGATCATGAACATCTAATGGAAAAAAAAAAATTAACATTTATACCATGTTTGTTAGAAAAAATAAATAGGTTAAAATAAGAACATATATAAAATTATAATTATACCATGTTTGTTAAAAAATTTTGGCTTATCCGTAGCTCTAGCATCACTGCATATCATCATGCCTCTCGTATCTTGATTTTGCTTTTTCAAGAAAGTAAAAAAATAAAATATGCACATTGAGAATCAAAAACATTAGCCATGCAAAAAATATGGCACACGTACTTAATAACATTAGCCATGCAAAAACATGAAAACCGGAAAGGCTAAAAATTTTGAAGAGACTAAAAGTTAACAAAACTAAGATTAATGTATGAACTTAATAGTGTCGACTAACAGTAATAATAATCTAACCGAGAAACACTACAGGTCATTCGCAGCAAAAATATTAAATTATCTTGAATTAGAGATTGATGCTTGAAAGTTAAAAAAATACTTCAATAATACAATTCTTTAGTACTCAGAAAACAATTTTTCGAAACTTGTTTATGTAGTCAAGAAAAGTTTATATATAATAAACAAATAGGTGTAAGACATAAAGGTGTGAAATGTAAAGGTGTAAAAATTAATAGATGTGAAACATGGAGGTACAACAAAGAGGTGTAACACATAGAGGTGTGAAATTAAAAGGTGTAAAAATTAATGGATGTGATTTTTGAAACCAGGAGGTACAAGAAAGAGATGCAAAGACTAAGGAGGTGTGATTTAAAAGGTGTAAAAATTAATGGATATGATTTTTGAAACCAGGAGGTACAACCAAGAGATGCAAAGACTAAGAGGTGTGATTTAAAAGGTGTAAAAATTAATGGATGTGATTTTTGAAACCAAGAGGTGCAACAAAGAGATGCAAAGACTAAGAGGTGTGATTTAAAAGGTGTAAAAATTAATGGATGTGATTTTTGAAACAGGAGGTACAACAAAGAGATGCAAAGACTAAGAGGTGTGACTTTTGAAAGATGGGGGTGCGACGAAAAGACACGATTAATAATTTTAAACCGTTGGATTAAAACTGAAACTAATCTCATCCGTTGGATTAAAAGTTGACACACACGAAAAGACACGATTAATAATTTTAAACCGTTGGATTAAAACTGAAACTAATCTCATCCGTTGGATTAAAAGTTGACACAAAATTTATGTAGTCTAGAAAAGTTTATATATAATAAACAAAGAGGTGTAAGACATAAATGTGAAATGTAAAGGTGTAAAAATTAATAGATGTGAAACATGGAGGTACAACAAAGAGGTGTAACACATAGAAGTGTGAAATTAAAAGGTGTAAAAATTAATGGATGTGATTTTTGAAACCAGGAGGTACAACAAAGAGATGCAAAGACTAAGGAGGTGTGATTTAAAAGGTATAAAAATTAATGGGTGTGATTTTTGAAACCAGAAGGTACAACAAAGAGATGCAAAGAGTAAGAGGTGTGATTTAAAAGGTGTAAAAATTAATGGATGTGATTTTTGAAACCAAGAGGTACAACAAATAGATGCAAAGACTAAGAGGTGTGATTTAAAAGGTGTAAAAATTAATGGATGTGATTTTTAAAACCAGGAGGTACAACAAAGAGATGCAAAGACTAAGAGGTGTGACTTTTGAAAGATGGGGGTGCGACGAAAAGACACGATTAATAGTTTTAAACCGTTGGATTAAAACTGAAATTAATCTCATCCGTTGGATTAAAAGTTGACACAAAAAAGTGGGTTTGCTATTATATATAGATTTATTCTAGATGCTGCTGAGGAAGAGTCTCGGTGGTCTCCTCCCACTCCGACTGAGTAAGGTATATAGCATACTCTTGGCTGTGTATTATTCAATCAACAATGTTTGAATAAAAAAAATGCAGGCAAAAAAAAAACAACAATGTTTAAATGAGATCTTTATTTATATCAAACTATTTCTCATAACTATTAACCAACAATAATTCACTAAATTAAAAAAAAAAACAATTAATAATTTTTGAAATTCACAATTTATTAACATTAATTGACAAAAGTTTATAGAAAATCAATTTTTCATACATAAGGAGTATGTAGTTCTCTAATAATACAATCTATATCGCATACTGTACAAATTTTTCTCTTCAAGCATTGCATTTATGTTAAATCATACTCCTTCTGTATCACAATATATAATTTTTTAGAATTTTTTCTTGTATCACAATAGATGTTTTTCTGTATATTTTTATTAACTAATACTATAAAATTACAGATTTCAACAATTATTGATTGAGAATTTAAAACTTTGATGAATTACTATTGGTTAATAATTATGAAAGTATGTTATCATGAATAATAATACATTTATTGCTAAACATTAAATTTTTTTCTTAATTTATTTGAAAGTTTAAAAAAATCATTTATTCTAATACAGAGGGAGTAGGTTTGTAGCATAGAAAATGTATTTTCAATCATTATTTATGTATTTTTATGATGTTGACTTTCATCATAAAATCAATAACTGTTATGTACTTGTGTAATCAACGCCATTATCGTTTTTTTGGTTTGTCAAACTATTTAAGTTTGAAATGGGTTATAACTTATAAGTAATAAATGTCGTTGAATATTTATAAGTAACAAGTGTATGTTATATGTGTTTCGAAAATGGATTTGGAATGATGGCTTTTGGTTTTTTTCAATATATGGTAGAGCTAGTGCATGCAACCAACCAAACTCCGATCCTAATGTAAATTCACTTTATATGCAAAAGTTACTTTATGAAATCAAAGTTTTCTCCATATTTGGCATTAAGCTATCAAATGGGTTTTGTGAAAGGATGGTTTAGGAAAAAGATTAGACGGTAGAGATAGAGCGGACTCCACCACTACACAATGAAGAAGCCAGCCTTGACGCTGACCTACGAAAGCAAAAATTAGTAAAACCCATAGCGATACAAAACACTACAAAAATTGTAAGCAAATGAGATTGACTAGGTTTGATCTTTCACACGCCACTAAGGCTGGGATATATATACAACTGTGAATGCTATTTTCGAGAGCTATTAGGCCATTGTGAATGCTTGGAAAGCAAGTTTACTTATTTTACCCTTTCCTAAAATGGTAAAATTAGGCACTGGGGATATTTCCATTTTATTTCCGCCAAATATTCCATATCGTATAACATGTTAATTTGACGTGATGACGTCGCATAGATGACGTTACACATATTATTCAATTTTTGTTTGTTAAGAAAACGACCAACAGTGAAAAGTCACGCATATTAATTTGACGTCGCGCGCGTAGATGACGTAAGCTAAATGACATCATGATCTGACATCATGATCAATAATACTATAGACATGATACATAGTTTGGTGAATACACCGCTAAATGTTTCATTTCAACTTTTGTAGTTGGTGTTAGTGATGGATATAACATAGAAACAATATCGATGGTAGACAATATTGACTGATCGTTTAGTTTTATTGTTAGGCGACAACGTTTTGATAATTAATTTCGGGGATTAGCAATTAAAAAAAAAAACAGATGTGTTACTTACTCGGTTACTCCATTTGTTAAAAAATGTATCGTCGAGTCAACATTATCATCTAAAAGAAATAACACAGGTTTGATGTCCGTTACTATCGCCCAATAAATCCCCACAATGAAATTTATTTACATTGTCATCATATCCACCAATCCAACAATTCGTCTTTCAGATTTCAGTTATTGAAAGATAAAGTAATTTATTTTGTTATCTCGACATGTAGATCTGATCGATAAAGGGATCTCGAGATGTCTACCGGGAATTTCTCAAATTAAAATTTAATTATATAAACATGCACTTGTTCATAAAACTATATAGGTTAGTGGAATATAATACAAAGACTTGCTATTTGCTGGTCAAATTATCTATTAACGAGTACTAATGCATGCACTATCACAGCTATAAGA